>NW_026590699.1:11544439-11668469 GCF_907164565.1 Psammomys obesus
ATCCCACCCTCCCTCCCCTTTCTGCATGCATGCCACTCCCCAAGTCCACTGATAGGGGAGGTTCTCCTCTCTTTTCTGATCTTAGTCTATCAGTTCTCATCAAAAGTGGCTACATTGTCCTCTTCTGTGGCCTGGTTAGGCTGCTCCCCCCTCAGGGGGAGGTGATCAACGAGCAGGCCAATCAGATTATGTCAGAGGCAGTCCCTCTTCCCATTACTATGTAACCCACTTGGACACTGAACTGCCATGGGCTACACCTGTGCAGGAGTTGTATGTTATCTCCACGAATAGCCCTTGGTTGGAGTATGAGTCTCTGGGAAGTTCCCTGTGTTCAAATTATCTTGTTCTGTTGCTCTGCTTGTGGAGTTCCCGTCCCCTCCAGCTCTTACTGAAAGACTCCCGCTAGAGCCTCTCTAGACGGGGAGACCCTGCTTCCCAAGGAACAGCGAGACCAGCCTTCGGATGCAAGCCGCAAGAGGTTTATTTCGATACACGGGTACCCAGGGCGACAAAGCCCTTCGGAGGACTCGCGCGCCTCTCGGTTGGGGTGATGGGTTTTTATAGGGCTCGGGAGCAAGAAGCACGGTTACAGAAGCGAGAAGCATAGTTACAGGGATCTGATTGGGCGGTTTGAACAAAGCCATAGTTAGGTCACGTACCCGGAACAGGAAAGGCGGGAAGGCAGATGTGAGCCGAGTCATGTACCCGGTTCTTATCTCGGGTACCCAGAGTGTTTCAGGCGCCCAACCGCAGATATCCTGTTGTTGGACATCTGTCCTGCCTTGCCTCTGACCCTGCACTGCTCCAGTCTTGCAAAATAGTGTTGCCAGCGTTATGCTAGGGTTTCATTTTTTCATTACTATTTCCCACTTCTTACATAAAATTCCATTCACTCTGCCCATCAGTTGGCCATCAGGCTCAGCATCTGCTTTGACAGTCTATACTTCAGAGGCTTTCAGAGGCCCTCTGTGGCAGGTTCCAAGGTTGTTTCCTGTTTTCTTCTTCTGGCTTTCAGAGGCCCTCTGTGGCAGGTTCCAAGGTTGTTTCCTGTTTTCTACTTCTGGCTTTCAGAGGCCCTCTGTGGCAGGTTCGGAGGTTGTTTCCTGTTTTCTTCTGGCTTTCAGAGGCCCTCTGTGGCAGGTTCCGAGGTTGTTTCCTGTTTTCTTCTGGCTTTCAGAGGCTCTCTGTAGCAGGTTCTGAGGTTGTTTCCTGTTTTCTTTTTCTTCTGATGCACTCTTTTAATATAATGTAAAGTAGGCATCATATCGTTTGTGCTTCTTATTGTAAGTCAATCTTGGAAATTACAAACATTTTGTTTCTTTTCCTTTTTTTTTTTTAAAAAAAGAAAACATCCTGAAAAGAACAAATTCTTAAAATTTATATTAATATTTCCCTGACCACTTCCTTCACAGTGGAGCAATCCCAATATAAGAATATAGATGCATTAAGAAAATGCCAGTACAGTAAATTAAAGAAAAACATGGAAGAAATTGACAGGAGGGCAGAAGCCCTGACAAAGAAGTCCTGAACATGTTGGGTCTCTATATCACATTTTACTCTGTCGATAAAGAACTATTGCACAGAGGTAACAGACATTACATTAAGAGTGTATTTTTTCTTGGAAGTGCTCCCGGTAGCACTCTCCTGCTCTTCTTTCTTGTTGTTACAAAACCTCTCTTTCTTACAAATTGAACACTGCTTCTCTGTCATCTCCCACCGACTGTGGGTCACACGTTTATCACACCTTTCTCTCCATTTCTTCATGGTTACACTAACTGTTTTGAAATGGCATCCAAAGTACTGTGCGTCAGTAACTTTAAGTGAAGGATGTCCCTGGTAAGAGGAGCCAGGGCTGTCTGTGACATGGACTCGGTTACATGCTTTTTTTTATCACTTCCCCCTGGCTGGGATCTGTTGGCAGACCACTGTGGAAGAGGATGTGCTCAGTCCTCATGTGACATGATATGCTGGGGTGGGTTATTGGGGGGAGCTCCCCATTTCTGAAGGGGAGAGCAGGTGGGATAGGGGAAAGAGCGAGAAATCGTGGAACCAGAAGGAGAGAGGGGGGAGTCTACTATTGGAATATAAAGTGAATAACTAAATAAATTTATTTTTAAAAAGTATGATGAGAACTGATAGACTAAGATCAGAAAGGAGAGGAGAACCTCCCCTATCAGTGGACTCTCAGAGGGGCATGCATGCACAAAGGGGGGGGAGGGTGGGACCGGGAGGGGAGGAGGGAGGGGCTTATGGGGGGATACAAAATGAATAAAGTGTAATTAATAAAAGTTTAAAAAAAAGTAGGGTATTCAGAGCAATAGTCAAACACTTAAAGTGTTTGGGCTTCTTAATGAATAGCTAAAGTTAATTATTGGCTTTATATCTACTCTCATGTGACCTTTAGAAATAGTTAAAAAATATTCTCTCCAGGTCTCTAAATTGTTGTCTGGAAAACTTAATCTCTCCTGTACTCATAGCTGATAAAATACTGAGTAGGTCAGCACTTGTAAAACTAAGCCATACATTTTAAGAATATTTAGTGATATAGTTATGGTTTTCCTTTCATTTCCAAACCAGGCACAGCAATGAAGCTCTGTCTTCAAATGGTTAGTGACTGAGTTATTCCTCAACACATGGAAACATAGCTCCCCTTTGGACTTAAGTAATTCTTCCATGCAAACCAGTAACACTTACTCTCATTTTTCATTTAGGATTACATGTGATTGTACATTATTGATTTTTAAGTAATTCATTCTCTTCATTATAAGACCTGGAAATTAAATAGATGCCTTCATATAAATTATAGAAACAATAAAAAGTTTATAGTTTTTTTAAACACAGAAACAATGCAAGCACTTCCCATCTACCCTTAATATTTTGTAAACCTTATGTATAAATGGTAGCTTCATTTTTATTAACTAGAATCATGTTGCCTGTTATTTCATAAAAGACTCATCCTAGTTATTCTAATGGTGTTGCAAACAGAACATTAAACATTTCAGGCATGATCTCTGCTGAGTGTTGTACAGTGTTTTCAATTTTTCTTTCATACCTGTAAATTGTTTACAAAGCAAATATTATAAATAATATCTGGAGAATAGTATTCAACATGTAATAAATTTGCAGAAAGTTTTAAGGATATTTTTAAACTAGTTATCCAAGATACCTACAGGGAAAAATAATGTGAAAATTATATACTTTGTATGTCTATTTTTGTATTTAGCACTAATCTTTAAGACCTACTTTAACTATCTTATTATACCTAGACATGTTATTTATAAAATTTCATTTTAGTAATTTTTTCACTCAAAATTTAAAAATTATTCACTGCCAGGTTATTCATAGATTTTTGAAAATTACTCTGTGAATTTCAGAGAAAATAGGAGTTGAGATTTTAGTGAAATGAGAGACTACATTCTATAATCATTAAACTAGAAAGCATAAAAAATAAAGACAAATAACAATGAATTTTGGGGAAGGGAGAGAGGTAAAAATGAAAGAAGGAAGTGAGAAATTAAACAGAGGGACAAAGGGGGAAAAGAAAGAAAGAAAGAAAGAAAGAAAGAAAGAAAGAAAGAAAGAAAGAAAGAAAAGGAAAGAAGAAGGGAAGAATGGAGGGAGTGAGGAAGAAAGGGAGGGAGGGAAGAGAGGAAGTAAAGGAGAAAGAAGGGAGAGAATGGAGGAAGGGATGGAAGGAAAAAGACAGGAAGGAATTAAAAGGGGACAAATAAAGAGAGGGAAGGGAAATGATAGAAGAAATGAGGTGCTGAGAAAAATAAAAGGAACAGAAGACTGGAATGAGGGTACAGGAGAGCGAGAGCGAGAGGCAGGGAGAAAAATCTGAAACCAACAAGGAAAAGAAAATGGCATGTCTTCAACAAATCCCTCAGGGCTCAGGGATTTATGCAGAGATGAAGGCAGAAAGATTTTGATACCCAGAGGTGGTAGGGGTCTCCGAGGAACCATCATACAGTACAAAAGGACTGATGAGCATATGAACTACAGAGATGCTAGAACACACACAAGACCTTCACAGGTTTAAGCTAGACAAAATCTCAGCAGTGGTGAAGGAGAGAGGGCACCACTTCCCACCCGACCATGGAGCTGCTTGAGGATGGAAACTTGCTGGGAGTGCCCCTGCCTGTCTCAGCCACACTCCCGGGAGGCCCTGGGCCTGAAAATGGTTGGCCAACACAAGTGCATACCAGGGGTGTTTTGGGTTTGGTTGGGTGTGTGTGTGTGTGTGTGTGTGTGTGTGTGTGTGTGTGCGTGCCTTTTGCTCTGTTGTTTTGGCTTGGTATTTTGTTGTTGTTTTATTGGAGTTTGGTTTTGGTTTCTTGCTTTGACATTTATTTTGTTGTTGTTGCTTTGCTTTGCTTTTGGATAAAGATAGGGAGAACACAAAGTTGGGTGATCAAGGAGGTAGGCAGAGGGATCTAAGAGGAGAGAGGAAAAAATATGATCAAGAGAGAGTGTACGCAAAATATTTTCTTAAAAAAAGGAAATGGGAGGCCCTATGTGATAAAGGCTGCTGACGATGGTGATATATTATTACTTCAAAATCTGTCTAATTAGAAGCTCATAAACAAGTTTTTAAGGCATATAATTAACAAAGTGAAGACCAAAGTAATAAAGAAAGGCAGAAATTTATGCTGCTCTAAAGGATTAGCAAGGGATCATTTGAAACTCATAATTGTAACACTAAAATAAGAATGAAATATCAACAAATTAATGGGACATTTAAGACTTATATTGGATTAAATTTTAATTTCTGAAATGAAAGGAGATCATCCCACCAACCCATATCTTATCTTGTTTCTTATCTTTCTACATTTGGGGCTGCTTAGAATGAACTCAGTTACCAATCTACAGACAGAGCTATGGTACATCTCACCCATCAGATCAGAATGGTAATGCAGATTTTAATCCAGGAGGATGTTACCCAGGGGAAAAACTGACTTTTCATTGCTATTTAAAAAGAAGTCTGATCACATTACCAAGTGTGTTTCCCACAAACTGGAGAAAGGAAAGCGCACAGTGAACACCTGTCTTCATAATTGTCTGTGAGAGGGTCTTGGCTTCCGCTAATTAGGATGAGGAAACACATTCCAAATAGCTCTGTTACCGTATTCGAAAATGATCAGTGAACATAAGACGAGTTAAAGGGACTTCCAAATGCAAATGTCTCAATTAAGGAAGACAGGATTCCAAGAAACATAATAAGTTTTCCATTGATAAATCAGCTACTAAAAATATTCAGTTTTTAGCAGCATGTTTTGAAAGTGCTAAAGAGTATTATCATCATTCCCTTCAATGACAACTGACCCAGATTGCACTGGTTATGCTTCTATCGAGGTGTGCAGTTTAACTTTGATTTTGTTTCCAGTATATTACAATTGCCAATTTTCCAATTGCCATGATGTCCCAATTTGAGACATGCTGTTGAATTACAGTGGAGCAACTTTCTGCAAAATCACATTTTTGAAAATTAATTAGGCATTGAGATAATAACCATTTTTTTCTTCCTTGAGTTTCTTGGTTGCTCAGAAATAGTGTGTATTTCTTTTTCCAATAATAGAGCTGTTGTTTTTATGAAACAATGAAAGAACTGATTCGGTTTAGGCGCCTTTTGTTTTTAAAGGATTGTCTTCAGTTGCGAAATTAAGAAGGCTGTGCTCAATACTAACAGTATTTCCCGTTTGTATATGGTTCATGTTTATAGCAATGTGAGAAATCTTAAGTTTGGACTGGTCAGTAAGGAGTTTTCTTACAAAAAAAAATATGTTTATAAATCAATTCTTCAGGATCAAAATCAGGAAACCAACATGAACCAGTGGTGAGTTTTCCCTTCATTGGTGAGCGGGTAGCCGCAAGGAGAGACTTCAACATCATTATCACCTTCTTCTAGAATATCAGTTGTCTAGCAGAACTCCTATGCAAAAGGCTTGGTGCTTGGTGCTCACATGTCAGAGGTGACAGGCTTTTATTATTATTACTATTATTATTATTATTATTATTATTATTATTAAATTTCTCTAGAAAAGACACATTGCCAGCATTAATCAGGCAGGGTAAGAGGAAATATTCATAAGCTAAAGGAGATCTCTATTCTATCACACCTGATGAGACCTGGTAGACTAGGATCAGAAGGAAAGAGAAGAGGACCTCCCCTATCAGTGGACTAGGGTAGGGGCATACGTGGAGAAGGGGGAGGGAGGATGGGATTGGAAGAGGAGGAGGGAGAGAGCTACAGGGGGGGATTCAAAGAGAATAAAGTGCAATTAATAAAAATTAAAATTAAAAAATATTTAAAAAAATATAGTCTGAGCCTGGAGAGATGATTCAAGAGTTAAGAGTCCTGGCTGCTTTTAATTCCCAGACTCACATAGTAGTTCCAAACTAATTGAATTCTAGGTCAAGGGTATCTTGCTCTCTTTGGGCCTGTTACCACCTGGTATACACTTGGAACATACTTACATATGGAGATAAAACACATATACACATAAAGTTAAAGTGTGGTGTGTGTATGTGTGTGTGTGTATGGAGCACACACACATGAGCATTCCCATTAAGAATCGAAGAGAAGTCAGGATCAAACTTCAATGTAAGGACCAAGTGAGAGATTCTCACTGAGATCAGGGGTACTGATTTCTCCTCCTAGAGACTTGACACACTCCTGGACTCTCTCAGTTTTGGTGTCTGACGTAGACTTGTGAATACAGAACCTTATCTATGTGCAGAGACTCTAGATTCTTATTGTAAGGAATTTAGATTTATGTCAATATCAATAGGATACTGACAGCCTTGACCATCCTGTGTAGGGTCTAGAAGCCTTGAACATCTTGTGGGCCTAGAAGCCTTGAACAACCCATATAGGTTCTAGAAGCCTTGAACATCCATTGTAGGGTCTAGAAGAAAGCTTGCATTTTTATTGGAAAGGAAATCTGCCATCCTGGGGAGTTGAGCACAAAGAAGGAATTGGGGAGAGTCTTTTGTTTACTTCAAGAAGTGTAGTTGGCTGGAGAGTTAGACCAGGTGTATTGGATGATGCCTGGTGATTCCACGAGTAGCCAGGACTGAGCATGGCTTCATGCTTCTAGTTCAATGGATCACAGAACCTTTGTTCATGAGCCAAGCTTCTCATAGCATTAGCCAGACACATCTTCTGAGGTTTAAACTGAATGTTCCTGAGAATGCTATATTGCATGAAAGTATTGTACAGCCATAGTTTTGACTTTTAATAAGTATATAATTCTAAGCTAAACATGTCCTCCTCATTTCATTGTGTCAATTTGCACTTACATGTATGTGTTACACTTTGTGTCTAGTTGTGTCAATGTCTGCTCATATCTTAGAGTTCTCTCATCTCTTCCTAACTCCTCATTATCTTCCATCTTCCTCATTCCCAGCCCCAATTTTCATCTCTTTCCTCTAACATGTCCATGTTTCTTTCTGGTTCTGCCACTCGTTCACTGATTCTCTCTCTCCACAAACTCACACAGTAATGCGTTTATCCATAATCACACATATATCTAGAGAAAAATGGTATATCTACATACAGATATAACTAAATAGTGCCGAGAGAACCATGGATATCAATACACTTTGCATTCAAATTACAGTGTTCTGCCCATCTGAACAAATTATATGAGATTGTCTTTTCAGTTTCACATATTTCTGTAGACCTAAGTGGGCAGCTATGCCTGAAACATCCCCATTTTAACTAGGAAGGTACCTTAGGTCCAAGTATCTAAACACAAAACCACTAAACCTGTGGTTAAGCCAATGGCATGAAGCTCTTTTGTTAGTTACCAAAGGATGTAGGGATATCACTGAATACTTCAGGGGCAAATAATTGGTAAACTATCCAAATTCAGGAAGGAAAATATGCCTGCTTTTCATAAATAACAAAAGGCTCTTGCTCCCTTTCTAAAACAAATTCAATTATTTGACCCAGGAGCACCTCTGTTGAATTCTCAGATGTTCATGGAGATACTATGTAGACAACTGCTTGCAGAAAGGGCTGTAGGCTGAGGAGCCCTTACCAGGCTGTTAGCACCAGTTCGGACTTAGAAACAGATTTCCAGGTTTGATGATTTCACTTCTCTCCTCTTAGATTTTTTTAATTTGCTCTACAATTTTTGACTGATTTTGTTATATTTTTTAGCTTATTATTGATTGTGAGTTTTAATATCATGCACCTCATTTCCACTCATCTGCCTGTCTCGTAGAATTGGTCCTTACCTTGTGAACCCCCACCAAAGAAAATAAAAAACCAACAAAAATAAACAAAACAAAGCATAGAAAACATCTAGCAATGTATCACAGTGTCCCACTGTGTATTCCTCCTTCCACACATCTTCATTTTCAAATGTTCATTGCAGTGAGTCACTGGTCTGGTTCTAGGCTTCTGGCTTCTGTCACATTACCAATATTAGATCCTCAAGGGACTCCTCCTGGCTATCCCACTCTTGCCCTCTGTCATGGAGATAATGCAGTTTGGCATTAGCTGGAATTCGTCCTTTAGCCTACTCCGAGAGTTCACAAATGATAAAGATTTTAATTTTTAACAATACTTATTTAAATTTTCTTTATATTGAACTAATATTAGTATGTCTAATTACTTATAGCATTTCTGCTCACAGTAACATTTAATAGTAAATGTTTAGTTATTCTGATAAATAGTTACAGCATATAAATGTTTTATCAATAGTTTAATATTCATAAAGTTCACTACATACATATATATGTGTTTATTCATTACTCCTCCCCTCCAAAAAAAAAAAAAACAGGGTTATATGAGTTGTCTAGATTAGACTCTCAAATACTGGCATGTACCAACCACTGTAGGCTTAGATTTTTCACCAAACCTATTTCATTTAGAGATTTAGAGTTCTTAAGCACCTACCTTCCTTCCACTCTTCCAATACCCCTCACAACCATAGGTAGGAGATTATCAGGGAAAGGGCTGTACACCTCTTTTATCTACTTCCTGCTGATTAGGGTCAATGTATCTTTAGGGGATTACCAGACTCAGACATTAGGATACCAGTCCAAAGGCCAACATGGATCAGCAACAGAAAGTCACCAAAAGCCAGAAGACCCAATTGGGTTTCCCAGAGAAGCTCTCTAGAACATTTTTTTCTGTGAGGTCAAGTGTCTGAAGCACTAAGATCAGCACAGCAATGTAGATCCAAAAAGTAGTGTCTCACTCTGGCTGGGCTCCCACATTTGTCCTCTCCCAAAAGTCCACCTATGGATGTTCTCAGCTGGCCAAAGTCACCACCCTCACATGAGAGAGCAAAATATCATGTGCTATCTCACAAGCCAACCTGGGCAAAACATTACATGCCCAGCTTGCAGCAGGATAACATCATGTGACAGAACCCAGTCTTTAAAGAACCAGAAATGTCTACATTTGACCTGTTTCTTTCTGTATTTGGTTGTGTGTGTGTGTGTGTGTGTGTGTGTAACAATGAGAATTAAAGAAAAAGAAGCCACTAATTTTATAGGCATCAATGGGTGAGACTTGAGAGGAATTCAAGGGAGAAAATAGAAGAGGAAAATATAATTATAATTTCAAAAATTAAAAGAAAATAATAAGCATCATGTTTTATTAATTTTACAACAGGTAAAACCATCACTGCAATAAAACAATAAATGATAATTGGTTTTCCAAATAAGTTCACAGATTATTGCTAAGACAGTCTGGCTCACTATTGTTGTAGTCAAAAAACTTCTGAAAAGAAGAATGGAAAACATTTGTATGCTTATGTATAAGAAGCTTAGTATAGCTAATGAAAGTCTCAACATTATCCAAAGTGCTTGACAAATGAAATTAGAGCCTTCTGGAGGACAATGCAGACTTTATATGATAATTTAGCATTTTAATTTGTATCTTAACAATAATCTTCAACATAATTTAATGCTCACGGTCACATGACTTTCTTTTTTAAATACCAAGAGCTTGTGGTTTACCTAGGAATGGGAGAGGAGGAAAGTTAAAGGAAGGAGAGAGAGAAGATTGGAGAATAGGAGGACTGAGAGAAGAGGTGAAACAGAGAGATAAAAGAAAGAAAAAAGATAAGAAAAAGGAGGATAGAAAGAAGGGAAAGAGGATAAAAAGGTTCTTTCTGAAGGCAGGGGGAAACATGGCCTGCCCATTGATTAGGAAATGAATAATTACAACGACAATCCAGGAAATTCTTTTCTATTGAGGTTCATGTGTAGATTTTGGGTTTGGTGCTTTGAGACTGGATCTCGTGTCATCCAGGCTGGCCTCAAGTTGGCTTTGTAGACGGGAATCTGAGGCTTGCTTTAACTTGTGCCCCTCCTACATCTACTTCTACAAGGCTTTCATTACAAACAGTCCCCACCCCAGTACTCACTGGAAATACTTAAAAACATCGTTTTCTATATTTCCACATTGAAATACCTAATTTAAAATAATTTCGCAGTTAATGTTTCTCTACCTTGATTTATTATAGAGCATGTGAGCATCTCTTGAATGTTCACACAACTTACCTTGTGAGCCAAAAACTTACATGGTGAAGTGCTTCCTATGTCAAGGCAGTCGCTTGCCAGTTACATGGCTTTTCCTGGCTGGTTGGTCTTTTCTCAGTACAGCCCTTCTTCATTAAAACTATCCCTGCCTTTTCTTGTTTCCAAAATGCTCTGGTTTAAAGGAAGCAATAAGTTATACTTATTCTACAAGTCTGATCATATTCTTTTAAATATTAAGTTAACATTATAAACAATAAAAAAGAGCTTAAAAATAAGATTCAGTTGTATATTACCCTATTCTTAAATGAGATGTTCAGGGAGTGGTCTTCTATGTACATGATATGATTGATCTGTGGTCGTATCTAGAAAGCAAATAAATATATTTAAAATGTCTTTATGAGATTACGCCTTAAATATTATTTTAAAATGTTCCCAACTATGTATGAGCAAAATAAGTCAGCTATTTAAAGAAACAAAAGATTTTTTTTTCTTTTCCTTTCCATGACTTCAAGAAGCCAGTGATTAATGCAGTACAAATATTATATCATATGTCTGGCAAATGCATACCAATGAAACTACTCAACTGAATTTGTAACATGCAATTTTGGACAAGTTGATTTATGTTCACAATAAGCCTGTGTTTGGTAAGAGAATTATGTAAACCATGGCTGTAGAATCTACATGAAGACCCAGTGTTGGTCCTTTAATAAATTACCTGTTAATTTCAACTGTGAGTTCCACCGACTGTGGTGGAGCAGGGAGGGAAAGAATGTTGCCTGGAATTATGACACTTTCCGTGATAAATGTAAATGGGGACATTCGGAAACAGCACAGGGAATCTTCAGTTTCTGCACCTTTATTCATTTTTCGCCCTTTTTCTTTATTTTCAATATAATTTTTTCAATTTAGAAATTAACTCAAGGTAATTGGATTTATTGTTTACTCAAAAACAAAACAAAACAAAGCAATCCTATGGTAACTGTCAGTACCAGCTCTCTGATCCCTCCCACTGTAGTCTGAACCTTCCTGCATGCAATTGCTTCAGCATAAAGTTCTTGCTGATGGCAAATAAGACACGAGGAGCAGGTGAGGAGCTCCAGCACAGATCACACTGTAGTCATTGTGGATCGCTCCCTCCATATGCCGCAATCCTTCAAAAGTCTTAGCCCAGCATCCCCCAGATGTTGAAATGGGGCCACAGATGATGTGCAACCTTTCAAATGAAGAGCCAAGTACAGACATTTCAAAACATCATGTAGAAAACACTGTGGCTTCATTGATATTTGGAAGAGACTTGCAGAAGCAAACATTTCTTAAAGTGACCGTCTTATGATTTCGCATATAACTGGCCAATAATTATTAATGAAAAAGAGAACCCAATATCACACACTAGAAATCAAACATTCAGCGTGACATTCTCCTTAACTATTCTTTGATATTAGAGTAGAGAAGCCTCTGTACATATTAATAGGTAGTACATGCTGTATTAAAGGAACAATTATAAAATATAATAGGTTTATTTCATACTTGCCTTGCTAGCTCAGTAATTTGTGACGCTAAATGCTGCCTGAGTCAATGGAATGGATATCACTACTTGATTTTTATATTAGCTAAGAATGTCTTCATTGATTACTTCCTAATAATTAAAGAAACTAAAACAAAATAAGCATCTTATTTGAACCTTACACACATCGCCAGACAACTGCTAACAAACCTTTCTATTGCTCTAAAATATTTTCTATATTTGACTGTTTTATATTTTCCAACAAGTCAATGGTTACAGGGTAAATATTTAATGCCTAGAAATCAATCTTAGTTTGCCTGTTCAGTCCATAGCATTGAAAGTAACATAAAAACAGCAATACATCAGCTTTTGTTTAGGTTGAAATATGACATGTTAAAGGGTAAATTCTTCTGGAAGTGTTTTATCAGTTGAGAAGAAAACTTTTCTTTTGTAATTTTGCTCTTTGTGTTTAAAATTTCAATTTTCATTTACTATGAAGTCAAGCATTTTTACACAGAAAAACACATAAGTTTAAGGGCAGCAGCACATCAATTGTACAGGCTTCTGGAGTGAACACTATGGAACTTTCTTCACATAATTATTAAAATAAAAATAAGTCATCACGGATGATTTTTTAAGTGCCCCACCTTTAGCATGGATCATCGTGCCTTTCACTGACCACCATAGGGTAGGGAAATCTTAACTTACAGAGAGATCTCCCCTTGGTCCCAAAAACTTACTACATTATTTTATGAGAAAAATATGTCCGAGTGGTAAGGTGCCTTGAGACAATTGGGACTTCAAAGCATTCCAAACAATGTGCTACCAGGCTGTAGTTCACATGGGAAGGCAGAACACTCCTTCCCGATCTGGAGTGATAGCCTAAGCAATGTGGAGGCCTTCCAGGAACATGTATGAAATCTTCGTGGTATTTCATCTTTACTCTGATACCCAAGCTGCTTTGAACTATGTGTAGACATGTTAGGTAGGGGAAAAGATGTGCGTTTGTAGTGGTTCTTTTTCTTACCAGAGCCTCATCCTTGAGCAAGCTCCAGGTTGAGATCACAGTTATTACTGAAGGCAAAGCTTACACAGCCTCCTGTAAGTTATTCATCGATTTGTTGTTATTGGAGCATTTACCGAACGGTAAGGCCTTGCTTTGCCACATGAGAGCAGCTGTGGGTGGAAGAACAGCCTGCCCCCAGCCTGGCACCACAGACTGCCTTCAGGGTGCTCTGCAGTTCCCCACTTGGATGACCAGCACCCAACTTGGGTAACTCCAGATGTAATATTCCATGTTAGGATTGTTCTGTATACTTGTGTTCCAGAAAGGTTTTAATTTCAGTCAAAATTTAAAGATTGACATGACAGAAAACTTACATGTCCAGTAACTGTAATTATTATATGTGTACACAAATATACATATATATATATATATATATATATATATATATATATATGCTGTGGTCATTATTAGTCTTTCATATATTTTATGCATATGTATGTGTGTATACATAAGTGTGAGAGACAGAGGGAAAAGAAAGTATACATGTTATGTATGTATGTACATGTGCTTATGTATATATGTAAGTACATCTATGCACATAGGTGTTCATATACATGTGTATCTATGTACACATGGGTGTGTTATTACTTGGTAGAATCAATTGTTCGTAAGACAAATTTACTTTCTTATAAGATTCAAGTAAATTATGAGACATCATTATTCTAGTTCATCATTGGACTGCTTCTAATTTACAAACCTTCAAAACAATGAAAGTTATAAAAAAAAAAAGCTGCTTTAGTTTGGTGATTTCTGTGCATATATCTATTTTCAAAGAGCACTGATGGGGCTCCTCCTGTCCATCTCAGCTACAAAAGTCTCATGAGGACACTCTTTCAACAAAGTTTAGGCAGTAATTCAGTCTGCATCATAGCAGAAAACATCCAGTGGAAGATTAATCTCTGGAGTTATTTAGAGTAATGTCCTTCATAGTCTCACGGGTCAATAGTTCATCCATCAGTCTTCATTATCACCTACTTGTGACTTCCTGTACACTGGGATTCCAGGCTCTGCATTTGGCGCTAGGCTCTCAGTGTTATTTTCCCTGGATGTTTTCTGCTCTGTGCTCCATTACCTCATTCCTCTACACCTGAAGTGCACATGCTTTGCTGTTGAGCAGGGACGAAATAAATATATAGAGGAGGATCTTGGAAAACTGCTCAGCAATCAAAAACGAGGAAATCATGAAATTTGCAGGCAAATGGTGGGATCTAGAAAAGATCATTCTGAGTGAGGTGGCCCAGAAAAGACATACATGGTATATACTCATTTATATAGACCTATAAGATATGATAAACATAATGAAATCTATACACCTAAAGAAGATAAACAAGAAAAAGAACCTGGGGTAAGATGATCAATCCTCACTTAGAAAGACAAATGGGATGTGCATTGGATATAGTAACAAGACAGGAGCCTACCGCAGAGGGCCTCTGAAAGACTCTATCTAGGAATGTATCAAAGCAGATGCTGAGACTCATAATCAAACCTTCTACAGAGAGCAGAGAATTATATGAAAGAAGAAAGAGTTAGTATGATGTGGAGAGGATAGGAGCTCCACAAGGAACAAATATGTCTGGGCACAGGGCTCTTTTCGGAGACTGGTACTCCACCAAGGACCATGTATGGATATAACCTAGAACCTCTGCTCGGATGAAGCCCGTGGTAGCTCAGTAACCAATTGGTTTTCCCTAGTAAGGGGAACAGGGACTATTCCTGACAGGAACTCAATGGCAGGCTCTTTGACCTCCCCACCCCCCAAGGGAGGAGCAGTCCTGCTGGGCCACAGGGGAGGACTTTGCAGCCAGTCCTGAAGTTACCTGACGGATGGGGTCCTATGAGGGGAGAGGAGGTCCTCCCTGGTCAGCGGACTTGGAAAGGGGCAGGGACGATATGAGGGGAGAGGGTGGGATTGAGCGGGAATGAGGGAGCAGGATACAGCTGGGATACAAAGTTGGTAAAATGTAACTAATAATAAAAATTAAAAATTAAAAAAAAATGTCTCAAAAAAGAAGAAAAACCCAAGTGATCCTCTAGTACGGCTTTATCACAGGACAGTCAGAACAATACCAGAAACCAGTGCTCATCCACTTCAGCCGTTGACAAGCTTCATAGATGTATTTTGTAAGTGTTCCTCATAAGCTACACATTCCTAATGAAAGATTTCACATATTAAGTTATCAGTACCAGACTTTAATCCTACAATCTCTGAGATCCGTGTCATGTATTTGATCATCTCTCAGCCTTCACCTGGCCTGCTTCCTGTTCTCCAATAGTTTCCACTCAGGTCTTATGCCTGGAATATTTCAGTTAACATTATACTGTTTGTCTCCATTCATTGTTTTATAACTGTCATGTTCCTGTGTCCTCTACAACTGCATAATACTCAGTACCACAACGTCTTTGTTCAACAACTGACAGGCACCTGGGATAACTCGGCTACTCATCAGTTTTGAACACAATAAGCACTTGAGTGAAGGCATCTGTATTGTTCAGTGACTTTTGCTCAGTTGGTAATAAATTAAAGAGGATTACAACTAAATCATAATATTACCTTCCTTTTAATTGGGGAGGAAACTTTAAACCTGATCTCCCTTTTGGCTGTGCTGGTTTATATTCAGTGTATGCTGATTTCTTGTCTACACACTCTTGCCAACATTTTTTTTTCTGGATTCCAGCCATTCCCCTTTAATAATTACTTAATTACTTAATTCAGCTCAGTTTTCTGTTTTTTATGACATGTGCACTTTGTATATAGTGAAGTTAGGAGGTTTTATGTCACCCTAAACCTAGGATATAGACACTTGTGATCTGGATGAAGTAGGTATTGGAAACAGAATTCTGTTTCTCTACAAGGTTAGTAAAGATTTTAAGCTCTGGGCCATTTTTGTAACAGGATTAGATAAGGTCTCAATATGGTTTTTTATTTGAAGTTTTCTGAAGTAATTATTATACTTGAGATGTGTTGGTTCAATTTGTCCACAAAGATTTTTTAAACTTGTTTCTCTGGTGTTAAATGTTTTTGAGATCCTTGTATATTCTGGATATTTATTGTGAAATGAATAGGTAATAATATTTTCTTTTATTGTATAGGCTATATCCTTTCTATTAACTATGCATAGCCTTTAATTTGATAAAACATCATTATCAATTTTTGCTGTTATATACTGAGCTACTGGGGTCTATGTCTTAGTCAAGGAATCATTGTCTATTTTTATACCAAGCAGAGTTTACCAACTTTTTATCTAGTAGTGAAAATGGCATGTCTTACATTAATGATTTCAAAAAAAAAAATTAAGTTTAAAATGTCATGGCTATATATATCTATTATTTCATAAAGCTTGATTTCCTCGTCTATTTTGTAAAATAAATTACAATTTTGATAACTATTTTATTAACAGTTACTGCATGTACTGCTGGCCCTGCTAATAGGATAATATATAATTAGGAAAAGAAGTTAAGAACTTAAATTCCAGAGTTGATTTGAATATGAACCTGGGAATTTAGCTCAGTGGTAGGGCGCTTGCCTAAGAACACCGAGAAAAAATATACTAATATGCATTAAACACTGTATATGTTAGATGTACCGATGTTAATCATAATTGTGGTAGAGGGAATCATTCTAATGTTTTTTTAATGTTATTCAGTATCAACTATTTTATCAAAAGAAATTATAATACTCTGGGTTATTTGATCAGTATCTTAGTGTAATATTTTTTTTTTAAATAAGTATTTTTTTTACAAGGACCATGCATGGAGATAACCTAGAACCCCTGCTCAGATGTAGCCCATAGGAGCTCAGTGTCCACATGGGTTCCCTAGTTATGGGAACAGGGACTGTCTCTGACATGAACTCAGTGGCTGGCCCTTTGATCACCACCCCCTGAGTGGGGAGTAGCCTTGCCAGGCCACAGAGGAAGAAAATGAAGCCAGTCCTGATGAGACCTGATAGTCTAGGGTCAGATGGAAGGGAAGGACTTGGGGAAAGGCGTGGAAGAAAATGAAGAAGGGAGGATGGAATTGGGAGGGAATGAGGGAAGGGCTACAGCTGAGATACAAAGTGAATGAACTGTAATTAATAAAAATAATAAATTTTAAAAATAAAATAAAAGATAAATATATTTTTAAAATATTTACACTTGTTTCTGGTAGATTGAACGCGCATGTATACTTCTATAGTGATAAGAGTTTTTTTCAAGTAGTCTGGTGTAATTTAAAGACAACATAATTAATAATCCAGAATACTTTTCAAAAAAACCTTTCAGCTACAATTTCTGAGTCAAAATTATGATATCAAAGAAGATGGCCATGTGCAAAGTAAAATAGTCCCATGTTTGAGGATATTTCCACTAGAAATGACATAATGAATGCTAAATAATTAATTATAAAACCAAGTCAGGCAACTGTAACTATTAAAGTATTTTATTTAATGTTAGGTAAGTAAACTAAAGAATAATTGTAATATCCATTTATGACTGTGTTAGAGTTCTGAAAATTTGGAAGCTCTTTAATGGTGTCCATTGCTTTATTTATTCTACCCTTTGACAATGTCATAATCTCCATATATGCTTGCTCATTTCAATTAGTAGTTTGTTTTTATGCAGTCTCTGCTCCAGGACTTTGAAAAATAATAAATGAAATTAAGATCCATCTATGGAAAAGATTACTTATCATTGGCTAGTAAATTAAGTGAGCAATGGAGGCTCCTCCCATCTTCACCAACAGGAATTTTAATATCTTCTGTGAAAATTAAAAAAATATGTATATATATATATACAGAAAAATATTTTATGATAAGCTAGGGTCAGATGGCAGGAAAGGAGGACTCCCCCTTTCATTGGACTAGGAGAAGGGGCTGGGGAAGAGGGAGGGAGGGAGGAACTAGAAGGAGATGAGGGAGAGGGCTACAGGGGAAATAAAATGAATAAATTGTACAAAATAAAATAAAAGGTTAACACCTACAACAAAAACCTACTACTTTCTTTGAACTACTTGCTTTATTTTACTTTATTAGAGAAACTTCTGCCTAAGTTTCAAAAAGGTAGAAAAGAAAAATAGTTCAAAATGCAGTTGAATTACATAACTATTGATGCTTATAAGGAAAGTATTTGGTAGAATGATTGTAAGATGCAACAAAATTTATAATTATGGACAATTTGGAGAAACAATCAGCCAATATTGCCTGCATGCCTATGGCTTTTACCTGTGTCAAAGGACTTATATACATTTTTTTCTCATAAGTTCTCAAATTTAGTGGACAAAGAATTCTTCTCCCTAAAAATAGGTTTTATTGAAGTCTTGTATATAGTGAATCAGAGACATAATTCCATAGTAAGAACCTAGAAAGTTTTTTTTAATTATTTTATTTTATGTGCATCATCCTGAAGGTGTCAGACACCTTGGAGCTGGAGTTACAGACAGTTGTGAGCTGCCATATGGGTGCTGGGGATAGAACCCGGGTCCTCTAGAAGAGCAGACAGTAGTGTTAACCACTGAACCACCTCTCCAACCTCCTTAGAAAGTTTTTTAATTGTATATAATCTCTTAATAAATCAGAATTTTGTTACCAGATGAAGCCCATGTGCTCATACTACAGAAGGTAACACCCAGGAAACAAAGAATGTTGGGAAAGAAGTCAAGATTTCTTCATGGATTAAATCATGAGGAAAACATCACGAAGTGATGTTCCTAGAGAACACAGATATATGGAAGGGCCTTTATAATGATGAAACAGATGCAACAAACAAAGAGCAGATTGGGTTCTCTATGTTGCTCTGGCTCTTCAGAATGTATATCTCTTCTTTCAGCCATACTACTGGAACATTGCCATACTTTTGAACTGTGACTGTTTAAATATCACTTTCTCTTGTTAAGACTCGGAGTATGCTTTGTGCTAATTGATGAGAGATTAAATAGGGTTTTTATACTTGCCAGTGCTATCTGAAGGTGACCACATATTCTGAAAACTAAACAAACACACTATATAAGTTAACATCCTAATTACTGAGAGGCAGCTGTCAAAAAGAAAGAAAAGGGCCCAAAAGTCTTCCTATTAAAGAGAAGTCACAGAGGAAAGATTTGCTAATGATACATTAAGTGGCAAGACAGCAAATTTGGAGAAAGCATTTCAAAGGGATTGGTGATTGAGGTGATTTACACACTCTGCATATTTATAAACATTTTGAAACCAATAATCAAAGATATTTGTTACATTCACAAGAAAGCCCTGTAAGGTGTAAAATGCTTGATTCAATCCTACCCTTGGCGTCTATGGTATCCTTGACAGACTATACAATCCCTTTACAACATGGAAATACTACAGAACTTACCCTTTGTGGCTGTTTTAAATTGAGTAAGCCATTTGCAAAGTTTAGAAACTCCTAGACTACAGTAGGTACCACGTACATGCTCTAATACAGACCCAAGGGGCCATTTTCCCCATTCAACAAGAAAATCTCCAAAGAAAACTCTTTTTCTTAAACTCTCATTAGCTCATTCACTAGTCTCATTCTGATTATCATTGGTCCATTGTTAATTTCTATTTCAGTAGGATTTCAATATTTTAAGCCAGTTTTCTTTTTCCATATGACTTCTTCCTTTGTAACCTCTGTTATTCATCTAGAATTATAGCAAAGAGGATTTCATTACTGAAAGTCTGGTTCCTCATGTCAGGAATGTGTCCTGTTGTGTGTTTGAGCATCTTTTAGATATATGCCTAGGAGTGGTATAGCTGGATCTTGAGGAAGCGCTATTACTAATTGTCTGAGAAAGTGCCAGATTGATTTCCAAAGTGGTTGTACAAGATTACATTCCCACCAACAATGGAGGTGGGTTCCCCTTTCTCCACAACCTCTCCAGCATGTGTTGTCACTTGAGTTTTTGATCTTAGCCATTCTGATGAGTATAAGGTGAAATCTCAGGGTTGTTTTGATTTGCTTATCTCTGATGGCTAAAGACGTTGAGCATCTCTTTAAGTGTTTATCTACCATTCTATATTCATCTACAGAGAATTCTCTGTTTAGCTCAACCATGTTTGTAACAGCTTTATTCATAATAGCCAGAATATGGAAACAAGCCAGATGTCCATCAATGAAAGAATGGATACAGAAATTGTGGTACTATTACACAATGAAATACTACTCAGCAATTTTAAAACAAGGAAATCATGACATTTGCAGGGAAATGGTGGGATCTAGAAAAGATCATCCTGACTGAGGTATCCCAGAAGGAGAAAGACATACATGGTATATACTCACTTATAAGTGAGTGCTAGACCTATAAGATAGGATAAACATACTAAAATCTGTACACCTAAAGAAGATAAACAAGAAAGAGATCCCGGAGTGAGATGATCAATCCTCACTCAGAAAGACAAAGGGGATGGACATTGGATGTAGGAGAAAACAAGTAACAGGACAGGAGCCTACCACCAAGGGACTCTGAAAGACTACCCAGCAATGTATCAAAGCAGATATTAAGACTCATAACCAAAACTTCTACAGAGTGCAGGGAATCATATGAAAGAAGGGGGAGTTAATATGACCTGGAGAGGACAAGAGCTCCACAAGGAACAAATATTTCTGGGCACAGGGATCTTTTATGAGACTGTTTCTCCAAACAAGGATCATGTGTGGATATAACCTAGAACCTCTGCTCGGATGTAGCCCTTGGTAGCTCATTATTCAAGTGGGTACCCTAGTAAGGGGAACAGGGACTTTTTCTAACATGAACTCAGTGGCTGGCTCTTTGACCTCCCCACCTCCTGAGTTTAGAGCAGCTTTATCAGACCACAAAGGAGGACATTGCAGCCAGTCCTTAAGATACCTGATAAGCGAGGTTCAGATGGAAGAGGAGGAAGACCTCCCCTATCAGTGGACTTGGAAAGGGGCAGGGAGGAGATGAGGGAAGGAGGGTGGGATTGGGAGTGAATGAGGGAGGGAGCTACAGTTGGGATACAAAGTTAATAAACTGTAACTAATATTTAAAAAATAAAAATTTAATTACAAAAAGAGAATGTGTCCTGTTATGTAGTTTAGAGCCTCATGTAGTGGAGTAAGCACTGGGTCAATAAAGCTTGGCTTAGTTTCTGAGCAGGGACAAGGCCCATAATTATGCAAATGTGAATCTTGATGTTTTCAGCTGTGCTTCAAAGTGGATCTGACTAGCAGCATCTAAGCACTAAGGGTAAACTTATTTGAAAACTGATGGAGAAAAAAGTAAGTGTTGTGGAAGTGAGGAATAAGAAGGACATTGGGATGAGCCTCTCTATTGACATTTCAATGGCAAAGTGGACAGAAAATGTCTTTAATGGATAATTAGGCTGAGTCGATGCTCTCCTGAAAGAGAAAAATCAAGTCAAATCATGTGTAAATTCCATGGGAATAGGGTAAGACATTGTTTTTAATTCCCTAGTGTGGCTGTGACTCCCAGGAAGAGGAGTTTCAAATAATTCCACACATCCCTCTTCAACTCTTAGACTATTAAGAGAATGAACCCCGAGAAGTAAATGTTCTCCATCAACTCTTTAGTTCCAGAACGGATTTCACATTGTTTTGGCAACATTATCAGTCTCCCTTGGAGGAAATATTGGAGAAGAGCCAATCCTGGCCCAGAGGTGGTTTGGAAAACACTGACCAGTGCTGCTTAGCTGTGCATATCCCTTACCCTCTATTTAATCCTTAGCTCATATCAGAACCATGAAGACAGATGTAGTGATACTGGACACATATCCATGTTCCTCGGTTTAATGAAGCTACGTCATCTAACTTTCCTTTCGCTGCCTGTTATTAATACATGTCTCTTTGGTAGTATATTAGGAGTAGATGGCTGACTTTACATGCAGGGACCACTGAAGCCTAGGATTTGACTTCTAATACTCTGTCAATTATAATCCATTTTATCAATCAAATAAATTCTTAAGTTTGTGCTTTGAGAGGCATGTGGCTGCTATGATGGGAAGAATAGATTATAAAGCCAGAACACTGGGTTTCAACCCATACACTTTGATAAATATTCTGCTGCCTGAAATAACAGGACCCTTCATCTACAAAATAGAATTTGAACAATATTTGGTGATGTATTATTGTGCTATATAAAATAATCAACATATGTAGAACCCTTAGTATAATATCCTGTAACCAGTCAGTTTATAAATAATGGAGATATTATTGATATAACTTAAAATACAAAGGCAAAGCTTTTCTATTGATATTTCAAATTATCTTCATTATAACTGATGAAACTAAATTAAAGAATTATAGTATTTTCTTTGGGTTTTTCCATAAATATTAAAAATCATTATTTAATGAATGGGCTAGAGAGAACGGTCTAACATAAATTTCAGTTCTTTCTCATTATTTTAAAAGTTTATGGTGATCTTTTCCATCCTTAACTCTAGAGGTATTTCATCCATAGCCTTTCTTCTTTTCATCTTAAAAAATACTGATAGACTAAGATCAGAAAGGAGAGGAGAACCTCCCCTATCAGTGGACTTGGGGAGTGGCATGCATGCAGAAAGGGGAGGGAGGGTGGGATCAGGAGGGGAGGAGGGAGGGGCTTATGGGGGATACAAAATGAATAAAGTGTAATTAATAAAAAAAATCTTCATTAGAGACAAATTCTTAATCTATTCCTTTCACAGCTACAATTCAGTATGTGTTGCACTTGCACAGAATTTTTGCTCCAGTTTATTGTGTCTGCTATGTTGCTCATTGTCTCAATTTTTTCTCCATTCTCCTACTTGTGTGAACTACTTTTATATAAGTCTTCCTAATTCTCACATTGCCTTGGTCCACGAGGCTCCACTAACAAATTCCAAAAATCGTTGCTTACACTGAATCTCGGTTCCTACCCCAGTGTTATACACAGAGCCGTCACCCAGAGCTAGATGATTATCATCTCTCACATGAACTGTTTCAATTACTTGCCAAGGGTTTTCCCAAGATAAAATCTATTGTTTTTTATACCTTACATGCAAGAGCCAGAACTCTCTTACTAAATGCCGATTCTATCTAGCTGGCTAATGATCTCCCCGACTCAAAGCGAAGATGGCTAAAGGTCACATGCTGTTTCGTGCTCAGCTCCTGACTCCCATCACTTCTCCACATCAAACCTGAGTTTTTATAGACAGCTTCCGAAAACATGGTGGCCAACCATAGGCACCTCTTGCTCACATTCTCTAACCCCAAATCAGGCACTTCTCTCTTTTTTTCAGATGTCAACGTTCAGCCACTTTCTTTGTGCAGAAATAGGTACTACCTGTTAGCAATAAGATCTTTCATTGCTCAAGACATAGGATAACAAGTTCATTAAACTGTTTAGAAGTGGGGTTGGGTAGTTAGGTCAGTGCAAGGCCCTGGGTTCAGTCCTCAGCTCTGAAAGAGAGAGAGAGAGAGAGAGAGAGAGAGAGAGAAAGAGATAAAATCTTTAGAATTGATGGACGCCTAGATAAATATGTGGAAAATTAGCTTTAAAAGCATGTAAATTGATGTCGGGAGCCACTCCCACCATTACAAGATGGCGCCGGTTTCCTGCTTCCTGGTTCTTCTTGCCAGCATTGTTTTGCGATCTGCGCATGCGCCGCCTTATGCTAATGTAGGCTTGTGTGGTCCTCCATTTGGAGATCACATGCTAATTGGGTTTTGTGTGGAGCACCAATTACAGACGAACAAGTCACCCTGCTGGCTACTTAAGCAGAACGCACACAGGGTTCGGGGTCCTTCTCCATCTGCTGTTAAGAGCCTCACAATAAAGTTGCTGCTGGACAAATCCGTTGTTGCTGCGTCGTCCTTATCGGCGAGGGCTGCGCAAGACAAGTGGTGCCGAAACCCGGGAAACCTGCCGAACCCTGGGCAGAGGAACGACTCGAAGGACCCCTGACTGCTTGTCGGAGGAGGATTCAAGCCAGCAGTGCGAAACCGCGGTACTTTTCTGCAAGGTATGATTTCTGTGGTCTGGTGTATTTCGTTTCTCAATGTTAGTCTCGTTTTTGTCTTGTTGTGTTGTCTGTGTCTTAATTGTGGGAAACAGGATAGAGTGGGTGTAAAGGAGGGGCAAAGAGCGTTAGCAGACCATCAGGATAGTCTATCAGAAGCAGAAAAGGAAGAAATATTAAAAAAGGATAAAAAAGAAGAAATAGTCAAAAGGGAGAAAAAACCCAAAAACACGGGAAAACTTTCAAAACTCGAGTCAAAAAATAAAGAATCAAAGATGATATCAGAAACTAAAGGAAATACAAGCAAAAAGGAAGGGGTTAACAAGTTGTACCCTCTCCTGGATAAGTTTAAGACTCTTAAGGTGGAGTCCTCTTCCGGTGAGGAGACGTCCTCGGAGGAAGAGGAACCACGACAATCTGCTGACTCTAGTGAAGAGGAAGAGATAGAGCTCGATCCTGATGAGCAAGCAGAATTAGATGAGGAAGCAGCAAAATATGAAGCAGAGAGATATGGCCCTGACCCGCCTTATGCGCCAGGGTATGGTGCGACAGCGCCCCCTCTCGAGGAAATGATCCAAGTCAGAAAAAGGAGTAAAGCTACTAGGGCTATGGCTCCTAATTCATTAATTTCAGAAAAGGAAAGAAAGAAAATTCAGGCTGCTTTCCCCGTCTGGGAAGATGCGCAAAATCAAAGGCAGCACTCACCGTTGGATCTGAAACAATTGAAGGCTTTGGTGGAGTCAGTACAAACCTATGGTATTAGCGCCTCATTTACGCAGGTGCTGATAGAAAGACTAGCAGCCGCAGCTATGACTCCTGATGACTGGTCCAAAACAGTGAGAGCATGTCTTACTATGGGACAATATTTAGACTGGAAATCCATTTATCAAGAGCTGTGTATGGCTCAAGCAAAGCAAAATATAGCCAATCAACGGCCTCAATGGAATTATGATATGCTTACTGGACAAGGCCAGTGGGTAGTTAATCAGACCTTATACCCACCTGAAGTATATGAACAAATACCGGTAACAAATCAAGGCTTGGCAGCAGCTGTGCTCTCTGCTCTTATTACTCCTTACACTAGCCATCAAGTACAGGTGCTATGCTCCACTCTAGATGTATGGGCTGTGTTACGATGCACCTACTCCGGCAACATTGATAATCATTAAAGGACCGGATCCTATTTTAATAAGATCCAGGGGAGCTGTGTGTATTTTCCCACAGGACCAAGAAAATCCAATTTGGGTTCCGGCGCAATTGACCCGGGTGGTGAAGCACGATGACCCTGATCCTGATGTTTAGTGGACTGCTGACGAGCTTGGAGGTGGAGACCCAGGAGATTCCACTAATGACTCTCTGGGACTACCTTATTTGCCAATGTCTATCTTCTACCTTTTCCTATTTTAAGGAGTGGGTTGGCGTGGGAATATTTGGAGTGTTGCTACTGGCTGGACTGTTTCTCTGTTTTTGGTTGCTCTGCAGATTCAAAAGACAACAACATTTCAAAAATGTGGCCATGGTTTAGGCTATGTTGGCTGTGGAACAGGGAGCCTCCCCTCAAGTCTGGCTTAACGTGCTCAGCCGTTAAGACTCTGTCAGAACTTTTAGCACCCCTGAAGGGCACAGGTTCCCATTGCACCAGGATGCTGTTCTAGACAGACCTCTGCACTCCCCAGGGCTCGGGTTCCCATTGCACGGGGCTAAGGGTGCAGAGGGTCTCCTGCACCGTGTAACCTCCTTGATCGCTGGTGCTGTTGAGTCAGCAGGCTCATCGGAAAACTCATGGTGTAATATTTTCCTCTGGCTGATTTTTATAAAATTAATAAGGGGGAGATGTCGGGAGCCACTCCCGCCATTACAAGATGGCGCCGGTTTCCTGCTTCCTGGTTCTTCTTGCCAGCATTGTTTTGCGATCTGCGCATGCGCCGCCTTATGCTAATATAGGCTTGTGTGGTCCTCCATTTGGAGACCACATGCTAATTGGGTTTTGTGTGGAGCACCAATTACAGACAAACAAGTCACCCTGCTGGCTACTTAAGCAGAACGCACACAGGGTTCGGGGTCCTTCTCCATCTGCTGTTAAGAGCCTCACAATAAAGTTGCTGCTGGACAAATCCGTTGTTGCTGCGTCGTCCTTATCGGCGAGGGCTGCGCGCGACAAATTGATATTTATAAAAACAATTGAAGAAATTGTATATGTGTTTTTAAAACATATAAAAATCAAGTTAGGGACTCTGTGTTAATGTACTATCTGCTAGATGCTCATGTGATCAGTAACTCTACAAACTTCTTTTTTAATTTTTTTATTTAACTTTTATTAATTAAACTTTATTCACTTTGTATCCTCCCATAAGCTCCTCCCTCCTCCCATCCCGATCCCACCCTCTCTCCCCCTTCTTCACACATGCCCCTCCCCAAGTCCACTGATAGGGGAGGTCCTCCTCTCCTTCCTTCTGATCTTAGTCTATCAGATCACATCAGGAATGGCTGCATTGTCATCCTCTGTGGCCTGGTAAGGCTGCTCCCCACTCAGGGGGAGGTGATCAAAGAACAGGCCAATCAGATTATGTCAGAGGCAGTCCCTCTTCCCATTACTATGTAACCCACTTGGACACTGAACTGCCATGGGCTACATCTGTGCAGGGGTTCTAGGTTATCTCCATGAATAGTCCTTGGTTGGAGTATGAGTCTCTGGGAAGTTCCCTGTGTTCAAATTATCTTGTTCTGTTGCTCTCCTTTTGGAGTTCCTGTCCTCTCCAGCTCTTACTATTTCTCACTCCTTATATAAGATTCCATTCACTCTGCCCAACCATTGGCTTTCAGGCTCAGCATCTGCTTTGATAGTCTGCAGGGCAGAGGCTTTCAGAGGCCCTCTGTAGTAGGTTCCTAGTTTGTTTCCTGTTTTCTTCTTCTGGCTTTCAGAAGCCCTCTGTAGCAGGTTCCTAGGTTGATTCCTCTTTTCTTCTTCTTCTGATGTCCATCCTCTTTGCCTTTCAAGATGGGGATTGAGCATTTTAGTCACGGTCCTCTCTCTTGCTTAGTTTCTTTAGATGTACAGATTTTAGTGGGTTTATCCTATGTTGTATGTCTTTATGAGTGAGTATATACTGTGTGTGTATTTTTGCTTCTGGGACAGCTCACTCAAGATGATCCTTTCCAGGTCCCACCATTTACCTGCAAATTTCATGATTTCCTTATTTTTCATTGCTGAGTAATACTCCATTGTATAGATGTACCACAATTTCTGCATCCATTCTTCAGTTGAGGGGCATCTGGGTTGTTTCCAGCTTCTGGGTATTACAACTAAAGCTGCTACAAACATGGTTGAGCCAATGTCCTTATTGTGTACTTGAGCCTCTTTTGGATATATGCCTAGGAGTGGTAAGGCTGGATGTTGAGGAAGTTCTATTCCTAGTTGTCTGAGAAAGCACCAGATTGATTTCCAGAGTGGTTGTACAAGTTTACATTCCCACCAGCAGTGGAGGGGAGGGTTCCCCTTTCTCCACAACCTCTCGAGCATGTGTTGTCACTTGACTTTTTGATCTTGGCCATTCTGATGGGTGTAAGGTGAAATCTCAGGGTTATTTTTTTAATTTTCATTTCCCTAATGGCTAATGAGATTGAGCATTTTTTAAGTGTTTCTCTGCCATTCGATATTCCTCTACAGAGAATTCTCTCTTTAGCTATGTTCCCCATTTTTTAAGTAGATTAATTGGTTTGCTGCTTTTCAGCTTCTTTAGTTCTTTATATATACTGGATATTAGTCCTCTGTCAGATAAAGGGTTGGTGATGATTCTTTTCCAATCTGTAGGCAGGCGCTTTGTTTTGATGACGGTGTCCTTTGCTTTACAGAAGCTTTTCAGTTTCATGAGGTCCCATTTATTGATTGTTGCTCTTAGACCCTGTGCTGTTAGTGTTCTGTTCAGGAAGTTTTCTCCTGTGCCAATGAGTTCTAGGGTATTCCCCACTTTTTTTTCTAGCCAATTTAATGTGTCTGGTTTTATGTTGAGGTCTTTGATGCACTTGGACTTCTTAATGCACATACTTGTCGTCAACACAATCAAAATGTGAGGGTGGAAGGGGCCGGCTAAAGTGCCTGGAAAGGCTCAGGAGCATGCAAGCTGTGCTGCTTCGGCGGCATGACCTCATTACTTGCATCGACCTGTGCTCCAGCCCTGGCCTCTAAACATGAACTTAGACTGTCTTCATGCGGTAGGCAAAAAAGACTGTGCTTCAATTAAAACATTGATTATCTGCGGCTTTCGATTGTTCTTCCTTCGTGCATGGTATACAAGGATGTTTTGCACCTTTTGAAAGTCTGTTCCAACACAAAGTGATCTAAGCATCCATTCATCTACCTGTACCCTCCATGGTGTCAGTATACTGTGGACAAAGAAAATACTTGCTGAATTAAATGAGGTTGGTTTGAAATAGCCAAGAGTATTACCAACAGTTTCATCTTTTCCACTTTTAGTCATTGATTTTGAGGTCAGATATATAGTAATTATGAGATTCATTTTAGAGGTTTCTATATTTAAAAACTAATTAGCTTTCAAAGGAATTAGTTGAGAAAACACTAAGATTATATAAAGACAATTATAACTTTTTATATATAATTTCTATAAAATAAGGGTAATGAACCAAAGTGGCTTTAAAAATTAATGAATAATTAAAAGACCACTATTTCTTCTAATAGCAGTAATACAAAGACAGCATCTGATGTAAAATATTTCCCTCGGAGAAATAGCACATTGATCATGTTTACTACAATTTGAATAATTTGAAATTGCCATTATTTCCATATTTCTAACATAAAAATTCAGTATTGTAAAAATCACTATTTTCTTTTTGGAGAAAGTGTCCCTGCAAGTTGCCATGGTTTCAAACTCACAATCTAAGTGGGGTGACCTTGAACTACTCTTCTGGCCTTTAACCTCCAAGGGCAGTGGTTACAGACGAGAACCACCAAGTTCCGTCTTATGTGGCACTAAAGACTGGACCAGGGTTTTTTGCATATACTACCCCTTCAGTCTAATATTATAGCCTATTTTTTTTTCAGATCTATTTCCAAAAGCCAGTATGAACGAACCTTCAGCTTTGGCATACTCCATCATTCAACTGTCCCGAGCAATATTAGATGGTGGAAAGTTAGAAGCCTGAAGGGTGCAGTTTCACCAAGCCACAATGCTGCTGAAGAGAGGTAAACAAAAACAAAAGCAAACATGTCAGATAACAAATTTATAATACATCTCCTGAATTTTTACACAATGAGAAATTTCTGGATGTAGTTTTTGACAAACGCTGCTGTAAAAGATCTAGATCTGAGCTTAATGTAGTGGTAAAGAAGGTAATACAAACTGCCAAATCTAATATAGTTAGATAATATAGTGTTTCTTCAGAAAGACACGCCGAAGAAAGTGCCTGCAGTACACAGCTGTGGCAACATAACCTCATTTTTCACTATTACGAGTAACAAAAGCCTTGTTTTCTTTTCTTGTTCTGTGAAAACACAGCTTTACTTCCTTTCAAAATTTATTGAAGAATGGATATGAAACCTATGAATGGGATAAAACAGAATATGAAAATACATGGTTTTAACGATGACTTGTTTTTGAAGTTTGGGAGATGGCTCACTGGGTAAGAGCATTTTCTGTTAAAGCAAAAAGACCCAAACTCAAATCTCAGAATCCACATAAAACTTCAGGTGTGTCTAAGTCCATTCCAAGCCCAGCATTGGCAGGCTGAGCTAGGGTGGGAAACACAGAGGCAGGCTGATCCCAAACCTCACTAGCCAGGAAGTCTAGCTGCACAGGCAAACTTCAGGTTCAGTGAGACATTCTACCTCTAAAACTAAGGTGAACCGTACTAAAGGAATACAGGTAATATTCTCCTCTGCCTACCCATGTGTGTGCACAAGGATTTACACCTGCATCTGTATATGCACACACACACACACACACACACACACACACACACACACACACACACCCCTTAGTTGTTCTGATGAAGAAAGTACCAGATGAATACTGGTGAAAGCCTAAAAGCCTGCCCTGAAAGTATCACATGGGTTAGAAAGAAAGAGCTATTGCGCCCTCCAGCCGATTCTATAATCATACTTTTATTTCATGCCAATTTTCTTCTGCACATGCACATAGGTGGTAGATATTTTAATAGTAACTATTTCATTACAATATCACTTACATAGCAAATGGTCAAACCATTTAAGTAGATTAACTCGATGGGTTTTAGCAATTTCACGGACAACAGATATCAACCATCACCACAATCGGCTTTAAAATATTTTCATCACCTTATCCTCTACTGATTACTTTTCTTTTCTACCTCCACACCTAAACAACTTTGTTCCCTTCAATCATCACAGGAATTGAATCCAAACGAGTGTTTAGTAACTGAACCCTTTTCCTTATCAGGCTTCAGTATTTATTCACAGCACAACATCTAGCAGGGCTTCATTCCTTCTCATGTCCAAATGGTTTTCCCTCACAGAGACTTGACTTCGTTTATTCATTCATCATTAAGGATATCAGAATTGTTTGTGTCTTTTGGCTGAAGTACACAACACTGATTAGCACCCTTTTCCATGTTTCTGTATCATGTGTTCATAACTCTCGGGTATATACCTCTTGCTAGAGCTATTGGGTTATAAGGTACCTGCTGTCATTTTACTATACAATTACTGAAGACTAATACATTCATTATGAGAGGTCTCACTGATCGACTGACACTTGATAAAGGAGACAGTAACTTATCAAAGATCCCTTAACTCTCTTTAAGTGTTGCAATTGAACTGAGAAAAAAAATCTGTTTTTTCCTCTGCTCAATGTTGTCTTTTCTTCTTTTTCATCTGCCTCCACTCCAAGGCTCTAGCTCCTGAAAGTTAATATTTTTACAGTGGGTATATATGATAATAATATTACTTAGCTAGGTAAAGATAAAAGAGCAGGATTAATTTCAGAAAAAAAGAACATTTATTTAGAAAGCTTTATTGGTGAAACAAACATCAGTGTGTTGAATTAAAGTATTTTGTGAGACCTAAAAGAAAATAAACTATATCCCCTTGACTTCATAATAAATTAGGAAAATATGTGCAGATAATTTACAGGCGGAGATTTTCTACAGGGAGAGCTTTCTGCCTGTAGGTAGTCCTTGCTGCATGTTGGCCTGTGGCTCTTCCTGACTTTCATGATTAGACACTGCAGGGAAGGCCAGGATGATGTGCTTCATTCATCTCATGCACAAGTTACATAGGAAAAGTGGATCTCAAAACTGAGACTCTCAGACTGTGCCCTGGGAAAGTCATTGTGGCCTGAACAGTCAGGCTGGACTCATGCTGCGTGGAATCTCCCAGTTTGCTAAGGGTCAAAACATGGTTTATATTTATATTCTCAGTCAAGAGTGATTTAAAGGCATAGATAAAAATAGCAAGTTATCAATAATCTTATGATAGGTTGTTTTGACATGTGTAGATGTGTCCATGCAACTCAAGGATACAGTAAATGAAAAAAGAAAGTTGAGAGGAGAAGATCAAAGAGGGTGGTTTGAAAAAAACATGGCCTTGCTTTTCTGACTTTAAAGATGGATCCAAGAGGCCAGGCTCATAACATTAATTCCCAAAAATCTAGAAGAGAGAAATCCATAATATAATCTGCCTGTAGGACTTCCAGAAGAGACTTTGCCTTATCAATCTTGTGGTCCAGGGAGACCATTTTCAGAACTGATGTCTCGGTAAGCCAATGGCAAGGACATGTCTTTGGTATAGCAGTAAGGGAAACTGTCAAATGTGTTTCTTCTCTTTGTCTCTTCGGTATATTCAGTTTTACCACAGCCTTACTACTTACACACACTTTTCTGGGAGTTCATGCCTTTCTCCTAAAAGGAAAACAAGGTGTTACTTATATTTGATCTCAGCGCTACAACATAGCAGAATCACCTGGAGCAGGCAGCCAAAGCTAATATGTTTATATAAAGAGGATTAGAAGAGATAATCTCTGCTTAGACACCAAAGAAAAGGCAGTGCTGAGCAATTTGTGAATCTTCAGAACTATTCTCCCCTCACAATCAGTCTGTAAATAAATTTCTCCTCTCTCTACACACAAATGTATTGCTCTTTCAGTTTCTTAACGTGGAGGAAAGGTTTCCATCACTTCTTTTCTCATTCCCATCTCCAAAATATAATTCTTGCAAAAACAAAACAGAAACAAAAAAAAAAACAAACAACATTGTCTAAACACAAATTTACCTAACTTTGTCCGTCGGTCTCTTGGCTTATGCTTTTGAAACGTACAGTGGCTGATATCAATTTGATATTATAAACCTGTTTTCTTGGTTAAGAATTTAATCAGGAGACTGGGAAGATGGCTCAGTGGTTAAAAATATAGGTCAGCCTGGCAGAGGCCTTGAGTTCAAGTCCCAGCGCGCACATCAAGCTGCTCACCATCAGTCTCCTGTAACTCTACAGGACCACCCTATATGCCCTGCCTCACTGCGCTCCCATGACCGTGCTCCATACACTCACACAGAGGCAAAACAAAGGAACATTTTAAAAAGCACAAATCAAGTTTGGGGAAGTTTTAGTTCCCTGTGTTTATTTTAAGCACCCTGTTTATGTAAAAGGTGTACTCTTCTAGAGCTGGCTAATTTTCTCCCTTTTCTAATCTCTTTGTTGGTGGGTTGGCTGGTTGGTTGGTTGGTATTGTTTTGTTTTATTTTTCTTGTGCTGTATTCCACAGTGGGAAAATAATTGTAAAATTAACTGAAATTACATAAAAAATAGTTTAAAAGTAATAAACTGATGACTACATATTTAAGAGAGCACTGGAAATTAATTTTATCACTGCTAAACAACAGAAGTTATGGTATAAGCAAACCGATATAAATTTAAGTAATATTTGTCACTTAGAAAACAATCAGGGTATCATATGAAAGAAGGGGAGTTAGTATGATATGGAAAGGATAGGAGCTCTACAAGGACCAAATATATCCAAACACAGGGTCTTTTCTGAGACTGACACTCAACCAAAGACCATCTATGGATATAACCTAGAACTTCTGCTCGAATGTGGCCCGTGGTAGCTCAGTAACCAAGTAGTTTTCCAAAGTAAGGGGAACACGGACTATTTCTAACAGGATCTCAAGGGCAGGCTCTTTGACCTCCCCCCCCCCCAGGGGAGGAGCAGTCTGTTAGGCCACAGAGGAGGACTTTGCAGCTAGCCCTGAAGATACCTGATAAAACAGGGTCAGATGAAAGGGGAGGAGGTCCTCCCCTATCAGTGGACTTGGAAAGGGGCAGGGAGGAGACCAGAGAGGGAGTGTGGGGTTGGGGAGGAAATGAGGGAGCGGGATACTGCTGGGACACAGAGTTAACAAAATGTAACTAATAAGAAAAATAAAATTAAAAAAAAAGAAAACAATTTTGCTGCTTTATTGAACAGATAGAGATTATTTAATCTCTGCATCATTCCATTGGCAGTTTCCAAGCAGACATAACAAAAAGTGTTATCAGAACAGTGAATATTCTGGGAAAGAGTCAAAACTTCCATTAAAGTCTGATTTACATCAGAGTATAAAAATGTTAGGGCTGGTGTCTTATGTGCCGAAGGAAGGAGCCATTCATGCCCACTTATAAACTATGATACCTATCTTCAATAGATTCATTCACCACAGCATTTGGTAATTGCTTCAGAGTCTAGCACGGATTCCTACTGCTTTGTTACAGTAAAACAAATGTATATGAACATAAAGGGTAAAAGCTCAGCACTAATAGGCTCGCTTTGTACCGGTAATCTGTTCTCCAAGCGATATTGTGTTGGAAATAATTGACATGTAAGGTGAAGATTATGAGTGAGGAAGTTATAGAACGTTGCTTCTAAAAGCTTTATAGAAGATGAGTTTTAATACTCAAATAGTGGTATAATAGCATCCTCTCCCTTGCATTGTGGGTGAAGACTGACTCGGAGCTTGGCTTTTAACATCATGCATGTCTGCTTCCTGTCTGACTAACCATCTGTGTAAATGGGATGCAGCGTGATTTTAAATCTGTCTGGAAGTGAAATTCAGTTACAAGGTAGGAACTGTTAATAGGAGTGAACAAATGGAAGAATAGGGTGCTGAAATGTGAAACAGTAAGCTCAATTTACCTTAAAAAAAAAAAGAAAAAAAAAAGAACGTGAGATAAACCTATTGCTGCTATAATTCTTATTTTTACATTTTAAATTTAACATATATGTGTGCCTACATGAGTTTCTGAGAATCACTTGCATGGGGGTGTCCATGGAAGCAGAGAAAAGGGCACAAACTGAATTACAGTGGCTGTGAGACACACAGCAGCAATTCCAGAGACAGAACCCAGGTGATTGGTAAGAGCGGCAAGTGATCTTTACTACTGAGACATACTTGTGGTTTTATTGGCTACAGTAAAATCAATTCTTCTGTTGACAGTCTACCTGTGAGTCAAAAAACTGCCTAGGCTTGATGCCTAAGCTTCTAAGGTTACCATCATGTGATGGCCATGTGATCTTATGCTGGACTGTGCATTTTTGCTTTTTGCCCCTCGCAGAACACTTTCTTGAGAAATTGCTCTCAGTTCCAAGAAAGGGACATGTGTTTAAAGCACAAAATAGTTATGACTTTATTTGTTGAATTGTAGCTGAGACTCATTGCAGTCTCTAGCAGTTCCAGTTGAACATGGATGACATTGCTAATAAATCATCTAAGAAAGTATTTTTTTAAGAAAATCATTGGTGTCTTACTATAGCATTCTAACAACAAACAAAACAAAACAAAACAAAAACAAGGAAACTAAGCCTCATCACTTTCACAGTTGTTTATGAGGGGAAAAAATCAAGAGAGAAATATTTACAGACAATGCTGGCTGCTGAATTATAATTTGCATTAGTGTATACAATGAGACAATTTAGAAACTGAGAGGTTTGATACGCACTAACAAAACTAGTTCTCTGTTAAAATGAATATTTTGGTGAAACTGACTAATTCTGCCTTTTAAGAAGTACACTTTGGTTGGGGGTGCTTCTTGTAAATAAAATTAATATTAATTCTGAAATAGCAGCAGGAACTGCATCTGATTGCACAAAAAAAGTACCAGAATGAATATTTAATGTGTTGTCCACTTAGGATACTCTAAATATAATTACTGGCATTTGTCCAGCTAAAGAAAAAGGAGAGGGAGAGGAAACTGCATAATGCTTATTTTAATTAGGTAAAATTATGTGGTTCAATGAAGCATGACCGTCTGCATAATGAGAGGATATTGTCATGTTTATGGGAGAGTTATTGGTGAGAAAAACATGGGCAATATGTATTCCTGAGACCCACTATTTTATCTTTCACTCTTAATTTCCTACAGAGGTTTTAATGTGTAAATTAATAGGAAGGAGGAGCATAGAGAGTAAGACAGGGGAAGACTTCTTGTATTTTCTATTCAAGAATAATGATAGTCATGTATGCAGAACGTCTGAGGAAGATCTAGGTAGTTGGGCATAGCTGTAATTATCTCTTCTTGAACAAATGATAACTATACATACTTAACTGTAAACACCATATACACAGCATGTAGGTGTGTACATGTCTGTGTGTTTCTTAAGAAAGTGAGAAAGATGTTTTCTGGCAAAAGCATTTGAACTTATAACAGGCTATATAAAACATAAATTTTATTTCAAAATAATAATCAGATTCATTTCCAGTGGCCCAAGGGAAGGCGCTTTTTAAAACCTGTACTGAGGATTTATGACTTCCATTTTAAATTTGATTTCACATAATTTATATTACATTATCACGTGTGTGTGCTTCCTTTCCACATTAAGACAGCACCATTATGAAGCATTTTAAACAGACTAAATGAAAAAAGTAAGAAATATTGTATAATGCCTAAGGGGTTATAGTTCTGTAATTTTCTTATTTCCCTCTCTGAATGATTAGTTAATAGATATCATTCTATCTATACTTTTGATTATGGTGAAAATTAACTATAATGAATATTTTAAAATATAGCTGTTTGGGGATGTTATTCATTTAAAGAGAACACACTATTTCCCAAATATCTCAAAAATTGTGTTTTTGGTTTTTTGTTTTTTTTAAATCTAGTATTTGTGCCAATGAGGTCAAGGCTCTTCCCAACTTTTTCTTCTAAAAGACACATGGCATATACTCACTTATAAATGGATAGTAGCCATAAAATATAGGATAAACACACCAAAATCTAAAATCTATAGTCCTAAAGAAGCTAAACAATAAGGAGGACCGTAGGGAAGAGGCTGAAACCTCACTCAGAAGGGCAAGCAGGATAGACGATTGGAAATAGGAGAAGACAAGGAACCAAGGAACAGGACATGAGCCTTCCACAGGGCACCTCTGAAAGACTCTACTCATCAGGGAATCAAAGTAGATGCTGAGACTCATAGCCAATCTTTGAGCAGAGCACAGGGAGTCTTATGGGGAAAGAGGGAGATAGAAAGACCTGGAGGAAACAGGAACTCCACAAGGAGACCAACAGAGCCAAAAAACCTGAGCCCAGGGGGTCCTGCAGAGACTGATACTTCAACCAAGGACCATGAATGGAGAGGACCTAGACACCCTGCTTAGTTTCCAAGTGGGGCTGTCTCTGACATGAGCTCAGTGGCTGGATCTTTGATCCCCTCTCCCTGGGGAGTAAAGCCTTACCAGGCCACAGAGAAAGACAATGCTGCCAGCCCTGCTGAGACCTGATAGGCTAGGATCAGATAGAAGGGGAGGAGGACCTCCCCTATCAGTGGACAAGGGAAGGAGCATAGGGGGAGAAGAGAGTGGGTGGGAGAGCCTGGGAGGGAACAGAGGGGGCTACAGCCAGAATAAAAAGTCAATAAATTATAATAATTAATTTAAAAATCTAGTATTTACATAAACACATTATAGGCAAAAATATAAACACTGATGAATTATAAACAAAATAAAAATGAGTCTAAAATTATGGGAAAATGAAAGAGATTAATTGAATGCAGAAAATAAAAATTAGGAAATGACTAAATGCCAAATGCTTTTGAGAGTACAAATCAAGATAATTTAAGGTTATTCTGTCTTAAAATAAAAGTATTTTAAAATAATTTAATTTTAATTTTATTTTTTTCTTTTTATTTTTAGTTATATTTTATTAACTCTGTTTCTCAGCTGTATCCTGCTCCCTCATTCCCTCCCAATCCCACTCTCTCTTCTTCATCTCCTCCTAGGCCCTTTCCAAGTCCACTGATTGGGGAGGACCTCCTCCCCTTTCATCTGACCCTGTTTTATCAGGTATCTTCAGAACTGGCTGCAAAGTCCTCCTCTGTGGCCTAGCAGGACTGCTCCTCCCTTGGGGGTGGGGAGGTCAAATAGCCTGCCATTGAGTCCCTGTCAGAAATAGTCCCTGTTCCCCTTACTATGGGAAACCAATTGGCTACTGAGCTACCATGGGCTACATCTGAGCAGAGGTTCTAGGTTATATCCATGTGTGGTCCTTGGTGGAGTGTCAGTCTCATAAAAGGTTCTTGTGCCCAGATATATTTGGTCCGTGTGGAGCTCCTATCCTCTCCACATTTTACTAACTCCCTCTTCTTTCATATGATTCCCTGCATGCTGCTGAAGTTTTGGTTATGAGTCTTAGTATCTGCTTTGATACACTGCTAGGCAGTCTCTCAGGGGCCCTCTGCTGTAGGCTCCTGTCCTGTTACTTGTTTTCTCCTATGTCCAATGCACCTCTCATTTTTCTTTCTAAGTGAGGATTGATCATCTTACCCCAGGTACTCTTTCTTGTATACACACATCTATACACCTAATCTTCTTTAGGTGTATAGATTTCATTATGTTTATCATATCCTATAGGTCTATATAAGTGAGTATATATCATGTGTGTCTTTCTGCTTCTGGGATACCTCACTCAGAATGATCTTTTCTAGATCTCACCATTTGCCTGGAAATTTTATGATTTCCTCATTTTTGATTGCTGAATAGTATTCCATTTTGTAAAAATACCACAATTTCTGTATCCATTCCGCCGCTGATGGACATCTGGGTTATATCCAGGTTCTGGCTATTATGAATAAAGCTGTTACAAACATGGTTGAGCAAATGTCCTGTGTACTTGAGCCTCTTTTGGATATATGCTTAGGAGTGCTATGGCTGGATCTTGAGGAAGCACTATTCTAATTGTCTGAGAAAGTGCCAGATTGATTTACAAATTGGTTGTAACAATTTACATTCCGACCGGCAATGGAGGAGGGTTCCTCTTTCTCCACAACCTCTCCAGCATGTGTTGTCACTTGAGTTTTTTATTTTAGCCATTTTGATGAGTGTAAAGTGAAATCTCAGGGTCATTTTGATTTGCATATCCCTGATGGCTAAGGATGTTGAGGATCTCTTTAAGTGTTTCTCTGCCATTCTACAGTTCTCTACAGAGAGTTCTCTGTTTAACTCTGTGCCCTATTTTCAACAAATGGTGCTGGTCCAACTGTATCTCTACATGCAGAAAAATTAAAATAGATCCATATTTATCACCCTGCACAAACTAAAGTCCAAGTGGATCAAAGACCTCAACATAAAACCAGATACTATAAATTGGTTAGAAGAAAATGTGGGGAAGAGCCTAGAACTCATTGGCACAGGAGACAACTTCCTAAACAGAACACCAACAGCACAGGCTCTAAGAGCAGCAATATATAAATGGGACCTCATGAAACTGAAAAGCTTCTGTAAAGCAAAAGACACTGTCATTAGAACAAAATGACAGCCTACAGACTGGGAAAGGATCTTCACCAACCCTATATCTGACAGAGGACTGATATCCAGAATATATAAAGAACTAAAGACATTAAAAAACAATAAATCAAGCAATCCAATTAATTTTATTTTTTAAACTTATTCTTATTTTTATTTTTATTAATTACAGTTTATTCACTTTGTATCACCCCTGTACCTCCCTCCTTCCTCTCCTGCCAGTCCCACCTTTCCTATTCCCCACCTGTGTCCCTCTCCCAGTCAACAAATAAGGGTGGTCTCCTCCTCTTCCCTCTGATCCTAGTCTATCAGATCTCATCAGGAGTGGCTGCATTGTCATCTTCTGTGGCCTGGTAAGGCTGTTCCCCCCTCAGTGGAAGGTGATCAAAGAACAGGCCAATCAGTTCCTCTCAGAGAGAGTCCCTGTCCACATTACTATGGAGGCCACTTAGATACTGAATTGCCATAGGCTACCTCTGTGCAGGGGTTCCAGGCCATCTCCATTAGTGGTCCTTGGCTGGAGTATAAGTCTCAGAAGAGACCCCTGTGCACAGACTTTTTGGATCTTTTGCTCTCCTTGTGGAGCTCCTGTCCTCTCCAGGTCTTACCATCTCCCACTTCTTTCATAAGATTCCCTGCACTCTGCCGAAAGTATGGCTACGAGTCTCAACATCTGCCTTGATACACTGCAGGGTACAGCTTTTCAGAGGCTCTCTGTCACATGCGTCTGTCCTGTTCCCTGTTTTCTCCCTTCTCCGTGATGTCCATCTTCTTTGCCTTTCTGAATAGGAATTGAGCATCTTACCCAGGGTCCTCCTTCCTGATTAGCTTCCGTAGGTGTACAGATTTTAGTATATTTATCCTATATTATATGTCTAATATCCACTTATGAATGAGTATATACCCTGTGTGTCTTTCTGCTTCTGAGATACCTCACTCAAGATGGTCTTTTCCAATTCCCACCATTTATCTGCAAATTTCATGATTTCCCTATTTTTTAATCTCTGAATAATATTCCATTGTGTACATGTACCTCAATTTCTGTATCCATTCCTCAACTGAGGGACATCTGGGCTGTTTCCAGCTTCTGGCTATTACAAATAAAGCTCCTACAAACATGGCTGAGCAGATGTCCTCGTTGTATACTTGAGCATCTTTTGGATATATGCCTAGGAGTGGTATAGCTGGATCTTGAGGAAGCAGTATTCCTAATTGTCTGAGAAAGCGCCAGATTGATTTCCAAAGTGGTTGTATAAGTTTACATTCCCACCAGCAGTGGAGAAGGGTTCCCCTTTCTCCTCAACCTCTCCAGCATGTGTTGTCACTTGAGTTATTCATCTTAGCCATTCTGAAGAATGTAAGGAGAAATCTCAGTGTTGTTTTGATTTGCATTTGCCTGATGACTAAGGACTTTGAGCATTTCTTTAAGTTTATCTCTGCTATTTGATATTCCTCTATTGAGAATTCTCTGTTTAGCTCTCTATTCCATTTTTTTAATTGGATTAACTGATTTGTTGCTGTTTAAGTTCTTTAGTTCTTTATATATACTTGATATTAACCCTCTGTCAGATATAGGGATGGTGAAGATTCTTTCGCAATCTGTAGGCTGTTGTTTTGTTCTGACGACAGTGTTCTTTGCTTTACAGAAGCTTTTCAGTTTCATGAGGTCCCATTTTTTGAATGTTGCTCTTAAAGCCTGTGCTCTTGGTATTCTTTTCAGGAAATTAAAGTCTTCCTAGAATTCAATAATTTAATTTTTAAACAATTAAAATTATTTTGAGCAGGTAGGGTATGATGGCAGTCTTATCGTTACACAAGCTATACCTAACACAGAACTGAGACAGTCAGCAGCTATTACATAGTCTACTGTTTTAGGTGGGATTTTTATTGCCGTGAAGAGACACGATGACAAGATGGCAACTCTAATACAGGAAAATGTTTAGCTGGGGGTGGCTTACAGGTTCATAGGTTTAGTCCATTATTATCATGGCCGGAAGCATGGCAATGTGCAGACAGAGGAGGTGTGGAAGGAGCTGAGAATTCTACTTCTCTATCTGCAGGCAGCAGAAGTGACAGAGACCTCAAAGTCTACCCCTTAGTGACTTGTTTCCTCCAACTAAGCCACACCCACTTCAGCAAGACCACTTCTAACTGTGCCACTCCCTATGGGCCTATGAGAACCATTTGTTCAAACTACCACACCTACCGTGCTTATTTCCTAACCAACCACTTCTAAACACTTGAAATGCTATATTCCTCAGGCTTTGTGAGATGTCTTATTTTTTTTTAATTTTTCTCTTTATTATTATTATTTATTAAAATTTATTCATTTTTGTACCAAAACTGTAGCCCTTTCTCTCATCTCCTCCTGGTCCCACCCTGCCTCCTTCCTTCTCCCCTAAATCCCTCCAATAGTCCATCCCCTACCATCTGACCCTGGACTATCAGGGCTCATCAGGACTGTCTGGATCCTCATTCTCTGTAGCTAAACAGAGAATTCTCAACAGAGGAATATTGAATGGCAGAGAAACACTTGAAGAAATTCTCAATGTCCTTAGTCATCTGGGAAATAATTTTTAAAAGATTTTAAAATTTATTTTAGTGCATATGAGTGTTTTGCCTACATATATATAAGTGTGCAATGTTTGTGCAGCATGCTTGGAGAGTAGAAGATGGCATCAGAAGCGGTGTAACTGGAGGTATAGAAGGTTGTGGATTGTCATGTGGGTGCTAGGAATCAAATCTGGACCATCTTTAAAAGAAGCTAATATCTTTAACTGCAAATAAAGACAATTTAAAGTGAGAATTAGGAAAAAGAGAAACAACTTGAAAGAAATAAATGAGATAAAGGAAAACAATTTCAAAAAGGTTGTGGAGAAATTTGGTGAGAAGACAGTCAAACTAGAAGTTCGAACAAAACTTTAAATACCAGGAAAGAAAATATCAATATATTGTGAAGGTCTCCAAGACACATGGGGAAAATAATTCCATCTGAACAAAGGTGAGCCCTGGTAAAACACTTTGATTTCACTGTTAAAGAACTGATGCTTAAGAATTGGTAAGATTATGTTTGTACTCAAAACTACAAAATACCACCACCAAATGGTGTGCTCAGTTTTTTCTAATTATATTTCCTGGGTCATTCACGTTGAGCTAACAGTTGGTTTTATGATTAGGCATACACCTGTAATCCTACTCCTGGGGAAGCAGCAGCAAGAGAGTTTTGGCTTCCAGCCTATCCTGGGCTACATAATGAAAACCCATCTAAAAGAAAACAATAAAAATAAAACAACTATTAATCTTTATTGAACAACAGTATGGGAAAGCTGTTTTAGAACAGATAATACATTATTCATCTATGAACTGTACTCTGTCTTTTAAAAACAAGGTTAGCAATACAATGTAAAAGAAATAATGTTATTTCATAGTTTAAACATTTATAACCTTCTGGTAGTTTCTGTATAGTACTGTATTGGTGCATTATAAAGTATGTAATATAAATTAGGTTATAAGAGAAAATTAAATTTGATTTTTATAATAGATTACTGAAGTTTCCTGTAAACAAAATTATTTTAAATTGTGTTGTAGTGGAAATGGGCACTTTATCATCCATAACCCTAAACAGTACTGATAACCCCAAGTCACCACGTCCCACCTACTGACCCTATTGCAATGTGTTATGCCTGTTTAATATGAGTGTAACCATACATTCTCTGCACCTACATGTCACAACTCTCTGAGAACGTGCATGTTGCTACCGTGACACTGGCATGAAGTCTTTATCAATGAAGAAAGTGATACAGCAGAAAAATGTTACACCCACATTTTTCTTTTTCCTCTCTCTCTCTCTTTTGCAGTTGTTGGCTAACCTAGTCCCTAGATTAACTTGGCTTCATACTAATTCCCATTTAACTGGTAAGAGCATCAACTATTTTAATAGAAAATGAATTTAAATATCTGCACCTATATTGAGCTCAGCCTTAATTTATATTCACACGAAATCTGAAAATTCTTATCAAGATTAGTAGAAGTTATGTTTTGGACTTTATCAGCTTTCTCTGGGGAGCCCATGAAAATCTCATCTTGGTGATTCAGTTCATGGTTCTTGATATCAAAGGTAGGAAGACTCACAGAAAACTAAGCTGGAGGCAGGAAGATTAGAAATTCAAGGTCCTCCTCAGCTACTATCAAGTCAGAGCACAGCCTGCCTGGGCTATATGAGATTATCACCTGCCTTGATAATGGCTGAAAAAGGAAATCTATTCATTTTGAAAATAAAATAAAATAATCAAATGAATCGTTCCTCTCCTGCTTCTGTGTACATTGTTTGCTATCCTTAAAGCCAAGCATTCATATTTATTTGATCTTGACCTTTTAACACACATGAGGCTACTAATAACTTTCATCCCTATTCATTTTTACTGAGAATAAAAATAATTTATAGCCTGTCTTCTGGGCTTCAGCAGAAGTGGAAGGCATTAGGGGAGGGGCTTTTCTTACAATACTGTCATGTGGCCTTTTGCACAACACTCTACCTACTAGCTTTCCCTGCTTGGCTAGTTTTGCATGACTCCTTCCCCGACTCTGAGGATGGGTAACAAACAGATGAGAAAGGAACAGTTTAGCTGTGGTCTTTCTGAGCAGGAGTCACCAGCAAAATGCTGGCATTTTCAGATGTTTCCGCCCCTGCACCAGTAAATCGGTGCAGCAACCTTGTACTGGCTTTTAATGAGATGTGCAACATATAGGAAGAGAATATTTCCACATGGCACCTGGGAAAACTGTAATGGCCTTCTGTTCCACTGTCTGGCTCCTTCAATAAAAACGAGAATTCACAGGCAGCTAGCAATGTGAGGAACTCCTAACTTTAGGCCAGCCTGCCCTTCCTGCCAACTCGGTGTATGGCCCTTAACAATGTTCTCTTCTTGACCTGACCTAGGGCTGTCCCTGAGTGGACTGAGCAGTTCAGTGGCTTAGCGGGTCTGCCCTGCTTCAGGGTTCCTCGGAGAGAGGCCTGCACTCAGCCGCTCTAAGAACAAGAGCCTTTTCATAACCTCAATTACTGTAAGGTCGACATACCACCATGCGTCTGCTAGCGGCTCTTGGATTGCATAGCAGCAGCTGGGAGTGAGAGAGGCCCCGAGTCCCATTGAAATGTCCAGGAGTGTCTATCCCTTGCTAGCAGTGGCCCAGGACACATTTTCTGATAATTGTCTTTTGAGCCACCAGTCCCAGGCCTGATTTGAGCAAATAGAGTCTGACCAAGATTAAACCTTTATTAGTAATTCACAAAGAATCACTATCAATAGTGTGTGTGGTGTGATTTTGATGGAACAAAACAAAACTTACTTTTTGAACAAAAGACGTCATTTACTTTAACTTTATTAATACATTTTACTTTTATTACATTTTTAAATTAATACATTTAACTTTGTTCTAGGATCCATGCATAAGAGTTGAGAATCACCCTGATGCTGACTACATTGTTAATGGATTGAGGATCTAAGAATATTTTCAGTCCTGTCTGGTCTCCTGTGATTTCCTGGCAGGTCATAACAAGGTATAAAGGGAGTATTAAAAGAAAATGAAGGAAGTTATCCAGTTAGATTAAAATCCATGCCTCAGTCAGTAAATACAATCCTAGAAAGTTTCAAGTCAGAAGTGAAAACAAAACCAAGTGATTTAACTTAAAGTCTCATATGTAAACATATTACAGAGACAAATGTGCTGTGGTCACATTCACTTGAACATTTATAATGTATTATAAACAGGCACGATCTATGCATTAGAGAAGTCCCGTTTGAGCTCCCTTGAGAACAACAAGACCTTTCTGGCAATTGCTTTAGTGTGACAGCATTTTTGGAGAAAATCCATTTAAGCACACAGAGAATCAGGAGCTATCATTTTGAAATAATTTATTCTAAAAAGAAAAAAGCTTATGAAGGATGGTTTAAAGATTTAAACAGAGGCATTTTCTAATGCTGATGTGACTCATGATTGTATTTAGAACTATAAGCTTTACAAATTCTCAGCAACTTTTAATGCAGAATTTTTTTATTTGGTCATACACAAATAGAATACATGTCTTCCCTGAAGGGGACAGGAGCTCAAAAAGAACAACAAATCTGGGCCAAGGGAGGCCTGCAGAAATTGATGCATCAACCAGGGACCATGCATAGAGAGGCCCTAGACCCCCTGCTCAGGTATAGCCCATAGTCATCTCAGCCTCCATGTGTGTATCCTAGTAAGGGGAGCAGAGGCTGTATCTTACATGAATCTGGTTGTCTGCTCCTTCATTACTTCTCCATGGTGGGGATATCTAGCTTCCTCACAGAGGAAGAGGATCCAAGCAGTCCTGATGGGACCTGATAGGCTAGGGTCAGACAGTAGGAGAGGAGGACTTCCCCTATCAGTGGGCAGGAGAGAGGGATGGAAGGTGGGGAGGGGTGAAGAGGCATGGAAGATGGGACAGGAAGGAGATGAGGAGGGGACTACAATCGAGATACAAAGTGAATAAATTATAAAATAATAATAATTATTATAATAATAATAAAAAGACAAAAAATAAAGATGGAAATGAGGGAAAAACAGGGGACTCTAGTTAGGGAGGAAGAAGGAGAGGAATACAAAAGATACAGGAAGAAAGCAAAACAACAGTAAGGATGTCTAACAATATCATAAGAAATTATACTATTACCTATCTATCTAAAAATATCTATAACACACACACACACACATACACATGATTATATGTCCTATTTTAGCTGACAATGCTACCTTCAGGAGCCACAGATCATCTAACAAAAGCTCCTAGTTATCTCTCAGAGGTGGAAGGTAAATCATTTTGCTAAAAAGATGATATATTTATTTGGACATAGGACCTAGAGGCTCCCAGGCTACATATGACCTGGTTATCACCTCCATCAGGACTATTTTTCATGGTATCAGAAGTATTCATACAATAAGTGTTCCAAAAGAGAAAAGCAACCAATAGTCTTATCTGGCTTTGATGCCTGTGAACCACAACAATGACCAACACAGCAAGATAATTCTAAGAGTGTAGTAGTGTCAAGCATAACTTGTCAGGAACCACCATCTCTCTAACTGAACTTAAAATTTCAACAAACGGAAAATCATGCCTAGTGCAAGAAACCTAGCCAACCACTCAGCGCTAGTGAGGCCATGGTTCTAGGAGGAGAATCTATAAGTATCATTTTCCTAAGTCAGTAGTACTAAACCACTTTATTAAATCCTAACTACAGTCTAGATATTTGTCTTTATACCCTTAGGTATAGATCTAACCCTTTGCCAAGGATACTTTTCATTGGAAAAAAAAATGGAGACCCTTACAAAAAAAAAAAAACAAAACAATTAAAGTTGTTATATATCTCACTCCCAATTGATACATCTGCAACACAGCTCCTGCAAATACAGTAGAGGGATCATTCAGAAGATATGGGATAGAAATATTTTAAGAGTCAATGAAACAGGGAGCTTCATTTGCTGTAAACCTGGGTCTCCTGAAATGTGCTGGAGGTTGGACTGATTCTTGTTATTGGCCCTCGAGATCTGGTAACAACTGTCCTTGTTGTGTAAACCTGCCTAAGTCATACCTGATTGGTTGATTAAATGGCCTATACTTGGGCAGAGCAGCATGGGGTAGGCATGGCAGAGGTTACTCAGCTTGGAGAGGACAGGAGAATCAGAGGAGAGAGACTGATGGGAAGAGATGAGGAAGGAGGATGCCACAATGGGTTGGTGTGGAGAAAAAAACACATGGGCTGAGAAGGACTCCAATAATGACATGAAAAGGCCCACATGAAGAATATAAGCACATACCAAGGGATTATAGATGGAAGGTAGAACAGATGAGGATTAAGGTGGATGGCATTGGATGGGGTCTGGGAGGTGGATGATGAAGCTGTTGAGCCAGCATAGGTGAAATATCTGCTAGGTCCAAGGTAAATAAGGCAATTATAAAATTTAATCAGTGTCTGTGTATTATTATTTGTGATAGCAGTTTAAATAATATCAATGTGATAATTTTAGGGTTACTAAACATTAAATAGCCCAATATTTTTTTAAATTAAAAAAGCAAATGGCTTCCAACTAAGTATCCACACCCTTTGAATCATATTTTATCATAATTTGGTGGGGAGAATAAGCTCTCAGTGATACAACTCAAACTTAAAACCTAAAAACTCTCATGTCAATTACTGTCACTTTAAGAGAATTTTTTAAACAGGCCTAGGAACAAAAGACAGCTCACTGTGGGCAGACCAGAGAATAACAGAACAGATTTAACATAACTAATTGACTGCAGCTATCGTCTACTGCTGGGCTACACAAGCTTTGCTCTCTGCTGCTGCCAGCTGGCTCAGCTTTCACAGAGCAACAAGGGCCATGGCTGTGGAGTCATGGCAGGTTGCAAGGACAGAACTGAAAGGCAGATAGAGGTGGGCCTAAAGCTGCATTTAAAATAGGAAAGCCATAGCAGAGGTTGTTTGGTCCCTTTTGGCTTTGTTTTGGTTGTCATAGCCATAGATCTGGTTGCAGTGTGTTTAATGGTGATGGCTCTTCTCCATGCCATGTCCAAGAAAGTTCAAGGAGAAAGTAGAAAAAAAAAAAAGTCAGGGGACAGAATACTAAGTTATGGACAATGAAAAGGTCACTTTTCCTAATAAAAACTAAATTGATAATGGCTCAGATTCAAAGCTTTCGAGACAGAAGATGCTAGTCAGCATTCTGGGAAGGGTTCACCTATGTGCTGTGGCACAGCTGAATTCCAAAAATGATGAACTGGGCTTTGCTTGTTATAGCTTAAGTCGGCACACCTGGCCCTAAACTTAAATTTTTCTTGTTTCTTTGCTTGATTTTTTTATTTTAATTTTTTTATTACTTACACTTTATTTACTTTGTATCCCCCCTGTCTTTGCTTGATTTTTGTTTAAAGGCTTTGAGTTACAGTGATATGGATTTGAGATAAAATATTTGAACAAGATGGTGATGGCACATGCCTTTAATCCCAGCACCAAGAAAAGTCAAGCAGATCTCTGAGCTCCAGATCAACTTAATTTACATAAAGTCAGCAGGAACTCCTGCTGCTTAGCGCCTTACAAAGACAGTCTGGAATTCAAAATGACAAACTTTTCCTTAAGGTTAAATACTATGTAGGTTCTTTTTCTTAATAATGGATGTTATGTTTTCCTTACTGATACAAAGGTTGGATTCACATCAGTTAGGTTTATACAAGGACAGATGATGCCACACTGTTCTGAAAAGGCCAACACCAAGCAGCAACACAAAATCAGTGAAAGCTACAAGACTCAGATTGGCCCAGAAGTTCTCTGGAACATTTCTCTCTGCAAAGTCAAGTGTCAAAGCCAAAAGATCAGCACGGTGAAGTGAATTCAAAAACAATATCTCATTGTGAATGGGCCTCTGTATACCTCTTCTCAGAGTCCACCCATGGATGTTTTCAGCTGGCCGAAGTCACTCCCCTCTCACATGAGAGCTCACAACGAAACATCACATGTCCACTCACAAGCCTATCTGGGCAAAATATCACGTGCCAGCTTGTGGCAAAATAGCACATGACAAAACTCAGTCTTCAAAAACTTCCATTTCAGAAGTGTTAGAGAAATCTACATGGATGAAGTCTCACAAAGATGGCAACCTAAGGAAGCCCTGAACAGCCACTACACCAGCAAAGATGCTAATGTGCACCAGGAACGCTCATGAGGATGCTTCAGCCCTTGGCCGCCAACTGTAGGCAAATGAGGAATGCTGACAGCAGGAGCAATAATCTTCCCCAAGGAACAGCATAGAATTGGTTATACAATGCCAAATAGCCCTGAAAGCATACACATATTTGTGACTGTTGTCTGTATATATTTAGAAACAAACACAGGCACCCACACCACCACTAGCAACAACAACAACAATAAAATATGGCCATGAATGTATGAGTGTGAAAAAGCACATGGGGGCCTCCATGGGAGAATGGGAGAGGGGAGGGAAGAGACAGATGTTTTATATAATCTCAAAAAAATATTTTGAAAAGACATACCACATGATTAGATACTGAAGCTTGTCTGTAAGTTAGTTTAATAGCAAATCCTAAAAGTATGCGGAAATTAAGTCTGGTTCAGTGAGAACTTCTTATTGTAGGTATATGCCACATGTGTGCTGCGTGTGTCACGTGTGTGTGGGGGTAGTGAATAAGGTCAGGATGTGGTTTGAAATGCAACTTGAGGAGGAAAATGCTGCCTCAGTGTTATTTCTCTATTGTGTAACAAATTACCTCAAGCTGAGTGTCTGAGAAGTATTGTAGGTCGAGGTCTGAGTGCTGTTCAAACTGGTCCTGTGTCAGGGTCTCTAAGCTTCAGTGCTGACCTCATCTGCAGCTCCCTGTGCTTGGCCCGAGTCATTGTCAATCAGCAGATTTCATTTCCTTCTGGTTGTGGGATCAAAGTCCTTACATTTCTGGAGCTATCCACAGTGCCCTGACAATGTATACTGTCCACAAGGCTGGTACTGTCCTTCATGTCCATCAGGTGAGCCTCTCTCATCTATTTGGTCTGATGTTTTTATTTTATTTCCATGAATTTTCCTGGCCAAATCATACTCATCCAGCATAATTTCACTTTAGATTTGGCAAATGTTGCCTCATCTGAGATTTTAGATACAGGTAGGAAATTTCTTCTCTTTCAATAAATGAAAATATAGTCAGGAGTGTAGCATCACATTCCGTGTTTGCCATAAGCGGTTGTTCCCAGAAATCAAGAACTGACTCTCAAAGGAAGAAATAACACACTGTGTGATACTTAGGGAGTTCTCCCTGAACTCCACTTTGGATAAAGCATAAAATAAGAAAGAATATTAGAGCTTAATATTTTTATATTAGATGATACCTAACTTGAGTACTTCATTGCTACTTAGACTGCTATTTGAATATTTTATTGCTACATTAGAGTGATAAAACAAGGTATTAATAGGTCTCTGAATTTCTGTATTTAGTAGGTCTTGAGAACACAATAGTGATTTTCAGAAGTAAGTAAGAGTCCCCTTTTCTTGTCATCTTTGTTCTAGGGGTCAGTGTGAAATAGTTCTCTCACAACAGAGAAAAGAGACAGGCCTTTTGTTTAAATTCTGACCTCTATAATGCTTGTGGCTTGATTACATCTCCCAAAATGTGAGAAAGATCAGCCACTTCTAAATGCTTTCTCCTAAAGAGATATTCTTCAGATGCTCTGCATCTCCTGGAAGTCTTCCAGTGCAGAATGTCAGTGATCCTTACTAACTCACTGTTTTATAAGATCAGGACCCTTGCATGCTTCTCAGGGTCTGAGAACACTCTGGGAAATTCATGTTGTGTTTACACATCATCTTATAGGAATGTGACACTGAATACATTCTCCCTTAGCAGTTAATTTGGAAGTGTTCTCTGGCAAAGCTTTCCAAGTTCTCCTAAAATACCTAAGTGGATCCACCTGAAGTAAATTCACAAATGTCGGTGCCTCTGTTTCTCTACCTTATAGACACACATGCTGCTTTTTATCAGCTCACTCACAGATCTGATGATATCTCCTCTCCCTACATCTTAAGGGAATGAGATAAAATTTTCATTAAGCAATAAAATGGTGTGGAAATGCCACATTAGCCAGTAGATGAGATATATGAGGATATATGTTCAGTCTGTAAAAATAGTATTTTAAATTTCTTTCCTCATTATAAAGGGGCAAGAATAGAGGGCAGTATGACATGTGTTCCTTATTGCTACAAAAGTGCCTACACTTCAGAGATATCATTATAGCTGTATGTCTTCTGTGATGGGTCACACAGCAATTATTGGAAATCAGACTTCTATTTCTTGGGCTACGAAATTTCTCAAATATATTAAAAAATCATATTATATGATAAGTCTATAAGAGATTCAATCTTTGTACCTAAAAACCATCAAGCTCAGTTTAAGAATTTTGAACAATAAGACAGAGAGAGCTAACATTATTTAAAATAGCTCTGTCTATATTTGAATTTATCAAAGATATAATAATTTTGTTGTAATACTTTCACAATAAACTATATTTAAAATCAGAAAGAATTTCAACATGGTAATTTTATATTAATTTTCTGAAAAGATGAATGAACTGTGCCATGTGCTGCCCCAAACTACCTTGGTATCGTCAGTTATTACTCACTGCTGGCTTTCCTTGACGCTAAGACAGGTAAGAATGCCTTGTGTGAATGTCATTTGTTTCTCCTAATTTCCTCAGAAGAGGGATCAGATGAGAGTAGTATCTAGGCTTTACTAATACATGGCTTGTGTTGAGAACCGAGCATTTCTATCTATATATTCCTAAGCCTAGGCATGGAAGCCTCTAGCCTCCATACCATCTAATCTTCTGCAAGCCCTGGACCTTGAAGGCTTCAGCTTCCAGCCTCTGTCTGCTAACCTAAACCTAAAATGTTTCCAGCCTGCAAGACTTACTGCTGAATAAGCTCAACCTTTCTAGTTTTTCTAGTTCTTTCTAAACTCTGACTGGTTAGTTCACCTCAGCTGTTCTAGTTCAAAACTTCTCTCAAGATGACTGATTCAAATTGACTTCTTTCACCTTCTCACTGAATTGCTCTGTGTGGAAAAACTATGTCTGAACTCCACAAACTGAACTGCATGGACTCAGCTGAACTGCACTGAACTGTACCGTATTTCCAAACTCTACTGTCCTGTTTCCATGAGCTCCCCTGCTTGCTCGCTCCTCTCGATCTTAAATAGCTTCTTTTTCCTGGTGGTTCTCATGAGAGTTGTATATATCCTATTCCTGACCTATTCTGTCAAATTGTTCTCTGATTCATTACTTTGTTTGCCCCTTAATTAGAAGTCACTTTTGGAGATTAAAGGTATGTCCAGTCTTTATTCCAGCCAGAATATGAAAGGTGTGTCCAGTCTATATTTCAGCAGGGGGATTTTAAGCATGCCCTGTATGTATTCAGCCAGAGGTATTGAAGGTGTGTACTCCAGCCTGATCACACAGATCTAGGTCTTTGGATGTGATCCCTGGTCAAAGCAACCATGTTGCTGGATTAAAATTCCTCCACTAGATACACTGTCCTTGACAAGCAGGAAGAGGAGTCCCAAGGGAGAATAGGAAGGCTCAGACAACAAACAGCTTGAATTGCAGTTGCAGCTGAGTGCCATTCCTTTAAGGAGGCTGCAGTTCTATCCTGGGAGATGTTACAGAGTGGAGACAATTGTATTTACACTCTACTTGAGTATTCCTAAGTGGTTTCCTATATTTCATGGTGAAGAATCCTGACTGGCACCAATATGCAAGGGAAGCTAAGGCACTGCAGAGTCAGCCACCTAGGTTTCATTATAGCGTGGTATGTGATTTCTAACAATACCATAGATATTAATATATTATTGTATCTTCTCAATATTTTAAAATTGGTAGGCTTAACAATTTACCTTAGAACAACTACATGGCTATTATTAAAAAACAACATCTACATTAGGTCTTCTGCCAGGATTTGCACTCAGCTCACTGATTCTGAGCACTATGGTACTCTCTTTTTTCAGTATTTTGGTATAACATATATTATTTGCTTATACCTCCATCCTACATGACAAAAATCAACAAACCTTGTTCTCTAAGAAGTCCATTCTGACCACAGCATAATTTATCAAGAAATTTTTCAAAACAATTTTCAATCATAAAGTGACTCAAAATATAATTATTTCAAAGAACAGGTCTAATTATCATTCATAATTATCACATTTTTCAAGCTGGATAGCATTTATAAAGAGAAACACTTAAATACATTTATTTCAAAAAGGTTTCTTGAAAGATCATCAGGACCCCAAAGTGAAACCAATACTCTAAAACAACAGGTATCCAGGCTGATAGAACAAAGAGTCAAGAAAACAAAAGAACCAATGAACTTGAATTGGCTCCAGAAGAGTCATTTGAAAAAAATAAAAAACAAAAAGTGATGGGTAAGTCTCAGCGTCTCATAGTGGTCTATGCAAAGCCTTAAAAAAAAAAAAAAAAAAAAAAACTGGTTATGAAAGGGATATCCAGAGTATATTGTTGAATGAATGTAAAGGTAAGACGAAGGTGAGCTGAAAAATAAGAAACATAGGGAAAGAGCTCAAAGAGGATTTTAGTTTGGACTATCCCCTTTTCCTTTTACACTGAACTAAAAGTAAATCTCCCCAACAATGCAGAGATACAGTAGCAATGACACAGTGTCAGGAGGAAGCAGTAGATACAGCAGTTTGAAAGCCACATTGGTCAATGGAGAGGAAGAAAGCAAAACACTCTTCTTTTCTAAATCATAGTCATCATTTTGCAATCCAGAGCAGAAGTATCACTAGAAAACCCAAAATATGAGAACATGATCTGTGGTATTCTGATAGCCATGTAGGTCTGCAAAGAGATGTGTTTCACAGGGGTAATTCCAACTTTCAGCCTTGTAGGGATATGATGTATTTTTGATCATACTCCCAAGTAATGAAAAGTATAAATGGTGTCAAGCTATTCAAAAGGACAAAAGCTACTTCAAGGAATGGTGACACACACAATTCCAGTCATTGGAAGGTGGTGGCCGATTGATGGCCAGTTCAGTTCCAGTCTCAGTAACAATGCCAGAACAGAGCCAGCTTGAGCATTGTCTCAGAAAACGAGAAACAAAAATTTTATTGCAATCCTATAATAAAAATTAGTGCTAAATCGTGGAAGAAGTTGTAACTAAGAAGGAAACCATAGATGGACAAATCAGAGGAAATAGAATTAGCTGAATTAGTAGATTACAAGCTTAAAAGGAAATGATGATAAATATCGTTAGTTATTAACAGGAGCTCCACAAGGAGAGCAACACAACCAAAAAAATCTGGGCACAGAGGTTTATTCTGAGACTGATACTCCAACCAAGGACCATGCATGGAGATAACCTAGAACTCCTGCACAGATGTAACCCATGGCAGTTCAGTAACCAAGTGGGTACCCTAGTAAGGGGAACAGGGACTCTCTCTGACATGAACTCAGTGGCTGGCTCTTTGATCACCTCCCTCTGATGGGAGAGAAGCCTTACCAGATCACAAATGAAGAAGATGCAGCCAGTCCTGATGAGACCTGATAGGCTAGGGTTATATGGAGGGGAAGGAGGACCTCCTCTATCAGTGGACTTGGAGAGGGGCATGAGAGGAGATGATGGGATTGGAAGAGAACGAGGGAGGGGGCTACAGCTGTGATACAAAGTGAATAAACTTTAATTAATAAAAAAAAGTTAAAAAGTTCATCCATCCCAGTGGATCAGATGAATAAGGAAATGGAGCAAATTATCAAGTAAGTAAGACACTGAAAGCAGGAAAGAATAATTCTCGAAAACATACAAGTAATGATACTAAATTTAAAGAAGGTGGAGAGGACAAGAGGTGTTTTAGCATTAATAACATAGAAACCCCAGGCATTCAGACACTAAGACTTGTAGACACAAATCACTGAAGCTTCTCTGGTGTATGAATAATCAGTTTAAGCTTGCAGCAAATGATCCTATAGCACTGTATATGGAAGGCAAAACAGAAACACATTTTACTGCAGTTGAAGGAATTTTAAAATATCAGAAACAAGGAGTAAAATTTGTACTGGCCATGTTAACAGTAATATAAACAGTATGAAGACTCTGAAATACAGAGAGAAAGGGATTATCCAACACCTTCTATCTGCCCAAAGTCTTCTTTAGGACAGGTGAAATGCACATGTCTCTCAGTATAAAAGACTCAGCTATATTAGGGCAGGTAGTTAACAAGTTTAAAAAAATGCTAGCTTGGGATGTACAGGTAAAATCTGTTTCAAAAAAAAATAGATGCAAAAACCAACTAACACACAAAGAGTATTTAGAATAAATATGGAAGAGAGTAATTGTAGAAATGAAATCTTTTAAGGAGATGCACTACATGATGAGATGTCAGTTAAAAGAGGAGTTCTTTCAGCTTGTGCTTTCAGAGGTTTCCACTTAGGGTCATTGGGATTCCCTGAGCAGGAGTCTGCAGTAAGGAGGTGCTTACCCACTGTCACCCTGGGAACAGAAGTTGATAAGGGTATGGGGACAAGAAAAATCTTTCCAGAGTCTTTACCCAATGGCTTGCTTCTTCCAAACAGATTCAACTTTCCATTTCCACCACCTACCAATAGCTAATGATATTGTGAACCTGTGAAGATTCATCCAACAATAGCTTAGAGTAATAGCAATAGAGGGATCTAATAATAATGTAGTTGACAGAAGCCTGTCAACTGAAAACTAACCTACAAAACAATGAGCCTGTGTGGGATGTTTCAGGCTCCCACAACAGCATTTCCTTTCTAAAACTGTGCTCATACTCCCGCTGGCAGTAATTTCTCTATCCATCCATCTGACCAGCTAGATTATATAAACATCACCCTGGGAATCAGTGTTTGTTTTTCCCTGCTCTTCTTCACCCTTTCTTGGTACTTAGGAAATCTTAATGACTTATATCTGTGTTCCAAATCAGGCAGTTGATTTATTCTGGCATTAAAAAAATACCAGGTATAGTTTTACCTATATGGTTTCTTACAGAGAGAAAGTTTCTTCATCTTACTTAGTTTTATAATTTCTACATCAAGAAAGGGTAAAATTAGGTAAAGAGGATGAATGGGTTTGTAAGAGTATCTTTAATTCACTATAAGTAATAGTTGCCCCAGAGGCTTATTTTTTAATATGCTCACCCTTTCTAGCTCTTTCCAAACTCTGGCTGGCTGGTTCAACTCAGCTGTTTTGGCTCAAAACTCCTCTCCAAGCGGACTAATTCCATTTGGCTTCTCTTAGCTTCTTACTGAATTGCTCTGCTTGACCTCAAACTAACTCTGATACTTAGTTCTAATCTTCCGGCTCCTTCTTATTCTCTGGCTTCACCTGTGTCTGCTGATCTGCATTGAACTGAAGGAACTCACAAAGAACTCAGTTCCATTGCACTGACTGACGCCTAACCGACTGACTGACTTCTCAGCTGACTGAGTTCAACTGAACTGACTGCACAAGTGAACTGCCAGACCTGAATGAACTTCCAGGAATTCAACTCCATTGCACTACATTCAATTGACTGACTCCCGACTAGCACCCACTGACCACTGACTCTCTTATGTCACTGCTTTCTTAAGTCACCTCTTTCCTGTCTATTTTCCTGAGAGTTAGGCATATCTTATCTCTGACTCATTCTGGTGAATATTTATCTGATTCATCACTCTGTCTGCCCATCAATTAAATTCACTTTCAAACATGGATGTTTCCTTCTAGTAACTAACCTTACTTACATTCTTTTTTTAATTGGTTACATTTTATTAACTCTGTATCCCAGCTGTATCCCCCTCCCTCATTCCCTCCCAAACCCACACTCTCTCCCTCATCTCCACCCTGCCCCTTTCCAAGTCCACTGATTGGGAAGAACCTCTTCTCCTTCATCTGACCCTGTTTTATCAGGTATCTTCAGGACTGGCTGCAAAGTCCTCCTCTGTGGCCTAGCAGGACTGCTCCTCCCTTGGAGGGTGGGGAGGTCAAAGAGCTTGTCATTGAGTCCCTGTCAGAAATATTTCCCCTTGGGTTCCTGAGCTACCATAGGCAACATCCCAGCAGAGGTTCTAGGCTATATCCATACATGATCCTTGGTTGGATTAAAAGTGTATTCTAAGTGTATGACTATATTTCAGCCAGATTATACTGTAGCTCAGAGCCTGTCTGCATTCCAGCTGGATCATATAGACCTAGAAAGAAAGTCTTTGGATATGATATCTTGCCAGAGGAACAATATTGCAGGATTAAAATTCCTGTACATGGGTACAGCCAACATTTGTTACTTTGTGGGTCTTCCTTTCTTTTACCCTTCTCTACCCCTTTTCTTCTACCCTTTCAACCCCTTAACACTAGATAAGAGAGCAAAAAGAATATAAAAAAGATCTCTGAATAAAGTCAGGGCCAGAAAGGGGCAACATTATCATTAGACTACTTCCTGGTGATTACAGGTGTCAAGTTCTTTGGGTCAAGTTTGATCTTTGCCATCACGATATGTAATCTCTTCTGCCTATTTCTTGTTTGCACATGATTACTTAATAAGCTGTAACCAACAACAACCAACATGGACCAACAACCAATCAATGATCCATACGGCCTCTGAAGGCCATAGTCCTCTGGAAAGTTTCAATATTTCCAAATCCCATATAATTGCAGAAACTATTTGCAGCTGGCAAAAGCATGTCTCTGCTAGAGTACAAGGCAAATCACAGTCAGCTACTGTGTCGCGGTCCCCCAGCCCCCACACCTGGGGTTAAAACAAAAACATATTCTTATTAAAGAAACAAAATTCCAAAATTATCAAAGCAGCTGGAGGTTGGCAAAAGGCTATGTAGAACATAAAAGAGGAAAATAAAGAGGGGCGAGAAATATGTAGAAAAGGGTTGGTCACTTGAGCACACTTTGCTTAAAATACTGTAATATCTAATACTTATTATGTTAATTAAAAATAAGATTCCTCAAAGATACAAGCGTATTCCCTTAGGAATGATCACTTTGGGGCCTTCAGTGACTACTTTTGTGCTTCCCTCTATATTCTGGGGAAAATTACTACTCAATCTTCAGCAAGTCTTCCCCAAAGACCGCATCTTTTTCCAATACATCTACTTTCATTTCCTATCAAGACTCTTTATAACTCATGATTACAGTATTCTATAATAATAATAATAAAAAAACCTCATAGTCCCAACAAGATTCCACAGAACTTGAATGTAAGACTCATCTTCTTGTTGACTATTTATAAATATTTTTTTTTCAAGAATCAACACAAAAGAAGATAGATGCTGTTCTCTTATTCTATAAGATTTTAAACTTAAAATGCCACATTCATCCTTAAAGGGACCAATTTACACATGTGATATTCTTTAATCAATAGGACAACTAAATTTTATATCAGATTTGTTGGGAATATAAAATCCATAGCACATCTTGAAGCCATAGTGTGCTCTCCCTCTGTCCTGGGTTTTTCTGCAATTGGTCCTCAAGAACAATGGGGCAGAAGTGACTGAAGGTTCAGTGGCCTGTGAAAATGAATGGAAATGACCTTTCAAGACCAGCTTTTTGGGGTGAATGAGAATTACTTAGAATTTGGGATGGGAGTAGAGATATCCAGGAGAGGCAAGGGTCATTGGCTGAAGGACTAAGGTAGTGGGTTGCCACATTTAAGTGGAAAGGTGTTCCAGGAAGCCCAGGTTCTTGTTGATCTGGTTTTCACCCAGAGAAAGAAAGTTGGACCTGAAATCTCCCTTAAGGGCTTCCTGATATTTCTTAGGTAGATGGTGTGGAGGTCCAGGATTCCCAGGCAGAGAAGAGGAAGTTTTCCTGACAAATGAAGTCCTCCATTTTACGCCAAGCTCAGGGATTTCCAGTCATGGTGGACTTTAGCCTTAGCACCAGGGTTTTCAGACACCATAGTACTACATAGTCCTGTTTCTTGGGTTGTCACTCCCATTCATTTTATATGTGACCAGAGAAATGATTGGAAAAATAAAGACAGGCAGAATATACAAATCGTGTTATTGATATTTGGTTATGTATCCACCATTATTGTGGGGTGAAGACATTCCTGTAGGTTTTAAGATGTGAAGTCACATCATTGTGCTCTAGCACGTGATGCTACTTCTACCTTCACTCCTGCCTATGGTGATACGGTTGGCAATGTCTTTATTTAAAGTTTCCTATTTCATCACTCTCAGTTAACAAGCATAAGAATGAAATGTGATTTCCTGTTTAATGCGCATTTGCTCCTGATTGTGACAGCTCAGCTTTTTTTGAGGTAACAAGCCCTATTCTCCTACAGCAACAACTATGCCCTTGGTTGTATGGACTCTGAAACATGGCTGTGTGCTCATAGCACAGACAGCACCATCAAGAAGATCTGGGGGAGGAGACCTAGAAAGTAGTAAACACTGAAAGGCAGCCGGTGACTTGCAGCTACAGTGAAAGCTGACTTCCCTCCTGCCAAAGGATTTCCATAAAGCATGCTCCCTACGGCTAGGGATGTTTCTTCTGGCTCCAGATGCTTTCAGCATCACTTTTGCTGCATTCATGGACTGCGAACAGAATAAGAAAATGGTTTGAGTGATTATTTTCTCTATTGTCCAAAAGGAAGCTACTTATGAATGTCATTCTATCTATGAAGGAGGGATGTTCACTCATCATTGACAATGGGCACCTCAGAGGGTTAGGACTGAATTGTCACATGAAAAAATGAGTTGAGGAAGAAAAAAAAAAACCTTTTCTGCTGAGCTATTTATTTTAAGTCTGCTATTTTACTATTGAAAGTGCTTCTTGCTAACAGTCTTCAATTGCAGGCACATGAACAACTCTAAAATGGAGGTGATTTTCTTCAGTAGGACCTTCCATTGCCTTCACTGATGAATCATTTGCCTGTTTCTTCTGTTTGTGCTTTTCACTAAGTGGTTTACTGAGGAAACTATAAGAAATTATATTCTGGGGCTTTGATAGTCCCTCTCATTATATTATTTTGCTCAATCTTTGTGACAAACTTTTCCAGAGCTGGCTGCATTATTCGTAGACCTAGACACAAAAAGTAAAACAAAATATTTTACTTTTTCAAAGTAAAAAAAAATAAGGATTTCAAAAACTAAGGATTTAAGAGGGTAAAAGCAAAACCTTCAAAAACAAATGTGGTATCCCAATTAAAAAAGAAAGACCATCAGATTACAAGTTACATTCCCTGATAGCTGACCCTTGCCTGATGTCACATGTCGCTTGTCACAGTTTACTGATGTGTAAACAGGACTCTGAGATTTCAGTACTGATTATACATGAAATTTTATTAAAAGTGTTCAGAAGTTTCATCTATCACTTCCTCAAAATTGTCCTGAAAAGAAACAAACAAACAAACAAACAAAATATAAAACAGTGATCCAGAAGCCCAGCTCTCCACCTCAAAAGTGGATATTGCTGATTCAGTCTATAGACTTTCATTCTAGTTTGCCAATAAATAACCCCTGATACAAACAATGCCCCTTAATCCAGGGTTAGAGCTTCTTCAGCCTAAAGGACTGTTAGTTATTTGTTGTGTATATATTGAAAATTTTAAGATAATTACCCAAGATATAGGGCAAGATTTTTAATTTTAAAAGTGTACAATGACTTTTTTTTTAAACTTTGGATAATATTATCATTAAGTAATAGCTTTTATATATACCATTTTTTTAAAATCAGAAAACTAAATAGCTTATTATCAAGTTAAACATAGTACAAAGGATGGCTCTAGTTACAGGACCCTGACAAACACTTTATCATCCAATGATGTGTACAAGCAATCATGTTAGAGAACTTACGAAATAACATCACTTGAATTTTATTCTTTCTTGACTTGAAATTCTACATTTACTATTCAGTTTATGAATGAACACTGCATTACACTCATGGTTGAGGTGGTGGGGTGTAGAAGGAATCCTCACAGTGATATACAGAGGGGCTGTTGACTAATGTAAAATTGTGGCACATGTGTCTTTTCACTTAGAAGAAATGACATTGACAAATACAAAACAATGTAGCAAAGTTATATAATAAAAAAGTACAAGTTGTAATTCATGTTACATGTTTCCTAAGACACAGATTCTTCTCTATATCTCAAAACATCAAACTACATACAAGGAGTGATTTAAAAATATAAAAAAATTTTAGAAATTATTTTTAATTATTTAAGAATTTCATACATGTGTACAACATACTTCTTAAATAGAAATACAGGAATGGCAGCGCAAAAGCAAAGCGATCACACCTCTGATGCTATGGGTCTCAAAGTTACCATGCCAACGTAGCATCCTCAAATGAATACTGACAGTGCTTCTTCCAAGAACTAATGCTACTGCTACTAATTCATACCTATTGTTTGTACAGAAAACAAAAAGTTATTTTATGATTTTAAAATTACATAACAAAATGTTGAGTTTAGGAGTCCAGCACAGCCATAATAATTAGTACTTACCTCCCATGCTAAGAAAAACTCATTCTTTCCATAGTATTTAAGTAGAAATATAGCAAAATAAAAATAATGGAATTGGAAAGCATGTTTATTCTGGGAAATTATTCTTTATATCCATGAACATATCTATATATTTGCATGTAGCATGTATAAAAAGAAAGAGAAGAGTTAAGAACCAAGGAAGACATTTATTTTTTGGCATCAATAAATCACAGTGAGTTGATTAATTTGGGAGATCTGTGTTTGATGCTATGTGGAGTAAGACATAAGGTAAAACAGAGCTGTGCTTTGCTTGCTCTTTAGCTGTTAGTCTGCTTTGGCTGCAATGCGACTCCCACTGTAACAGAAATAGTGCAGAGGTATTCCTCACTCCTACCAGAAAAAAATCACAGAGACCTAAAAGAAAGTTCTTTTACAACTGTCAAAGCTGTTTATGGTGTAGAGAGGAGGAAGAGAAGGTAAACGCAACTTGCCCAAATATAGACACGGATGCAATAAAGCTTAAAGTAACAAAGTGTGAAGAAAGTGGCTGCAAAAACATGCACAAATGATTCTGGAGTGAACATGATGTTTGTGAGCAGGTACAAACCACTTAGTAGGCAGGCTTAGGAGGGAGGCCTGAGCATGTTACATAGATCTTATTCTCAAGGACGTCCCTCAAGGAGGGATCTACACGTCAGGGTAAATTCTGAGCAAAGACTAACTCATAAATCAATAGCACTTTGCAGAATTTTCCTCGTTTTGGAGGAATGACATTGAGAGTTAGCAAGATTGTCTAACAAAACAGTTAAAAGATTTGTTCAAAAATCAACATAGTTTTTACTTTTATTGCTTAATTATGTTCCTTGATATTTTTACACACACACACACACACACACACACACACACACACACACACACAGGCACCAGAATGATATTAAAACAATCTTGATTTTACTCGTGTAACAAGGAGCTTCCAAATATCTGGTTTTTACATTTGTTCTTTTGTTTTGTTTTGAAATGTATTATTGGCTAACAATTTCCTCTTAATTCCTATTATCAATTTTCAAAAGACTATTGATACACAAATGTGTAGGTCAATTGTGAGGGCTGACTTTTAAAATTTTGTTAAATGTAAACAAATCAAACTATTTCCTATTTATGGGATCAACAAATCCCTGGAGTGAATTACCGCTGGAGACACACCATCATTTTCACTCTATTGATTGCATTTATTTTGCAATTTATCATTACCATTCTGGTATCTTGTGACAACAGTTTTGGAAAGCTGAGGCACCTAATGTGTTTCTTGTCATTTCCAGTGAAAATTTGCAACATACATTAAAGCTGTTCAGAACAAACCTATAGAGAAAATATTGAAATAAATTACCCTATCATTTTTGGTTCATTTAAAGCTCTTCAGTTCCAGTATTAGAACCTTATAGAAAATATATCCAGTTAGCAAGTGCTTCCCCAAAGGGCAGGCTATACAGAACGAGACTACTCCTGGAACACCCTGACTGCAAATTTGATAAGTGCTTAGGCTTCCTCATCCCACTGCTGTGGATACTGAAATACAAGTGGAACCCCAGGGTATTCCAGAGAATATTGAAGGACACCTCATGCCATTCACTCATCATTCATCTTCTTTATGGTCTCGATTCTGTGAATCTTAGAAAAGCTGTTTTTTGAAAGTTCACTAGTTACACATGGTCATTTGATTTTTCCATCCTTGCTTGTTATTTGTCAGCATAAACATATTTTATGTTCAACTCTATTTTTTCTCTGTTTTAATTGTTTGCTGTGGTTACTCTTCTGTTTATTTTTTTAATTAGCCATATTTAGAATCACTAGAAAAGAATCTTTATATCTCTAGTGTGAATAGCACGGTACAAATACAGTACAGAATCCTGGAAAGTGCCTTTATTGATATCCTTAATTAAGTGTAGACTATAGCCAGATGTGGTGTATACCTGTCATCCAAGCATTCAGAAAGCAGAGGTAGGATGCTTGTTAATTGGAGAGAAGAATGGACAGCATAGTTTCAGAAAACAAAACCAAAAGAAAACTGAGCAAAGCCTTTGTCACATCTCCAACTCCAGTTCCCAAGCTGCCAGAAAAATCTTGCCATTAAATTCAGGGAACAGCATGGTACTGACGATAAAATTATCCTCTTCCATGTCTGCTCATCTGCTTTTATAATAAGTTACCTTGTTTTTTTATTTGGTCTTTTTGTTATTTTGTCTTTTTTTTTTTTTTTTTCTAGAGCTGAGGACCGAACCCAGGGCCTTGCGCTTGCTAGGCAAGTGCTCTACCACTGAGCTAAATCCCCAACCCTGCTTTTATAATAAGTATGCTACAAAATAAAATATCGTCAGTAATACACGTCATGGATTCTGTAACTGAAGGTGCCCTCGGGATTTCTGATGTATGTTGCAAATAGTGTTGCCTACCTCATTGAACCGTGGTTTCTAATTGCATAGGAGGTATTTCAGAAGCTTTTGATGCCTAAAGGTTTAAACCTTTATGGTTAGTTGCCCTTGAAGGCATTCATTTATGCACTCATAGGGAAGGACTGACAAACCTTTCTGGAGAACAAATAGATACAACAGTCAAAAGCTTGCTCCAACATTAAGTCCTGTGAAACTAAGGTTTCCCTGTCAGTCATCACTCTCTTGAGGACTGAACAGAACACTTGGACTTTGTTAGGAAAGTGAGTGTGGAGAAGATCCCTTTCTCTTCCTGCTTTCCATTTTCTTTTCTTTTTTTTTTTCCATCCTTTGGTTCCACTTCAAGTTTCACTATTTTTTTAAGCTACGAATTCTTGTCCTTACTTTTTTCTTCTTCCCTTCTTCCCTCTTCCCTTCCTTCTCTCTCCTCTCTGTCTCTCTTTCTCTGTGTGTGTGTTTTTCACTTTTGGGTAAATGTAACAGATACTAGTACTTCCAGCTTGAAAGTAACATTGAATGAAAATGAATTAAAGTTTTTTTTTTAAAAAAAGCAAACAAACAAAATAGATCTGTTTAGCATTTCTGAAAGGTCAAAATTTTAGATATGCTTAGCATTATTCAGTTTGAATGATAGCTAATTTTTCTTCATAATTATAATCAAATAATAACAAAAGGGTTTCTTATTAAGATATTATGAATACTTTTTCAAAACTATTTTTAAAATTGCTTAAAACACAACAACTAACTTTCTATCGATTACTAAGTAAGTATCCACTATTCAAGCCGAGTTTGAATGCTTTTGTTATAGTTCAGCTGGTTGATATTTTGACTTAGTAAAACAGGTTCCTCACTGACTTCAAAGTCAAGATCACTACATGCCAGCATTCTGAGAGCTGTACATACAGCCATGAGCTGTGATTGTATCATAGAGAAATTCTAACAACTATTTACTTTGTTACTCTCTGTGAAAGGGATACACCACTGTTAGAGGAAAACGTATCGGCATGAAACAGACAATTGTAAAATAGAATCTCATTGGCATTGGCTCAAAAGCTTCAGAGTTTTCATAATTGACTATAGTTTTTAAGCTAGAATATATTTGGATGAAATGATCTTTGCTGAGACAGAGCCTTCACATATAGGACAAAGGGAGTCCTTGCACTGAGATGGGGATTAGACATAAGTTCCCTGTCCTAATACAGATTCTCATTCAATTGATAACAACATACACATAAAAAAAATGTTTTCTTCAGTGGAATATCAGTGTGTATACCGCAACTTTTAAGACCAGGTCCTATACCAAACAGTAGATGGCAAACACAGAATAAATTCAATGGAATAACTGGAGATTCTATTATGGTTTCTGATTCCATGAGAACATGAATGTCTTTGTAACTACATGTGTTTCTTGAGCCTTTATTTTTTTGGCTCTTTTTCATCTGTGTGTTTGTTTTGTCCTATTCCAGTTTATTTATTTTTATTTTATTTAATATTACTTTATCAAAATTTTATCTGTAGATACTTGTTTCTATTTTAATGAGAGGGAAGAAGGAAGGGTGTGGATTTTGGTGAGCGCAGAAGTGAGAAGGATCTGGAAGGAGTTGAGGGAAGGGAACTGTTACTAGAATATATTGTATGAAAACAAAATCTATTTCCAATAAAAATTTTGATAAAAATGAAACAACAACAAAAACCCTGATGTATATAAACATCTTTGTGGTAGTACGTAAGGCAGTGACTTCACTCAGAAAGGAATTGTTAGGATTAAAATATACTCTTTGTATGCTAAAATGCTTTTTCTGAGAATCTTCTTAGATAACTCTTGATATTTTGAGGCTGTTATTACAATCGGTTTTACTTTTTTATTATGATCTGTTCATTTATTATGATCAATTTGTAAAATTTAGTCAAGGAATATGTCTTCTCGCATATTAGATCATGAAGGTTCCTATATGCTAGATCAAGCATATTTTACAACTTCAAAATAGAGTGTCAGACAGCTGCTTTTAATTGCTTTAATCCTCATCAGAAATAAGGCAGCAGCAGTCAATGATACATCAAGGAGTGTCATGGCTCAGTAATTAAAAGTGTTGTTCCCTAATCTCAGAGAAGACTTGGATGGAAACTTGGGTGCTGGCCAGCCTGATGGCAAGGTGACAATGGAGAGAAGACAATGATGGTAAGGAGCTTCTTTTAAAGACTAGATAAAGGCAGGCATGCTCAGGGTGCTGGGCATACAAAGGCTAGAGAGATAAAATTGTTGTTTTCTTAATAAGCACTCAATATATGTCCTGGTGTCCCAGCTTCTCTTGCCCACAAATTGCCCCAAGTCTCTCTTTCTCTGTCTCGGTCTGTATCTTCACATGTGATTATATATATTTTATTTTCAGGTAGTAATTGTCAATTTAAAACATACAAATTGATTTATTTTTGAAATCTTTGCAATAAAACATCCCCCCAAGATCGAATTTCAGCTTTTTGAGATCTGCAGTCTTTAAAGAAATGGGAAAGTCAGAAGGGAATGCCGGCTTGTTGCTTGAAATAGATAAAGGAATTTCAATAGTATCACCGAGTGCTAGAGTTGTGTGTCCTGTAACTTTAACAAGTTTCCGTTTGCTTCTGCGCTTAATTTGTGCATGTATGCACACTATTTTTGACAGCAATATCTACTCTACTTAATCCTGTGTTTCCTTTACTCTGTAATAACATATTGGCAAGGCATATGTATGGAAAGTTACAGTTTCTTCTCTGGTGAATTGTGTATGAGATCAGGTTGTATGGTCATAGCGGTATCTCTTTTCTTCATTAGTCAGCACTTTTCCCATAAAAATTCATGCTATTAAACAAGTTTAAACTTAAGACATATCAATGTTTATTTGATTACTTACTAAATGAGAGAAGAAATAAACTCTTTTGCAGGCTCAAAGGAGAATCTGAACAACAGTTAATTTAGAGAGCATTAGGAATAATAACATAAATTTATATTGTTATTCAAAGACAACAAATTTCAATCAGATAGAATTGTATTCATGGACAATATTTATTGTCTTGTTACTGCCATTCTATAGCTATAGAGTTTTCAACAAACTGAAACTCAGTGAAAAAAAAAGGATACATGGAAAGCAGGTGCCAGATACAGAACCAAATATTTTGTTTTTACCCATCAAAGTCCTACAAATTTTTCATGACACCTATATTGAAGCAGTGAACTATATTGCTTGGGTGAAGTGGAATTGAAAACAATTGCCACTATGCCCTACTCAGAATAACGTGAATGAGTTTATATTTGTAAAATTAGTGAGCTATTTTACAGAGAGGATGCAGAAAACCATCATATACTAGAAATTCTCATAGAAAAAGGATTGTAGCTGTTGCCCTGGCTCTTGTTCACCATTTATGACTGACAGCTGTCTTTGAAGTCAAAGCACTGGGGACTGACAAGCAGGCCTCACTCTATTCACATAAAGCAGCGATTTTGCCATTTACCTTTATTCCAAAAGCTGCTACTTTGGAATTTCTATTTCTGAAAAAAATGAAATGAGAGATGAGTGTGTTAAAGTTACCAGGAAGGAAAAAAATGTAAAAATATAATGATTCCCTTACTATTGTATCATGCCTGACTATTGCAGTTTTCACCAGTCTTGTTTATAATCCAGTTTCTCCGGAATCAAATAGAGACTTGTTTTTAATACACAGTAACAGTAATGTTTTATCTGTTTGCCTTCTATCTGCCTGTCATGATCTTTGGCATGTCTCAAGATTCAAAGAGAATGTTATGGGCTTGAAGAGGGCATGTTCTGAATTCTCACAATGTCTCGTTGTTATTATGGGACCATAAAGTAAGTCTTTTGTGGTAAGAGTTTGTTCAAATTTGGTTCACTCTGAACAGATCCAACAGGGTACTTGAAACTCAACTAAATAAATATCAATAACAATAACAATAACAACTAAAATAAATATCAATCAGAATAAATATCAATGTAATTCATGAAAAAATGGTTTATGAATGAATAATCAATGAGAGTGGTTTAATTTTAGCCAGCATGAAAAAAAAAATTGTATGCCACCAGGGCTACTTCATTTAGTATAAGAAACATCAAAGTAAATTCCGACAGGTGAATGATATGAGAAGTTTCCTCTTTGTTATACGAGGAGTAAAGACTTTTCATTTTAAATGTTTTTTTTTTAAATTTTTTATTTTTGTATTTTATTTTTTTCTTATCAGTTACATTTTATTGACTCTGTACCCCAGTCGTGTCCCGATCCCTGATTCCCTCCCAGTCCCTCCCTCCCTCCCTCATCTCCACCGTGCTATAGATGTTTAAGCTCTGAGGTTTGAATCACCTTCAACATAGAGACCAGTAACAAAGCACTTAAAGTTTCTTTGTTCCAATCTTTATGAGTTTAAGAATAGTTTTTAAAATGTGTTGCTGATGAAATTCAATAGTGTTCATCAAAAGTAGAAAGAAAACATCATGAAATTATGAGTAAGTAGGGGGCATGAGATAAGTTGGAGTAGAAAGAGGGAATAAGAAAAATTATGTAGATATAGTACTTTTGGATAAAATTATCATCAACAACAATAATAATATATAACAGTAAAATCTTTGTAATGTAGTCTTTGAGGAAAATGTACTAGAGACTTCCATGTACTTAACAATATAGCCAAAACGATGATGATGACGATGATAATAATAATAATAACTCCTAGTGTCTACAACCATGTTATTGTATTAATTACAAGAAAAGGAACGCAACAATTCTTTTGTGTCTTTTATCACTTTACCATCAAAGTATTCTGACAGGAGCATGGTATTAGAAGTTTCCCATTTGTTATGAGCGAAGCCTTTCCCCTGAAGTCTTGAAAATCATACTAATTCTAGTAATTAAGGGTGAGAAGTCTCTGGTTTCATAATATAGGTCCAAAGTCACACATGGGTGTTGAGCTGATCTATAGTGGCTCAGTGGCATTGTTTTAAAGATGACAGTGGGAACTGCGTGGGCCAGTGCCTTCTGGGGATTTCGGAAATGAGGCACCCCACACAGAAAGCACTGATAAGTTCATTTCCAACTACTCAACTGCTTAGCCAAAATTTTCCAAACTGCCTCCTCAACCTGCTGATGCATGCTGGAGACTAAGCAACATGGTTTAAACAGGACACCTATTGTTTGTCTCTTTTCCCAGCAGTTCTCAAGTGATAGTATTTTAATAAAAGTTTTTAGAGAAAAATCTTTGTATTTTGTGTGACAGATTATAAATGTACGTCCCAGGGCATAACTGCAGTCTGTATCAAGGCATATATAGCTTTTACACACTTCTTAGGTTACTTTGGTGCAAGTTTTAATATAATCATCTGGATGTGATTGCTAAAGTGATTCAATATAAAAGTAAATCAAGGAACTGGAGAGATAGATACTCAACAGGCAAGTGACATTCTTACAGCAGACCAGGTTTGGTTCTGAAAGCCCACCTGACATCTTACACATACTGGAACTCAAGTTCCAGGAGGTCTGATGCTTTTCTGATCACTACACGCACAGACTTGTAAATGGCACATATACACACATGCTGCCAAACAGTCACACACCACAACCAGGGTCCTTTTCGTGACCCAGAAACTTTCTGCAACTGATACCCAAAAAAAAGGGGAAAATATTTTCCCCAATGGTGTGTCAGTGAGTATATTAACCATACCGAAGGACAAGGACAGGTCCTATGCCTAGGAGTAGCTGGCCCCCATAAAGTGAACTACATGCTTCTGTGTGTATAATTTTTCATGTGTGTGTTTGTTTGTGGCATTTTTTTGTCTTGTTGGTCTTTTGCTTGTTTTAATTTTATTTTTCTTTTCATACATTGTTTGGGTAGGAAGGTTGTTACGTGTACAGGCAATTCAGCCTGCCATCAGGGTCCTAGCAATGTCTTAGTCCTCACCTGCAGCCACAGCCAGGTGAGTGCCCAGAACAAGCACTACTCTCCACCCCAGCCTCCCTCCCGCCTTTCCCTCCCTCCCTTCCACATTTTGGCATGGCTGCTGCACTGTCTGTACATATCTTTACAAAGGTGGAGGACGATCTCTGGAGTTGTTGAGGGAGGAGAAACATAATCAAAATATATTGTATGAAAAATAAATGTCTATCTTTTCTATATAAAGACATGCACATCTCTTTTGAATAAGTAAATCAATAAAACTGGCTGAAAGTTCCCTACATTCTGAAACAAACAAAAAAAAAAGCACTTTCTGACACTGGAATTTGGTTGACTGATCTGTTTTTTATGAGTTAAAGTATGCACTTGTAAAACAGCCTTAAGTGTGAGAAACAGATAAGAAGTGTATGGAGGATACTTTCTAGACATGAACACAGGTTGTGGCTATAGACTCTCTGCTGTATCACCAGTGACAGGCAAAATGTTGAGAGAGAAGATTTATTGAAGCTGAAATCTGGAAGGGTCCAGTCAGGTATAAGAAGGGATTGAATTTTGTTTTATTGTTAGTTCAGACTCCATCGACATAGTTCACATAAAGTAGCAATTAGAAAATTATGAATTAGGATCACAGAGCATATCAAATACACTTAAAATGCTTACAAAACAAAACAAAATCTAAAAAACAAATAAATAAACCCAACCAAAACAAAGCAAAAACGTCTAACAGTAAGTAAGTTGTTATTAGATAAGTTTGTTAGTGGCTGCAAACTTTAGAAGTAAGTTGGGAATGAAACCTTTTAATTTTGATTATTCCAGTTTTCTCTTTACAAGCCCACTTTAATTTTTTTAAGTCCCTATCCTGACAAGTTTTTTTTTTTTTTTTTTGGCATGAAAATGTATTTAACTAGACAATAAAAAAGAAGGAAAAAAGATGAAGAAAGGAAGAAAGAAAGGAAGGAAGGAAGGAAGGAAGACCTAGGGATAATATGATTTCTGCTGCCCACCCTACAGCACTTAGAATTAATTCCTTTGGAAAAGAAATATTCTGGGATTCAATGCCATCTCAGAGTGAAAGGTGAAAGTTTTAATTAACTGCCTTAGCGCTTACCCTTGCAAGATGGGGGTATTTAGCTCAAGTGGTTCGAAGAGCTCTTAAATTATTCTGGCAATTGAGTTTTCATCCTTTTTGTTCCATATTGTAAAATCCACTAATGGCTAAACACACCCACGAACTTGGACTTTCTACTCTCTGAACAGCAGGGGAATAGATCTGCAGCTGATGCAATGCTCCCTGCAGTGTGGACAGAGTCTTCACACTTCCTGAGACTCATGCATATGCTAACAAGGGGAGTGTGAATTAATCAGAATGACTACACTCACTGAGGCCAAGCTCTTTCAGCTCTCAGAAAGAGGGAGACCCTGAGAAGGATTAGCAAAATTGAAAGCTAAAATGAAAGAAAAATCCTCGAAGTTTCCCTCTCCACAAATGAGGGCAAAAGCTAATTCAACGATCCAGAAGCATCTACAGCAAGTTACTTCAGAAAGGGGGAAAATGTGCGATAACAGCAGCAGATGGATGGGCAGCTGACCCTGTGGGTCATCCATCAGTGCAATAGGGAGGGGGCTGTTAGCTCCCCTCCTTGTGATTCAGACAGCAGCTTTCAAAAATGGGAAAGCCATGACAGAACACTGAATAGCAAGGCCAATCCAGGCAGGTTTCAAGAGCAAACATTGCTTACTCACAGTGTGCAAGCCACCTACGCTTTCTGTGCTCTAGGTTTAATGTTTTAATAAGCAATGCCTGGTTTAGAAAACACACAGTGTTGTTAGGTTCGCTTTCTTTTATGATAGGTGGCAGATGTTATAAAAATTACGTGGACTCTGGACTAAGACGCTGATATCTTTGATATATTTAAGAAGAGTAATGCACAGGCTTCTCTAAGCCCTTGCTACTCAGTGGTTTGATTTTGTTTTTGATTTTGTTTTATTTTGAGACTAGCAAAATGTTAAGTACAGAATTCAAGGCCCTGATACAGGTGCACCAACTCAAAGGCTAAATTTTAATATAACAACTGACAACTTACACATGTACCAGGTTGACAGCTACTTTTGCAAGGGTTACATACATGGCTGTGTGTGCAATGATCAGTGTCCATGGATAAGACTTTACCAGGCATTTTAAATGAATGAAATTCTCTAATTTTGAACTCAGCTAAAACACAGGCATGAGGTACATTTCTTTGCAGATCAAGAATTTCTTTAACAGATCATCTAGATGTGCAGTCGATGATGCTCTAGTTATCTAGTCTGAATCTCAGTTACTGTTTTAGAATGTGCATAAGATAAGGAGATAACCAACTTATGCATGTTGTTCTCTTCCTACATACACACAAAATAAATGATAGACAGACAGATAGAGTAGAAAGTAAATAACGGGAAGTAAAAAAATGCAGTTTTTGAGGACTTTCTACATAGCAAGTTCTCAAAAAATATTTGTGGAGTATGCTAGAAACATCCTTGGGCTTAACGAACCCATAGAACAGGTTGACAGAAGATCACACATCACTATATGGACGTCGCTCCAGTCCCACTCTCTGCTTTTCCTACCCGTTGCCTCTTCTCCTTGCTCTTACATTCTTCAGCTTTTCGGCTAACTTAGTTCCGTAGCATGAAGAGTGATTCTCTATAGGGTATGGAAGAATTGTCATTTTAACAGACAGACATCTCACATGTGTACCCTGACAAGCTGAAATTCTCAGTGTTTACTACCTTTAAGTCAGATCTGCTAGAACGCCTGACAAATACTTAATGCACTCTCTACTCCTTTTATGCCTTACATGAGAATGTCTTAGTCAGTAAATATTTTCAGATAAAATATGTATGAGTTTATTTGTCTGGGAATCATGGATGAATGATAAACAGGAACAATGTTTTATTTATTTATTTGCTTGTTTGTTGACGGGTATTCATATATATCAGCTTGTGTCTCTATGTGGCATATGTTCATGTAGGTATATGTGCATGTATATGATGTTTCTGTAGAGGACAACAGTTACTCTAGTGTCATTCCTCAGGACTTGTCCATTTTAGATTTTGAGATAGGATCTTTCAGTAGCACTTTGGGTTTTCATTAGGTTGAACTGTCTGGCCAGCAAATTCCAGGGGTCCCCTTGTCTCTGCCTTCTCAAAACTAAGAGTACAAGCATATGTCCATATACAAAGTCAGTTACTTTTACCTAAGTTCTGGGAATTAAACTTAGTTATTTTACATACTGAGCTGTCTACTGGGTTAATACTTTAATCCATATGAGTCCTGTTTCCTTCTCGAATGTACGAATAATGTCTCTCTCATGAGGAGGCTGAGTTAATGTCTGCCAATTATAAATGGTTCATAGATTATAGAAATAGTGAAGGAGCTGAAAAGAAAAAGATATATAATATTTAAATATGTAAAAATGAGTTCTTAAAGTTAATATACAGCATTATTTGTGTGCACGATTGTTCACTTTGGAATTGTGTAAGGAAAGAAATAAATCATAACAATTTATTGAGGTATCCATTGAAGTAGCTCTATGCTGCCCGCCTACTGAAAATCAAAATGGAAATAGGTCTTCTAATTTTTTTTTTCTTTTTTAGAGAAACAGAACAGAATGATGTCTGTCTCTAAATGGCCACACATATATTCTTGTCTCTGCATGGGAATGTTCAGTGAAGAGATGATTCTCCTTTGCTTCTATGAAAGCACTTAATTCACAGCCTGTTTAAAATGGCACCATCTCTGATAGCTGTAATTAGCTTCATAACGGCTCCTCCCGCTGCCGCTTGGCAAAGCAGGCTCTGAGTCCAACTTTTAACTCAGACATGCCTCTAATTAGGACTGTCCACCACTGAGTCCAACAGGGCTGTAATGAATACACCACAACTGGAAGACGGAGTTCATTTCTCCATTTGAGTCTTGGAAGCAGTCCATTTTAATCTGTATGCAAAGGTCGGCTTTTGAAAGAATAATTGTACTTTGTTTTGGTCCATCTGGACTGGGCTATAAATATGCCTTCCAGGTTTTATAACATTAAGTTACAGAGACAGCACTCAATGTCAGAGCAGTGTTCAAGAAGTCCTGTATGGGTGATTAACTTGAGAACATTCATCAAGTTGGTGTCTTAATCTTAAGGGAAAAATGCAATTTTGAGATAGAAGTGATTTCTGGGCTCCTGATTTTAGTGAATGAAATGAATTTATTAAAAAAAAAGTCTAATATTAAGCCTAATAAAAGAAGCATGCTTTCCTTCTTCTCTTAAGACATGCACTGTATAGTTTTCCATGCCAAAAATGACATTCAAGAATTAAAATAAAAATAACAACAACAACAAAAATCCATAGTGATCCCTGTGGCTTCCGGCCCCCATACTAAATCCACATGATTATTTTGTCTGTTACAATTGCATATGTTTCTGCAGGATTTTACAACAGGCTTCAAAAGCATTTGAGGTTTGGGATTTTCACTTGTTACTGTTTATGGTTTTTCTGTTCACATACCATTGATTTCTTCTCTCCCTCTCCAAACCTAAATGTCAATTATAATCTAAATTAATTTGCACTTGGAGTAGGAAAGCTGGTAATGTCAGTTCATGTGGAGAAACCCCAGGCCAAGCAGAGGATGTTAACTCTAGGTCTGCATCCTCATGTTTTTGGTTTCTCTTTTCAGTTGCCCAAAAGCTAATTAGGCACTTGTAATAATCATTTGGAGATGGATTGGAAAGATTCATACATTGATCTTTGTTTAAAATTTTTGATACTTATATTTAGCATAGAAAGAAAATTATGGTGAATTCCTTCTAGTAAGCATGCATGAAAATCAATTTGGTTGAGCTAACATATATAGCTTCATTTTAAATGATGCAGATTAAAAGTGACAGAAACTCATTGGGTGTATGAATCACATGCTTTGGTCATCTGGTATCACAAACACATTGTGGAAGGCCTGAATTTGGCAAGTAGTGTAGACTGTGAAGGTTAAAAAAAAAAAAAGTTGAAATAAAATGTGTTTCTCCAAATCAGAAATATATGTCCTAACCTATTGCACAACAATATAAAAGTGACAGTTCTTACAGAAACCTAGAGAGAAAATAGAAGATGGAGGGCAGGAGATTGGGTTAGATTCCATCAACAGTCAACAGTGGAAGAATTGGTGATGTTCTCTAGGGAACAGCGGGTAGTGGGAAAGCAGTGGCCTCGAGAAAAATGCTCAGGCACAGAAGTATGAGGAGTATAAATAAAAGAAACCTGAGCTCCAGCAATTCATGAGAGTCTGGTGGAAAAGCATGTGTGTAATCATTGAAGTGTTCGGTCTACTTGTGTTTAGGTATTTCAGGAGACTATACATTGGGTGTTTCTGGGTATTTCTTGGACACACAGAAACTGAAATGTTTGCAATATTCTAGAAGGTAGACAGTCCCTAATTACTTCTTCATTAAGATATTGTTGTACAGCATGGGGCAAATGGAAGACCCTTGGAAAGAAGGAAGGAAAGGTAAGAAGCAGGGAACTGGGTTAGGAGAGTGAGGGTGGGGAGCAAGGTTGTGAGACATCTCTCACACTGTAAACATCCACCTGAAACCACAACGCAAAGCTGCAGCACTTGAGACCCCTTGAGACATGTGTTGCATCTGTGGTGGTGATTTTGCTGTTTCTGTAGCCAAGTTCTAAGGATAAGACATGGGAAAGAAAGCATCCCACTGTTTTCTGAAAATAGCTTTTTGCTCATTGTTACAGAATTATGCCATTTTTCTTAGTAATTAACTGTGTGATTAGAAGGAATGAAAAAAAATTATAGCCTAGGTATCTCAACAAAACAAACAAACACACAAACAAGGAAAAAAAAAAAACGAAAAACTTCCATGTTTTGTAATGTCATTAACCAGGAATCAGATATGAAAGGGATTTTTATTCTAAATACTTATTACTGTTTATATTCCTTGTGTTTTAAAGTAGGACCAGGTTTTTATTCACACCAAATAAGAAATGAAGGGCTGCAAGCTGTTCCTGGCAAGCACTGAAGTGAATCCATCCTTCAGCTTTGTGTAAACAGAGCCGGAAAGATGCTTTGATTTTACTTAATTATCACTTTTAACAAAATAAACATCTGAGTAGAACCCCTAAACTCTTTCACATTCCATACAATGTGAGGAACAGCTGGTTACAAAGGAAAGAAAAAAACTGCCCTCTGTTCTCTTCCAAGACCCTCAATGGCTCTTCAAGCCTCTGTAACACATTGCAGTTTGATCACTAGAAATTGATTTAAAGAGAAGCGTCTTACTAGACTAGTGATGTCATATGAAAGGAATCATACTATTTAATCCTTGCTATTGTCAACATGTGTCTAATATTGTGCATGTAAGGGCATGTATTATGTGTGTATACATGGGTACACATATACCATAGTGTTCATGTGGAATTCAGAAGGCAACTTTTGTGAATCAGTTCTTTCCTTCTACCATGTGACAATAAGGAACCAAATTCAAATCATGTCAGGATTGACCTGGAGTTCCTTGCACAGGTGACCTTCATTCACATTGTATGAAGGTGTGTCTCTGTATATTTGATTGCTAATTGCTGAACCAGCAGTGAGAGGAAGAAGGAGACAGGGGATGAGGTCCTCAAGGGGCCCTGAGGAAGTTGGCAGGGGAAGTCACCAGGAGGACAGAGTTGGAGTAGGATTGGTCAGGGTGAGACTATAGGATGGGTAGCAGAGCATGAGGCTGGAAAGTAGGCTAGGCTAGCATTGACAGGTTAGAATAAATGAGAATCTACCTACCTAGAGTACTTAAACCTTATTATATGTGTAACAGGTCTCCTTATCCTTATTTGGGGGGGTAAAGCAGGCATAGAAAAAAAAATAGATTCAACAATTCATTGACCCATTTAGTCACCTCATGGTTTTTAGTTCCTGTTACTTTAAAAAAAAAAAAATTTGTTTGAGACAGAATTTCTCTGTCCTAGCTGTTCTGGACTTGCTTTGTAGACCAGGTTGGCCTGATACTCATAGCCATCTGTCTGCCTCTGCCTCTCTGAGTGCTGAGATTAAAGGCATGGGCCACCATGTCCAGCTAGTTCCTGTCATTTTTAAATAAGATCATGTATCTTAATGAATTTCTTCAGGTTAATTTATATAATTTGAAAGTTGAGAAAATAAAAATAATTTTCAACTACAGAGCAGTATAAAATGAAGGGGGTGGTTGATGTTATTTGTTATGAATAATGTAATTTTCTTTAAGGTTTGCCAGGTCTACATGCTGCAGTATGTGTTACAAAACCATCAGTCCAGATGGGAATTATCTTACATTTCACTTGATTTTCTTAAAATGTACATTTTTCAGTCCAGATTTAATTTGTTTGTTTAAAAGTTTGTGTAATTTTCAGAGTATCTCTTCATTTCCTTGTTATAACAATTTTTGACTTTTTACAGAATTATCAAATCAAATTTAACATATTTCTATGCCCAACGTTTTGATTTTCAGGTCAGCTTTCCTGGTTATGCAAAATATGATCTACAGATTCTAACACCAATGAAGTTTTTTTTTTTCTGTCATGAATACATTTTATTTGTACATTTGATTATCTTTATTTTCACTATTTGTTTGATTTTATATTTTAATTTTAATGTGGAAGATTAAGTTGTGTGATCTGTATTGTATCTATTTTCTTCTTGTCTGTTCTTGGACTTTACTATAGTAAGTAGCTTTCTGAGGGCAGGAGTTTGATGAATAAGTCCTGACAGTCAATTATGCAGACAGGTCTATGGCTTTCCACAGTGTCATAGTTTATCAAATAACAAATTCAAAATATACAATAGTTTTGTTGGCTGCAATCACTTGATACATTTGCTTATTCTTAGTGACTATAACTTTAGCCAGCACATGCTTTTTTCTTTCTCCCTCTTCTTTTCCTCTCTCTCTCTCTCTCTCTCTCTCTCTCTCCCCTTTTCTCTCCCTCTCTCCTTTTACCCCTGGGAATCTAAAGATTCAGTCCAAGACCTTGGACATAATATATATGTGTTCTACAACTGAGCTACATCCTTGGCCCTTGCTTTATATTTCCTTTGAGACAGTGTGTTGCTGAGTTGCCTGGACTGTTCCTGAGCTCACTTAGTTTATAAGGGCCTGGAACATGCATCCAACTGATTCTGCCTTACCAGTAGCAAGGATTACAGGCTTACTGCACTAGATTCTGCTATATCATATCATCATATCATATCATATCATATCATATCATATCATATCATATCATATTTACTCATATTAAGAATGGCCAGGTGGAATGTTACAATCCCCATAATGCCATAAAAGCTACAGAATTACTAAAGAAAGTCTGAAGCAGTCAAGAGAGTTCAAAGGTACCATACTAGATAAAGGAGAGAGAGCTCCCACAATTATAAAGAGAGTCACTTCAGTTTATCAGTTAAGAGACCAATTTAATCCAGGCACCTAACTGCTGAAGTTCAGAGCTGGTTTACCAACCAGAGCTGGGGCATATTAGAGTTATGGGGAGACACTATATAGCAGAGATACATACAACATCTCTATACATTATACAGAGATACAGTCAGGTGTAGTTAGACTGTCAAAAGATGCTGCAGTCACCAAATGTCCAGTGGGTGTGGCTGTGCCCAGGTTAGATACTCTCTATCACATGATTCTTCTGTGTATCTGATGTGTTTAACTTCAGAGATGTCTTCTGAGATGGACTTGATGTACCAATGTGTCCTTGTGATAGTGACCAAACTTGGTTAACTTTAAATATTTTTGTGTGTAAGTCATCAGTATGCCTCATGGTTTGCACTAAACAGACGGATAGTGCAAACTAAACAGCATGAACTAAAAAAATGGCTGTTCACTTGCACAAACAGGATTCAGAGTCATCTGCCTCGACTTTCACACTCAAAATGGACACACAGCTGCAGGAAGAATGGAGTCAGTAGGGGCAGGACATAGCCTGGAAGAGCTCACTGTGGAGCATCTCAGAAATGGGTACAGCCTGAACTTGAGAAATTCTGTGTATCTCCTTCAGAAAACAGAGTGAGGAGGGTTTCAGATGGGAGTGGGAGCTGGTGATGTACTCATGCTTACTACTTCACACCATTGAGGAAAACAGATGACTTAAAAATAGCCCTCTCATCAGATAGTCTCAGCCTTGCTAAAGAATGTCCTTGAAATATCCTGTGTTTGTATATCGTTTTCTCAGAGAATCGAGAACTCAAAATAGTTGTTAATGTTAAAAAATTAAAAATTATCATACAAAAATATCTAAAGTGTTGACAGTGACATAACGGAAGCATAAGTAGCTTACTTTGGATGTGCATTTCAACATTAAGTTCTCAGGACATTATCCCATTTTAAATAAATTTGCACATTCCTAAGAATTTGATGTACTCAACAAAATGCAGACACACTCAATGGGGAACCAGGAGTGTTTCAAGCCCACGCCCAGTGACATAAGCATCATTACACAGGCTTGTAAATTGAGCCAAAGAGATCCTACCTACAAGAAAGTAAGAAACTGAGTTACTCCCAGAAAGGTTAGATTGAACAGCATTTTTGTCTACAAGGCACAGGAGCAAATCAGCAAGCTCCCAACTGGAATCTGTGTCCTAACCAGGTTCAAGGTACACAGGGAACACTATTCTGGCACATGCGATAGCTCGCCTCTTGCTCTCTACACATGCCTATTAGTCATGCTTAGCTCTAGCCTTCCACGCTTTTCTCTCCTCTGAGTTCACTTTTATATTGACCGCTCACTTTGAAGCTAATATTTCTGAGGCTTTTCTCAGTACTATCCCTCTCGGCTTAGTCCTCACTCAGAGAAATTTGACATAGAATTTCCACTGTAAATATATCTTCACATATCAACAAACCAAGGTTTAGAGTGCAGCCTTCCTATTGAGGACAAGAAAGCCTTTATCTTGGTATCAATGATACCATCTCTTTCATTTGGGGGCCTACAGAAAATCATCTGTAAACTTTCCCTTAAAATGTGTTTTTAAAGATTTTTAATTTTTAAAAAAAATTTCATGATAGAACATGTGCAAATAAAAAGCATCCCACATGGATATAGTTATTCTAAAAGTATAGAAGTTCATTGAGATGTATAGATTTTTGGGTCTGGAAATGTTATAGGCATGCTTTTTTCCATGCAATTTTTACTGAATGGAATACATTAATGCATCTATCTATCTATCTATCTATCTATCTATCTATCTATCTATCTATCTGTTTGTCTGTCTCTGTCTCTCTATGAATTATATCTCACATGTGCATAATTATTCATAATTTTAAAATATTATTTTTGTTTATTACTGAGCAGAAATCAGAATAGGTTTCTTTCCAAGACTATAAGCTCGAAGGAAAGATCCACATCTTTCTATACCATTCAAAGCATGATGTTCTTTGAAACTTGGAGCAAGTTCACTGAGATTTCAACACTCGACATTGGTCCTGATGTATAAAGCAGGAATGGTGATGGTGTCTTGTGTGATTACCCGAGAGCTCATCTAAGAAGTAAGCAGGTGCTGAAGCCGAACACCTGTCCACTCAGAGTGACACTGTCAGCATTTTTGTGGGTCTGAAAAGATTAGTGAGAAGAGGTTGTAAAGTAAAATCTCAATAATAACTGATGCTATAAAATTTAAAAGTCTAGTTTATTTTTACTATACAGGAGAATTTGTTAGCAAAAGAATAGCCAAATTCATTCCTTTTTAGAAATTGCAATTGTCCATGACTAATAAGAGCTATTCTAGATCTTAAGACCAAAATTTTAGAAAACAAGTGAGGTTCCAATTTTGAATTTAATCAGTTTCATAGTAAATGCATTTATTCTTTCTTGTAATACACTATAAGAATCTTTGAACATGAAATAATAGGACTGTATGAAAAACAAGAGAATCGCTGCCTCAGAACTTCAAAGAGATGCATAAAGAAGAAGAGAATCCAGGAGAGTCAGCTTCATCCCTGTTTTGGAATTGGATAAATAAGCAGGTGCTGGATATTTGAGTATGATGTATTTGTAAATTGGATATATAACACATATCTAAGGCAGCCCCAAATTCTTTAAATGCTTATTCACTTCCTTTTTATAATTCATTACTCTGCAGAAGACAAAAATAACATTCAAATTGCACAACATTTTTATTTTTACTTAATTTATTTCTCAAGTTTAACTGAAAAAGTCCAATGGAATATGAAACTGAAATTGATAAGCTTTCAAAACCCCTTAACTGCTTTGTGATCAAGGAAATTTAAAAGCACATGAGAAATAAAGGTGCCAAATCATCTAGAAAATACTTCACATAAGTTATTTTTTCATAACATAAAGTATTATGTAAGACTGCCTACTGAAAATGGGGTCATTGTCAGAGAAGGCAAAACCAAATTTGACCCTGAACAAAAGCAGCTGCAATCATGGAAGTCTTGCTGAAAGTAATCAATGAAATATAAGGCAACTTTTTTCCAAATGATTAAAAATTATTCAAGTTAAAACCTCAATCCATGTGTCAAATCTGAATAAAATGCAATTCAATTTAAAATTTAACCATTTTGTTTTCCACAACAGTGAAAAACAAGAGAATAAGCAATAAAAATAATAATTTTAGGGAACCCACATCTAGATCCAGCAGACACTGCATCCACATGTCCAAACCCAAACTCTCTGAAACACGTACTTCCCCACAGTTAAAGATAAAATAAAACAATCCAAAGTAAACCATCAGAATTTGGCCATCTGTAAATTGAAGAGCTTACAGGCGACTTATAACTGAAATCTGATAGTGGATTTATAAGCTGGTATTTGACGGAAACTTACAGGGTGTCTAGTAGCAATAACAGTGTTTCTAAGACGGCACAGTCATTCCAGCAATGGCTAAGACAACTGATGTTAACCAGCTCTTGTGCCCGCACATCGGTGTCACCGTGTACCCCTCAGTGCAGGGACTCCTGTAACACCCAGACAGTCTCAGAACATGGCCTTCTAAATCAAGACTTTGCACTGTAGTATGTTCAGTCTGAATCAATGCTGTGGAAGGAAGTCCAGGACTTGATGGGAGGGGCTTGTGCTGCTGAGCTCTCTCTGAAGTATAAGACAAAATATAATATTTTTGTAATTTGGTTCACATTCGAACTCTATGAGATGATAAAGTCAACATTTAGTAACACTTTTTGCTAAGTACACACCTTATCAAAGCCTTGTGTCACACCACAAATTATGACAGCTTTTTAAAAAGCAATAGAATGGTGGCTGTCAATTTCGTAAACATATGCAGATAAAAAAAACAGTTTATTTATTTTTTGTTTACTTACTTTTAATTTTCTCCCATACACTCCTCCCAGGCCCTTTTACCACTTTCCCTCTCCACCAGATCCACTCCTCCTCTATTTCTCTTAAAAACAAAAGCAGCCCCCCCTCAAAGACATACCCACTACACAGAGCCTAGTATATTACAATACAACTAGACACAAACCTGACTATCAAGGCAGCACAGGGCAACTCAGTAGAAGAAAATGGGTCCCAAGTATAGGCAAAAGAGTCAGAGACAACTCCCATTGCCACTATTGGGAGTCCCACACAAACACGAGGCTTCACACCTTATATTTTGAGATCAGATAGGATTATCAGAGAGGCAGATTTAACCTTCTCTTGTTCTCCCTGAGAACACATTCTTTTACGAAAATACTCAGGAGCTATTGCAAAGCAGAGTTAAAGTTAAACTTAGTGCAGTTAATACTCCCTGATTTGTTTTTGTCTGTTAACATGTCAATTATCATCCCCCAAGTTCTCCCAGAAAACTCAGAAAGAAATATATGTCAGTATGAGGTAGTTTAAGTATGAAATGCTAACAAGAAAAGTAAAATCCTGCCTTAGGCGACAAAAAATCAACTACCAGAGGATAATAAGATGCCTTCTGTTATATGCTTTTGGTTCTGTGCTGTTTCTTTCTTTCTTTTTTTTTTTTTATTAGTTACATTTTATTAACTCTGTATCCCAGCTGTATCCCACTCCCTCATTCCCTCCCAATCTAATTAAAAAAAAAAAAAAAAAAGGCAAATTTAGCCACTTGAACAATGAACAATGAATGGATACCAGGAAAGGGCTGTCTTGCTCAATGAAGAATTCCAAGTTAGAGGAAAAAACTTGATCTCAGCCTCACACAAGTTACCACCCAAAAAGGACCTTACACATCCACACAGTGGGAAGTGTTAGCAACACAAGTGAGTAAAGCCACTATAGGGGAACACAGCTCAGGGAACAGCCTTCTAGAGGCAGGTGAGAATGCTCTGTGGGTAAGGGCATTTAGGAAACAAGCAGAAAACCCTGAGTTCAAATTCACAGCTCCCATGTGAGGAGCTAAGTGTGATCAAGCTCTGTAACACCAGCTCTGTGACTCCAGTGCTAGGCAGGGTGGAAACAGGAGGAGGACCACTGAGGCTGGGTGGGTAACAGTCACAGCCAAGTGAGAAATCTTGTTTCAAAACAAAAAGATGCAGACTGATAAATACACCTGAGCACATCCTTTGCCCTGTGGGTGTGCACTTGCAGACATGTACTTCCTCAACCCCCCAACAGAGGGTGAGGGAGGTTCCCTTCTTCTACATCCATCCTCATGGAGAGTGTTGTGTCTCTGACAGCTGGGAGAAGCCAGGCATCCCTTGACTGTTACAGACCTGCTCGGCAGACCCCTCAGAGACCCAACTATCAAGAGCTGCTGTGACTTCACAGTCAGTCATGCACGCAGCTCTACCTTCTCTCTCGCGCAGGATTTGAATAGTTTCACAACTGTCATAGTTTTAGTTGGTGTTTTCCTTATGGAGAGAAATGTCCATACCATATCCACACTGGTTTCCTGGGCATCTGACGGAAAGAAACAGCAACCAGGGAGATTCACCCTACGGCTCCTCTAGGAACCTCAATAAAGCAATTCTCGAAAAAGTTATTAATGATGTGTTCAAACCCGGTTGTGAAAAAGATTAACATCATCTCTCAGTTGTCACCATTAGTGAAAGGCTGTAAGTACCTTAGAATGACAACAGTTACACTGAGACAGAGTGTAGACAGGTGAGTGGACAGAGTGAGTGGACAGGTACAGAAACAGCCTTGCTTTAGAAAAATCCCCGGGCGTCCACTCCTGGGATGGTGCATAATGCGAAATATTCCGCTCAGTTTTATTGCACAGCACAGAACTTTGTGCCATGGAAAATGATTTTTATGGCTTATGTTTCACAAACAAGTTTTGTTTCAGTTTCATCCCTAGATCCTTCAGATAACTTTTATTTTATTTTATTTTTTATTTTTTGGCTTGAAAGAGTCCAGTGACCTTTTTTTTTTTTCCTTCAGATACATTTCATTTTTTTTCCCAAAAGCCTCTGTTATATCAATGATATGTTGCTATAAATTATACAACTTTACTGCAAGAGAAAGAAAGGGTTTATGGAAGTTCACATCACCATTTTTATTGCCCTTGAACATGATTTTTCAGATTATATAAGTTTTATCACAACCATATATTTTTAGAAGTCTATACCTTAAAAACCATCTGATATCTTAAAATAATTTAGGGTTTTCTTTTCTAATTTGATTAGAATATGTTTTTACTTTCTTTCAAAATCTATTTTCAAAACTGATTCTAGTTTCAAATGTGGGCTTCACTGTGTCCCTGTTTAGACTCAAAGACGTCTGTTTATTTAGTGGGGCAGCTGAGAGCAACAGCTGAACTTACGCTTGAAGGAAGTTGTTATGTATCATAAACAACTGAATTTAGAACATAAGCATGAGTTTGCAGGAACTCATGAATCAACCCACTTCTCACTGAAAGCTCCCACCCAAGACCTGAGGATTTATAAGGCTTGGTTATAATCTAGTTACTAATCAGAACTTCATATACTTTGTTTCGCTCATACTAGCATTCCTGAATCTCCTTCTGCCCCTACCCCCATGAAATGATTTATTTCCTAATTGCTTCAGCCTATGGGCACATTACATACTTTAAAACAACACATTAATCTGCTAGTTTTCACACAGACAACAGACAAAGCTATTCCTCTTGATAACTGCCTCTGGCGATTGCAGAAAAAGCATTCTAGACTTGGACTTTGTTGTGTAAGTGGCAGGGATGATCCATCTCACACAGGTCTCCAAACTTTGGCTATGGCAGACTGCCAGGTGAGAGCAAAAGCCACAGAATCAAGCTTCCTTTGAGAACCTCTCAAGTCTACAGTCTACATATAACTGGTCTTGCAGAGAGTAAGTCTGGGACAAATGACACACATGCATGATGGAACCTGTTTAATAGAGACAGCAGTGTCTGAATTATCGTCATTCTCCCTCTGCCTTTCTGCACCAGTATCCGTGTGCTAGGTCTTCAAATCTGCTTCTCCTCTTCACACATTTCTTTTGCTTAATAATAAAAGTGTATCAAGCAACATGGGGCACGCTCTCCAATGTTCACACCTGGATTTTGAAATAACAGGGATCTTCACCAAGAAGGAGCGCCATGCAACTCACCAGCCCCTCAGGAATCAACTTTCCTCAAAGCTCATATTTTAGTCTTTGTTAAATTGTCTTGATGCATTTTTGTCAGGATTTTTCCTCATTGTTTACATCATAAAAATGTTAAAGGTAGCACATAAGCTTATTAAGCCGAGGCAGACACTTGATTAAAAAACTGTAAGATATTTAAAGGAACAATAATGAGGTTATTTTTATCTGTGAAAGCATGATTTTTAACTATGGCATAGTAGTATATAAAAATAGCACACGTGTGCTTTACATATTGGTTTTATTCTATAGTCAACACATCCTACATTATTTTCAGAATGCTATAATGGGACTGTGTTTCCTCTTCATTTGCCTTTTCTGTTTGAAGCGAAACACTGAAGGGAGCAGCTGAAATGCACATCCTTCCCACTGTTGTTCTATGCCGACCTCTAGCTACACATAAACATGATCCCAAAGGGGTTCTCAGGATAACTTGTGTGTTTTAAGATGTTTATGTTTTTCCTCATATGAATGTATGTATCTATGTATAACACATGTATATTAATATTAAATTCTAAATATCTCCTGTGATAAACATTATGCTATACTTTGTTTTTCATGAAACACTATATTTTTGAAGTTGAGAACTAACTTGATCATTTCATTCTCTACATAGCACACTGAACATATACCACTGTAATCATTAGAAATAAAATACTTTGAATAAACGTCTAAACCCAAAACCCTCAAATATCAAGAGCGAATGGTCACTGAAAGTCCAGAATCTGACTTCCAAGTTCTAAGCAGGGAAATTCCCACGTAATCCAACCAATTTAAACGTTCATGTTAATTAGAGAGATGATTGCATACATGTCATTAGCCCTGGGTGGTTGATGGGAAATGCTTAATGAGGATCTAGACCTATAATTCTTCCAAACTGTAACGTCAGATTTCCTGGATCACACATATTCTAATTTTTCACAAAGCATGAAGTGTGGATCATTTCCTAGTTTTACAGTGGTGCCAAAAAACAACTTTAGTCTTTATATGATATACTAAATTTAATTTTTATAATACATTTTCATAACATTTACTCTTCCTGAGTGAGCTTTCAGGTGCTGGTGTCTGGCAGTAACCTCTGCTGTGAGCTATCTAGAAAGCTTATAAGACCAGTTTAATGTAAAAAGCCCAAACTCAGTAAGAGGTATATAAGACTACAAAGAAAAACTTGCACTTAATGACTGGAAATCTCTCTTTGAGCCACTTGTGATAGTGCCAGCATGAGGGAGGCTGAGGAAGGTGAATCTCTGAGTTCCAGACCAGCCTGTTCTACAGAATGAGTTCCCGAGACAGCCAGGGCTACACAGAGAAACCCTGACTTGAAAAAAAAAAAAAAAAACGAAAAACCAACCAGCCAACAAGCCAGCCAACCAATCAAACAAACAAACAAAAACACACCACCAACAACAAAACAAACAACAAAAAAAAAAAAAAGAAGAAGAAAGGAAAAGGAAACTCAACAGTATCTCTTCTAAACAAAGGCTTTTCAGAATTTCTGCACATTTATAAATTCCTCAGACGAAAAAAAAATGTTCAAAACCAAAATTTCCTGGAAAAACAGTTCTCATGAGTGAATCTAAAAAACATGTGGACATGCAGACTTTCCCAAGTCTAGCACAATGACTTAATAACGGTATTATTAACAAGCTCACTGGTGCTGGGAATGACACTTGTATCATTCAGTAGTGGGGTTCCCACTATCCCCAGACTAAACCAACAGATTAGCTTGCAATACTATTGTATGTGTGGTTTTCTGAGTGCTTTCTACTCATTGGAATAATTGAAACAGTGCCTTCTGTGTGAACTAACATATTCAGTATTTGTTTCCAAAACTAAGCCCTTTTAAAGTTTATACACTCTGTACTATGTAACATGATAGTGACCTGCATCCTAGAAAACTTCCTAAGTTGGCTTCAAATATTGCTTGATTTACTATTTACTGTGTTAACTGTGCCAGCAAAGGAGCTCACCAAATTCCTGAGTGTATCCAACCCCTCTCCCTCAAAAGGCTTCATCTCCCACATGCTGCTCAAACCAAAAAAATCACAAACAGCTTTGCCACTAACGTCCCCTTAGTCCTCCACAGTTGCATCCTCCTCCATCTGTATTCTGTATCCATTTATTTTTTTATTTCCAGTGTTTGCAAAGTTGAAAATCTTCCTCATCTCTTTTCTTCCATCTTTCCTAATCTTCCAATGCCTTTAATTTCTCCATTTAATCATAGTTTTTTACATAAAAACTGTGTATGAGTCTTACAAGACATCTTTCAGGGCTTTTCTATGAGATTTGGATAAGAATGTAACCTCCTTTTACGGCCCAAATGATTTGATTCCTGATCATATCAATGGCATTTTCTCTGTCACTCCCTTATCATCATTAAATGCTGGCAACATTGTTACTGGCTTTGTATCTATGTAACATGGCCTTCCTTTAGACCAGTTCTCAAGCTGTGGATGGGTCATGACCACTTTGGGAGTCACATATACAGATATATCAGATATTAGAGGTTTAAATCATGACTCATAACATTAGCAAAATCACAGTTCTTAGTAACAATGAAATAATTTTATGGCGGTGGTCACCATGACACGAGAAATGCCGTAAAGGGATCTCAGCAGTAGAAAGGTTGAAAACCACTGCTCTGGACAACTTGATTTTACCTCTGTCCTTGTAGAGAGTGAGGAGACTCCCATGACTATTCAGGCAGCAGGATTCATCCTATTTGACATAATAAACTCACTCTGCCTTATTCTTTCTCTAACATGGTGGTCAAATATTACCATTCATGAATTTATAACTATTACACATACATTAAGTAAGCATATAGCTTTTGTTTTATGCTACATAGACAAATTTTGACTTACTATGTTTCGACTTACAAGTTTCATCTCTGTGATGCTCCAAAAGGCATAGGTACTTGATATAAACTACTTATTAAATAATAAATTTACCAGGACTAGAAAGCTGAGCAAAATGTTTTTTTTAATGCTGGCATCAGCAGCAAGGTAAAAGTTTCTATCATATCATCATGAGGGTATGTCTTTAAAACTTCACAACTAACTGTATGCCAAAATGATAGTGTTGGGTAGGTGATATACAGTTAAAGGTTTTACAACCAAAATATTTTCACCTTATGATAAGTTTGTCAGGACACAGCTCTATCTTAATTCACAGAGCTTTTGTGTATCATGCTTACATTGTCTTCATTTACTATCTGCCTTATTTTACTGAGTTCCACTGAGCTCAATGAACATGGTTACAATGACTTTTTAAATGATGTAAAAAGATCATTGTTTCAGTGCTTTGTGAATGAAAGCTCTTTGGGGGTTCTGCAGCCCTGACTTGTGAAATATGTTGTAATTCCCTCTTCACTAAAATCCAGTTTGTACCATTAGCTATAACTCACAGAGAGGCAAAGAGACAATGTGACTATCATTTACCATTTTCTAGTTATCACTGCCATCTTTAAAGTGAGTTTCTATTCCTAACATCCCAGATAATGTCTTTCTTCTTTTTTGAAATGCAATTTTGAAATGCATTTTTGCAGACCTAATAAATTTTTACTAACTTTCATTATGATGAAAAATTAAAACAGTATAACTATGGTATGCATCACTCTGCTTTGCTTTGCTTTACTTTCAAATGAAAAAAAAAAAAAGAGTCAAGGTACCATTTTTTTGAAAAGGAAGATAATGTTATTTTAAACTATTCTTCCAAAATTAACACAATGTTAGTACTCAGGGTAAAAAGTAAAGTATATTCCATTTCTCAAAGTAATGTTCCATATATTTATATATCAGCCACCTAAAGGCTACATGGTATTATCCCATGTAATATTAGAAAGGCTGAGACCCACTGCTCCAGACAAGTTGATTTTCCCTCCCTTATAATGTGCTTATAATGTGTAAGTGGACTTTCCTCAGGGTAAGGGTCATCAAACCAGTCATCTGAGACCCATCAGAGATTCATCAGAGCAAGGTTTACTCTTTCTTATTTGTTTTTTTTATTAATTTTTAATTTTTTTATATAACTACAGTTTATTTACTTTGTATCCTAGCTGTACCCCCCCCTTCAGTCCTTCCCAATCCCACCCTCCCTCCCTCATCTCCTCCCTGCCCCTCTCCAAGTCCACTGATAAGGCAGTCCTCCTCCCCTTCTATCTAACTCTAACTTATCAGGTCTCATCAGGACTGGCTGCAATGTCCTTCTCTCTGGCTTGGCAAGGCTGCTCTCCTCTCAGGGGGAGGTGAATAAAGAGCCAGCCACTGTGTTCATGTCAGAGATAGTTCCTGTTCCCCTTACTAGGGAATCCAGTTGGATACTGAACTGCCATGGGCTACATCTGAGCAGGGGTTCCATCCTACTGTTTTTGTTTGTTTTCCTTCAAGCCTCAGTAAGTCTTGTCTAACTCAGTGTTTCCTTGGCTCCATTGGCCAAGTTCCTCCCCATTTGTCACTATTTTTCCCAAAGATTTTGCCTTTGTAGTCCTTAATTTTATGTATCCACACTCTTTCTCTTGGTGAAATTACAATACTCTAGGATTGGTTTCATCCTTTTAAAATGAAGCCTTTTCGGTTGTAGAAGCCATGTGCTTACACAACGATGAAAGATAAGCACTCTAAACATTCCCAAAGCCCATATTTTAAGTCACACATCTGTAAGACTGGAAACTCTTAGAAAGATCAGAAGGGATATCTTCTACCTGGATACAACTAGAACAACCTATTAATGTGTCCATGTAATTCTTCAAGTATAAAATTTCACACCATCACTACCTCTAACCCTTTGACAGTTTTGCAAACCTGCCATGATCATATTCAAGTTACCCTTGGGAAGTCTCTCCCTCTGCTCTTGCCAAACTGCTCCCTTCCATGCCCCAATTCTTCGAATACAGTATTCATATCCTGATCTTCGGGCTTCTGCAATTCCTTTCTTTACAAGCCATTAGAGTGTACTATGTCATCTGCCTCTATTATTGCCTCCTAGTGTCTGGCCAAAGGTCACCTGTATATTTTTACTTTACTGAATGACCTTTTCAATAACTTAAACTTTTGAATGGCTAGATCCTTTTTTATTTGCTTCCTTTCCTTTACTAAAGATACCATCACAAAGAGTTGTATAATGGTTTAGTGGGTAAAGATGCTTGCTGCCAAACCTGATGAGCTGAATTTGATCCCTAGGACTCATCTGGTAGAAGGTAAAAACTGACTCATGCAAGTTACCCTCTAATTTCCATATATAATTTTTGGGTCATTGATGACCTCCCCCCCCACATACATTCACAATTAACTAAATACTTGTTAAAGGAAAGAGGTATCACCCTTCCCAATATCACCAGTATTTGTCAAAAGCTAATAAGATTAAATCTTTTTTCTTCCTTTCCCCATTACACCAGTTACAAGAGGGCACAGCCTTTTTGATGGCTTTTGAACCATTGCGGCCCATTCAGCTGCTCCATGTACTGGCCAGTACAGTATGTATGCTGATCAGTTCACCTCTCTAGCACTGTGGCCCAGCATAGAAGCACCTTTTCTTCTATTTACTTCAGTACATGGCTTAGATCAGAAGAAAACAAAAACAGAGCTCACCTTCGGTATTTCCTCCCATAATACCACACATGACTATCAAGCACATTGGACAAGCACTTCCATCTGAGAACCTTTTAGAATTGCCACCACGGACGAGGCATAAGGGGAAGGGCGGTAGACCTTTCAACAGTCTTTGCTTCTTCAGGTGTGAGCATCATTGTGGATTGCTCCCCAGTACTCCACAACATTCCCGGCTCATCCTGTCTCCACAAAGGAGGGGGTGAGAGGAAAGATCCATAATGCAAATTTTAAAAAGTCGGGGTTGGTGTTAGCAGTCACAGAACGCGACACACGGGGCTGCTGATTGTGACAAACGGGGAGTGGGGGGCTACCACACCCATCCCTGTAAGTCCCAGCTTTCTGTATCTTTCCTTCGTCTCTGTTTCTTACACTGTAGCTATCCTGTTATCTTAGCTTTTTCCTGTGGAGGACTTGCATCTAGCTTATGGAAGTATTTAGCTTCATAACTTTCATGTCCAGTGTCTCTCACTGGCTGATTAGTGGGCAACCATTTTCTCTCTTTCTTTTGATGAACCACAGACTTGAATCCCTTCTACTCCTTGGACAGATGTTCATTCATGTTTCACTGAGCTGTAGAGATGTAAGAAATTTTAATATTTGTTATAGCTGTTCTAGGTCATAGAAACAGGACATACTGATAGCTATCATTCCTCACCTTTGTGACAAGTGTCTGCCAGACCCACCCAAGCACACTGAAAATATAGAGGGATGCCAAGGGTACATCTCTGACTTTGTGGGAATTTTGTTTATGTGGAGGAAAGCAAAGAAACAAATGAAGCACTTGACAGAGTACCCCTTAAAGACTGAATTGAAAAAAATTTAAACACTGCAGCCACTATCTTTCAGTATTGGACTACAGGTAAAGAGGGGTAGATGTATATGGCTCGATCCCAAAGTCCTTATGCAAGTGTAAAGTGCAGAGAAGTCCCTTGGGAATTAAGAGAGTCTGAGAATGAAGCCTGGCCTAAAGGGCTGCTGAAAAGTTGGGTTTCAAAAGAGGTCAGTTCCTCATTGGCAAACAATAAAAGAACTGAAGTTCTTGTAAGATTATTTCTCGAGTCTGAAGTCTCTCTTCTCCAACACCAGACATTTCATACACAGATTCCTATTTATCTTTGTAACAGTTAAGATTTTGGGTGGAGATTCACAAACCAATCCATGCAGCTTTCCGTTGGTGAACCCAGACTGTGTTCTGAGTCGAAGGAGATGAAGGTGGGGTACTGCACTGTCTTGGAGAGTTTTCTCATACGTATCAGTCAGATCATTTCAACAGTTATCCTCTGAAATGATGGTCGGATTTGCACGTCGATGGTCACATTATCTGTTTAACAACAATGAAACATTTGGAGTAGAAAATACTGACACCTTTAGGTGAAGAAATCCAGTGTATTTCAGCCTACACTCTTGCACAACCTCCATTCTTTCTCTTCATGGCTCTCCTCTGACCTTGGTTCCAGAGATTGCAGGATGAACCTTTTTCTCTCGGGTCAAAGTGACCTCCAGTGCTCTACATTAAGAAATCCCATACACATCTGACTTTCTCATTTTGTTATTTTGGGAGCAGCTCTCCAAGCTTCCTCCCAAGGTATCCTTCACGGGATCCGCTGCTAATTTCACTTCTCCTTCCCCTTCTATTCCTGTCTTTTTATTCACAGTTAGATTTCTGACCATCAGAACTTTTGTCTATGAATGGACTTAACATTGAGATTGGAGAGATAAATTGTGGGCTATATTCTATTTTATTTATATTTCTTTGATATATTTTATCCACTGTGTTATATTCCAACCTTAGTTAAAATGAGTCCCTTGGGTAAATGGCACAATTAACAAGAATTAACTTAACACTTTGATTTGAAAAATTAAGTAAAAAGTAAGCATTCTAAGGTAAACAGATAGTTAATTTATATGAAAAATAACACATTTTAGATAAAAAGTAAGTTATGAAAAATTTTACTCCTGATCTCTTTGAAATAGCAGTTTCATTAGAGGGTGTAAAATCCTTTTTTGATTAAGAATGTATCAACTCACAGTTTCTATATGGAGAGACATCCTCACAGGAGGAGTTCTGTCACACTCACTTGGCTCTCTGCAAAATAACAGATGATCTTTGGACACTCACAGAAATGGGAGTGAAGTTTGTGCCAAATTCCTGCAGACTCCGAAGGTTGTAGAAAATAGACAGAGGTATTTTTTGGCCTTTAGCATACAGTTTGATTAGAAAATTTACAGGATATTTAATTGCAATGAAATCCGTCAAAAAGCTAAGTATTATATGTACACTTGAACTCACTGCTGGTATTTTATTGTAGCAGCAACTTCTCACTTGCTCTTTCTGCCTGTGTCACTCCAGCTCCTTTATGTGGTTTTTGGACCATAAGTGAGCTTGTTCTGGGGAGGGAAGAAGGGAAGAATTGTTGAGAATGACTGCTGATATTGGTTCAGTTTTTATTTGTTTGTGTAGAGGAGCAAGATTCTCAAGTAGACAGCACAACTCACTGAAAAAGCAATAAAAAATGTTTGAAATGACACCTAATATTTGTGTTGCAGATTGGTCAGTTCTTATTAATCTTATATACCTGCCCTCCTAGGCATGAAAATAGGTTTTATTTTCTAATATCCCTTGTGTCCCATGCTATTCTCATCAAGGCCAGGCCATAGTGATGCCCTTTAATCTACCCTTCTTGTTCTGTGTTATGGAGCAGGCTGATCTCAAACTGTGGGTCAAAGATAACAAACATTCCCACTGCAAACTGCAGTATTGTCCTCTGCAGAGAATCCTGGATATCCCCTTGATATGGGGGCCTACATACTATCAATTATGATTATAATGAGTAATAAATTTCTATTTCTCTTAAGCCGAGGGTTGTAAGGGCTGCCTGTCATTGATTTTTACTATGGGATGAATAAGGCCCCAGATTTCACCTTAAAAAAACAATTTATTTTTACTTTATATACAAGAGTGTTTTACCTGCATGTATTTCTGTGCACCATGTCCATGACTGGTGCTTCCAGATGAGAGAAGGTGTTGGATCCTCTGGAACTAGAGTTAGGGAAGGTTACGTGCTGTTATGTTGGTGCTAGGAATTGAGTCCTGATCCTTTTGAAGAACAGCCAGTGCTCCTTACAACTGAGTCATCTCTCTGGTCCCAACCAAAATTTAGTATGCCAATATCAAAACTGAAGGTGGAAGGTGAAATTGGTGGGATAGGAAGTGGCTTCTACTCCAGTTAGGCTTACTGTTTCAACTTTCAAATCCACTTCAGGAATGAATTGAGAATGAAATTACAGAAAATTGGTGGGTGATCTGTAACCTAACAGGTCATTGATTAACTCTAGAAGACAGAGCTAGAGACATTGCAAGTGAGTTCATGGCTTCACAGTTTCTTCTGTTCCTTAGTGTTGGAGGTAGAAGGCTAGGGAGGAGTTTAGCTACATGCGCTCTTCTAGGGACAGACTCTCCTAAGTCTGGTGTCTCTAACCTGGTGTGAGAGAATAAGCTTATCTAAGACTCAGCTTGTGGGACAGATGCTGAAAATGAAGAATTACCTACATAGTGGAAGGCTGGCATTTTTGAGACCTCTGTCTTGAGAAGGAAGAATGTGATTTTGAATATGACAGACAGTGATGCGGGACTCATAGGGGCTCACAGAGACGAAAGTGACAATCATGGAGCCTGTGCAGGCATGAGCTTGGTGTTCCTGTGGGACTCTTGAGAGGGGGGAGGAATGGGAAGTGTCTCTGACATTTTCCCTGGTCTTGGGACCCTTTTTCTCCTACTGGGTTGCTTTGCCCAGCCTTGATATGAGGGTATGTGCCTAGTCTTATTGCAACTTGTTATACCATGTTCAATTTATATCCCTGAGGCCTGTTCTTTTCTGAAAGAAAATGGAAAAGGAGTGCATCTAGGGAAGGGGGAAGGTGTGTATTTGGGAGCGACAAGGAGGAGTAGAGGGAGGAACAATTGTGGTTGGGGTGTAATATATGAGAGAAAAAAATTAAAAAGAAAAGGAAAAATCGTTTAGGTGATACTATTTAAAGTCATTTGTTCAAGTGGGCATATGTTGTCTTCTTTCACTCTTCTTTGATTCACTCATTCATTATTTCCTTCCTTCTTTTCTTGAAATACCAAATAATTGTATAACTCTATTTCTATATCCCATTGGGGTAGTTGTGGGCAGTCTATAGTCTACTCAGTAATGAAAAGCCTTCTCAGTGCCTTACCCAGGTTCCAGTTACTACTCCATGGAGGACCTTTAACCCAATCACCTGCATGTCTTTCACTGTAGAAACACCAAGTTGAGGTTTGTTTTTCACTTGTTAAAACAGTAAAGCCACAGGCTTGGGCACGTAGCATATAAATATAAGGTCATTAAATGAAGCCAATATCTATAGAGTAGAAAACTTGAACCAAGTCCTAAACTTGCTGGCCGTGGGCTTCCGTGGGTTGCTGGAGGGAAGAGCTGACACAATGCTGGGCTTCCCATCAGTGGCACCTTTATCTACAGTGAACTAACTTGGGCAAGCCTGAGTCAGAATTTGAAACAATTTCCAATGTAAGTCAGAGGTCTTTCTACAAGAAATAACCAAATGTTCTACAAAACAATGATATGTTAAGTTTTTTACATTAAAAACCCAGTAAACCATATAGATCTCATATTCATTTTCAGTAAATTTGTATCACTCTAGAGAAAAATTAAATTATTATAGTGTTTTCAATAACCATAGCTAAGTAAAATTCAAAATTGTATTTGGAATGCTTACTGGCTCTGTGACTCTAAAGCTGAGATCTAAAATCGCCAAGATAAGCATTGCCAGGGAGAAGATCATAGACAGAAGAGCATCTAATCTGTGTGTGCTCTACAGAGAGAAACAGAAGGAAAATATGGGCAAACCTCTCAATATTAGACAATGGAATATTTTTAAAAGAATATGCATAATTTAAAAATAAAAAGGATACTAAAATAAGGGAAGACAAGTCTCTTCCATGGCCAAAAAAAGGAAAGCTGTTCTGTTGACTGGAGGTTTGTTTTAAAGGCCTAAACCCTAGAGCATGGGAATTCTTACTATGTGGCCCAATCATGGAAGTCCTGTGAAGGGGCGCTCAGAAGGGTGGATGGTTCCTGTTACTAATAAAGCAGGTGGTTTTCCATATTTCCAATGGAAACAAATTGATAGTATTTTTTAAGGAGATTATTTGCCAGTGCTGTGTGCTAATTTTCTTTCTTCCACCCTCTCATCACACGAGGCCATTTTTACAACAATTCAAAGCAAGTATAATTATAATATTTAGAATCATATTGAAACTGAAATTCTAGCTAATTCATGGGTCAAGGCACAATCTAAGGACTTCTTTGAATAAAACAAACTTTCTGCCACTTGTTTACTATACCCAAATGAAAGTCTTCTGCATCCAGACTTGATGATAAAATGGAGGGACTAACAGTTCATCCACAGGTTGAGTCATGCTTCTGCTTCTTGCATGCCAGAAGCTGCTCAGTGGGAGTCAGTTAGGCTTCTGGAAAAATTATACCTACCGCCTACCCAAAGTTTTAATAATAAAATGTACTAATTTTCTTTTAAAATATGCACCCCATAGGTAAAACTTTGGTGGAATTTTCCATACAATCCTCAGGATCTTACTAACATGATACTTAGAATGGAGGAGCTCTGAGCAATTAGACAGGCTGGACTTCCAGTGATTCATTGCCTCTCAGCTAAACAAGTCAACAAAGGACTTGACTTCATCTGGGGAGTTCTTCCACAGACCCCAACCACCTCTTTGACAGCCAACATCCCTAGATAGGAGTGTTACACATGTGAGACTCCCGAGAATTTTGTGTTTCTTATCTTTGTGTTCTGTGTTCTTTTGTAGAGGGAAAAAAAATCTAATTTCTGAATGGACAATTGAATGCTCATAAGACTCAGAGATCAATGTGGTTAAGCTAAAAGCCAAGAAATAGTATGTTTACTTAATGTATACTTAAATATGTTCATAGTAACTAAAAAAATCATGGACAATAGTATATAAATATACATGCATATGTGTGACAAAATTTAAAAGTGGTATAAAGTCTTATATGTCTTATTTGTTTATGAGAATTATTAGTACAAATGCTGTGTACAGCTGAAATTTTTTAAATCAGTGTTTTTTCATTAATAATAACTGGGAAAAAAATCACTGAACTATGAATTAGGAATAAAGTGTTCCTTAATTTCCCTCTTCTTTTTGAAATGAACACTTTCTTGGTTGTATTTCCACATTATTATGTATTTATTTACTGAGTTAGCTGATCTGTTCAGAGTATTTTAGATCATAACTAAACAGGAATCTAATGTCTTGGCTGTGAGGAAGCTCACACTGGGATGTCCTCCTTCATCTACTTCTTTGAGTAATTTTTGAGTTAGGAATCTGCTACTTACAGGAGCACTTGGCTCCAGAGTCTCTGCCAGCCAGCACAGAATACTGACAAGGAAGAACAGGGAGATTTCTTTTTAATTTGCTCCATGGTAACTGGGTCCCAGTTAGAAACCGAAGAAGAAAATCAAACAGAGTAAGGAGCAGAGTTCAGAGGAGAAAGGGGGTGAGGCAGGCTGCTGTGTGAGGCTTCCTTAAGTTTCTCCAGTTAGTGGAGAGCATCAGGAGTGCCCAAGCAACATTTGGCAGACTGAAACAGCAGGACACAGTAGGAAGATGTGCGGGAAACTTTTATTTATTTATTTTCCCGAGAAACACCTACTTTGTTTCCATTATCTAATGATGGAATTATTTATTTACTTTATAGAGATGGGGCATGGATTTTTAAGTTCTCCTTGGAAAGTATAGTGTAGTTATTACCCTAAAAATTTCTTCACTAATTTCCGAAGTCAAACAAGAAGCAGGAGAAAAATGATTTGTTAATCCTCAGACATTTGATACACTTGCAGCATTTCCAACGACTCCATGAAAAGCAGAAATGTCAGCAAATTAAAATGAAAGTTATTTAAGAAACACAAACACATACACACTAAAGGGATTTTCCAATCTGCCAGCAGCTTCTCTTCCACAGCTCAAATATTTGCAAGCCAGAAGATATAATTTTAGGAAAGTGCAGTGGCGAAATTTCGCAAAACCTCAGGTTTCCCTTCTAAATTGGAGTATATAACCAAGAGAGAATCTACTACAGATAAAGTTCTTCAAATTGTAACTCATGTGTAAACCCGCCCTCCTACTGTGGGGCTGTAGCTCACGCTAACACAATGCTTTGCCGGAAGCTCACAGTAACGATTCAACGATTCATGTGTTTGGAGGCCCTGTAGATTTGAACTCTGGTTAAATAAGGAATTTAAAGAGTAACTCTGAGCTCCTTCTTTGCGGAGACTCAGCTGAGGTCCCGCTTGTCTGGACCCATTCTTTTTCTTCTGTCTTGTTCTTTAGTTTTGTAAAAACACTATCTTTTCTTTCTGTTATGAAATAAAGTTTCCGCAATGTGCTACAGCCACCTGCATGCCATTGCCTGCAATGCCACAGGTCAGATGTCTGTGCTTGTCAGGTTTCAGGAGGGTGGGTTTAAGGGTCCAACTAAAGAGTGCCTGCCAAAGGCTATGTCTTCTTCCCCATGTAGTGTGGAAGCTCCTCTTCCTGAGGCTAGAACTGAGACCCTGTTTCTCTGCCAACACATTGAGGGCCTGACACAGGGAGAAGGTCCTTCTTCTCAAACCTACTTTGGGGCTGGCACAATCAGCCTGGGAAGACACTGCTTCCCAGAAGCACCTCTGACCTGGCTTGACTCACTCAAAAACTCTGTTTTAAAGGACGATCTTGGTGATTTAACTTCATCAGCATCCATCATCCAGGTGCTTAGGGACAGCTGTAGAGTTATACATACAGCAGAGAGTAAGGTCAACAGTAACCTTACCCCTTACACACTTTTGTAATCTCCCCTGCCTACTATGTTGCTTTGGCTTCTGACATAAACCTTATTATTTTTTTCTCTCCATTCATCTTAAAATAACATACATGTCTTAGGTCTTGTCATGATACTATTTTAAGGCAAAGCAATAAAGATGGTACATGAACAATGAACAAAACTCTTAACAGGTTGTCCTTGGTGCTTTTAGTACACCGACAGTACTTCAGGGAAATACATTTGGACGCTCATCTTTCTCGATGCTATTCTCCTTCTCTTGCTCAATCTTCAAATTTCCATTCTCTCCTTTCATAGAGATCTTGAAGCCCTGGTTCTAATACTCCTTGGTTTTAAGTAACATCATGCCTAATTTCCCTTTGTGCTTGTGCATTTTCTGTAATATCTTCCCTGAGAGTGGCTGCTGCTTAATTAGCTACCAGCTGTAGTCCAAATGAGCAAAAGGGTGCACCAAAACATCTAGTTTTCCCCCACCCTTGTCCTCCTAATATTTGCTGTATGTTCTCTGAGAGTCCCTGTGAAAAGTTGTTTGGAGAGGCCTCATATACACCCTTGGAATGAGCATGGCAGTGGAGTACATTGAACTTGAGCCTTCATCTTTTCCTCCCTTCCACTCCTTTACAGCTCCTGCCTGTTTCTGTTTGCTAAAACTGAGTTAGAGTATGAGGAAACAGCCAAGTCCATAAAGGGACAACTCTCGTGAGTTATTTTATGTATTGGCGTTCATTTTGTCTGGAAGGTAGGTCTGATTAATTTCATTCTCTTCGGCTCCAGCCTCACCCACTCCTTGTCAGCTGTTTATTAATCATGGCTCTTCATGGAAGAACCTTTGTATTCATGGGTGAGGCAAACAAGATAGGCTGAGAATTCATAAATTGCCTCGCCTACACCCCCACTGAAACCAACACACTCCCTCCCAGGCTCTCCGTGCCTCCACCGGGGTGAGTGAGGAAAGAAACCCCCACCCCCCCAAGGCTTTCCATGCTGACTCCAGCCCAGTGCATATGGCTGTGAACAGTTACAGTCCAAACGACGAGACTGCAGCAAAATAAAAATATGTACTGGCTGTTTTGAAGACACCCTTTTCTTTTAGATCATATTAATGATCATAAATAAAACGACATTCAAAATTTAAGAACTGGATTCTGACATTTGTGCAGACATTGAGTTGGAAACTTTTTAAAGCTACAATGGATTGAAAGAAGAAGCTGTGGTAGAGATGTGAGCTGTTCAGAGAGCCTCAGCAGTGGACAGGCTCTGGGCACCTCCGTTCCTTTGTCTGCCCTGTACTCAATTTTGACAGTTCAGGAAGCTTTGTAAACCAGTAACTCCCAGGAAACAATCAAAATACTTTCTTTTGTTGACTATATCATTCCTATCCAAATTTTACTGTTTTCTGCTCAGTCCCTCAGCACCTTAAAAATAGCATAAGCACTACACGCCCGACCACACACAAGGAGGCACATTCAACTTCTCCTGAGTCCCAGGATGGCTTTCAGACCAATTGATGCGCTGCTCTGAAAAACAATTGGGTGAGAGCTCCCCCTGGTGGCAGAGGGAATTTCACAGTCCACCCAGCCTGGCTTTCCCTCGGGACTCTGGCACTGAGTTCAGATATAAAATGTTGATGAAACCCAAGAACGCCATTGCTCTGTTCCGAGTGAGTCACAGCTGATAACAAGGAGGATGCTTGTGGTGTGTCGCCAGAAGAGTGTGGACAGGCCCAGGCTGGTTGCCTGCCGCAACAGCTTCCCCAGGAGCCCCAATGTGGACCTTGTAGAGATGACAGCCCTGAGGCTGAAGACCCGCAGCTCAGTGCGTGTAGGTCTTCTCGCTAGTCTTCGGTTGCGTCAACGCCAAGCATAGCTTTCTCCAGGGTAAGCTTCTCTAACGCACTTTTGAGAAAGAGCAGGGATTCCTGCGTGTGCCAAAGCTGCTCGTCTGTTGCTGTGTTTTATGGCCGAGTGTGTCAGGGTGGCATGTTCTGGCGTGCGGACGCACGTGTGGAGGCTAAAGGCTAACCTTGGGTGTTGTTCCCCAAGGGCCGTTCATCTTGTTTTGTAAGTCGGGGTCGTTCATTCACCTGGAGCTCACTGAAGAGTTGGCTGGCAGAGAGCCTCAGAGACCCACAGATGCCTTTAAAACAAGCTGCCATATCTGCCCAGAGTTTCACACAGGTTTTGAGAATCGAGCTCAGGTTCAGAGCATTCTATGAGATGAACTATCTCCCCAGCTCTCAAGCACTTAATTTGAAATCTGGGTCTGTTCACGTACAGGAACCAGAATGTGTCATAAACTTAAACCTGTTCAGTTCTCTGTGAAAAGTGTCTTCCTCGACATCAGATGTGGCGGTGAGGCTTCAGCAGCCCTACTGTAGCTGCCCATGTCTATCACAGTGCGAAGATGTGTTCACTCGCTCTCGGCACTCACGTGAACTAACAGGAAAATGCTGTTGGCTGTACGGGAGAGTGAACCGCAGCCCCTCCCCCACTCGCTGCCTCAGGTTCAAGTGTTTCCTTACTGCCCTCCAAACGGGCATGGTGGAGGACGGAGGGTGGAACCTGGGCTGACTCTAATAGAAGCAGTTCAGTGAAGAAGCAAAGCCACTGAGGTGAATGTCAATAAACACCAGTGAAGGTTCACACACAGCCCAGGACTGGGGGAAGAGATCAGTCCTTTGTCCTCTTGCGAGCTGATCATTAAAGCATCCTGGAACTTAAAAAAGCAACTGAATGCTGGGAGTTCCACTCTCTGACCATGGTTTTCAGTATGGCATATCCCCTATAATGAGAGTCTCTGAAATACACAGAATATTTTTGGTAGTGTTGTTGTAGATTCTAAAAATTTTAAGATGCAACAGCAAAATGGGTGTCTACTTAGTCTATTTGAGATGCAGCTTTGAGCACAAACATCCTACACCCTTAATGCTCAACAAACATTTAAGATTTCACGCCCTACTCCTTCTATTACTGCAGTCTCTAACTCCTTAATTGATTTAGATTCAAAAAGGGAAGTCAGGTGGATAAAAAGGAGGATGGAAGTCATGGTTGGGAGAGATCTGTTAGGAGGATTTGTTTGGAAATGAAAAAAATATATATATATTTTGCATACAAAACATTTGAGTGTTTGGTATTTAAAAGCCAGTGTGAGCCCGATGGCCTCACTTCTGTTGCACCTGATACATTTTCTATCAGCTGGTTCAAACAGCTCCGGATAAACAAACTATGGCCATGCTTAGACCTCAGGCATCCTACATAGTTATTAAGTTTTTTCCTACATGTTTGGATACTTGTGCCCGTAGAGAGTCAGTAAATAAGAATCTGTCTCATTTCTTCTTCTCCGCAACACGCAAATTAAGACAGATGCCAGCTCTGCAGGAGGTTCCTGATGTCTTTCCTGGCCCTACTGACCACCGCTCTTCCCCAAACAGGTCAAATTGTAAAGGCCTGAAGCTTGAAGACACGGTCATAGGCTACCTGATTGCCCAGGAAACTAGCTGGTTTGCTGTTTGACATTTAAATGGACAGTAACAGCAATTATAAATAAAACTGTCAACCAATCATGACATCTAGCAATACTTACAGGGGTTTTATTTATAGGATGACCAGTTAAACAGTAGTTAAATGTGATGTAATATGAAGCTGAGTCTCTCTCTCCCCGTCTCTCCCTCTCTCTTTCTCTCTTGTTCTCACAGAGGACGGAAAACATAACTCTGTGCATAAGCAATAGCAGTTACTATTATTTAATTGACTTTGTAAGGTTGGGTGTTAACATAGGCGCTCACGCATGACAAGCTAGCTCTCTTCCACTGAGCTACCTCGTCAGATCTGAACATTAATGCTCTTTACTCTAGTTGTTTCTGGGAAGAGCCTTTCTTTGCTTAGGGAAAGAAATTGCCAGCCACTTAGGATTTGGAAAGCATGATGATGATATTAAGGCCTTATGGATGACTACATGAAATGGCCATTTTAAACAAGTTAAAGTGTTGTCAAGCAGAGAATTAGAAGAATGGATAGGAACTGTGGTAGAAGACTGTTACTTACTGTGTAAAAAATGAGAATACCCACGAAGGCGTAGTCAACGCAGTGAGCTTTTAATGGCAGCCAATTCTAACACACCTGCTCAAGACCTGTGCAGATATTGTACGTATACAAGTTTATAATGGAGAAAGGATTGAGTTTCAAACTAATTAAATAGATTGATTTGTTCTGTCTCTTAGCAATGTTGAGAAATAGTCTAACTTCCAGCTCTAAACTGAAAGAGATGCAAGAGAAGATTACAGCCGCCTAGAGACCTAAAACCTGGTTACCCGGTTTCAATGGTTTCAATAAATCTCCAAAAAGTCACATGCTTTGGCAACGGTACAATGTAGACTTTCTAGAGATTGTGGTTAATGATTGGTTCGATTTACATTCATTTCAGAACGAAAGAAATGAGAAACCATTGCAGATATCATGAAATACACAATAAATATTTTAATGCCATTTATTAGTGTTGTGTGTGTGTATGTGAGAAGCACACACATGGGGGGACAGTTAGTTTCACATGGTAGTCCAGAGTGACCTAGATTTTACTAATATAGCCCAAGCTGGCCTCAAACTTGCAGCCTGTACAGTTCCATGGCCTCCCGAGGGCCATATTATCTTTTTGTTAGACAAGAACAGCCGTGCTTATCTCCTCCAAGCAGGTGTGCACACTTTGCATTACTCGGATGGAGACTGGTTTTCCCGCCTCTTATCTCCCTAGGGACAGAGCCTCTTAATGGATGCTTTTCCCTACAGTCCATGTGTGGCTGAACCTCGAACCCTGTTCTGACAGAAAAACAGAGAAAGCTGACATTAAAGATATTTATATTACATAGCATAATTTATTTTTCCAAAGAAGTCACTGATATGGAAAGCATTTTGCGAAACACTCCAATTTTACAGAGAGAAAACTGATTATTCCCTTGCAAATCCTTTTTATCCACAATCCAAACATCAATAAAAATAGGAAGTTACATCTGGGGACGTGGCTGAACTGAAGTCTCGTCTAGCATGTGAAAGGCGATGGGGCTGATCTCCACCACTGGGAAAATAGAGAGTTATTTAAGAAGTAGCAGGGCTGAGCCTCCTCATCTCAAACATAATAATAATAAAAGCGATATTCTCAAGAAAGCTTGCATAAAGGTATTTGAGATGAGCAGGCTGGTATAGAGAGACACAGGATTGCTGTGAACTGATGGTGATTTTTAACTGGGATGCACTATTTTTTTATGGTGTGTACTGGAGTTATCCAATGTCAACTTATTTTAAATTGCCAATACAATTCAAGAAGTTTCACATCAGTGTTTAACTTGAAAGTAGGTTCTGTTTCTCACAATAATGCTGAAATATATTCTCAGATGTGCTCACCTTCCCACACAGACACCTCTGTAAAGTCTACTTTCCTGTCCTCGTATAATGAATTCACTAAACTGAAAAAAAAAAATTACAAAAGATATCAGAGTTCCATGCCCCAGTGAATTGTGGTGGAACAATTTCAATGGGAAAAAAAGAGAAATGAACAGAAAAGAAAAAAAAAAAGAAAAAGAAAAATTGGAAAATATAAATAACACTTTGAAAAAGAATATTCTATAACTTTTGTAGTTAACAAAGTTAGTCATGGATATTATTTATCCCTAATATTAGAAAGACCTTTTCTCATTGGTACTGATTTTGCTTATGCTGCCAAAACCTTCTCAGAAATTGGTTTTTAAAATCATTGGCCTCCTTTTGTTTCTCTCATTCCAGCTACTTATATTCAGATATATATCAATTTCTTTTTCAAAAATAAAGTAACACCGAAACACAAATGACAAAACGCGAGCAGTGGTGACACTCCCTTGCCTTCTCACCAGTCCAGCCCAAGCCAAGTCCTTTCTCATTAGAACTTAGAAAATAAGTTTATTGTGGATTTGTACTATGTTTTCAATTTTCCTCTGAACAGTTGGAGGACAGACACACATCACACATCTAGCCTCAAAACAGTACAGAAACTTATGACTATGGAAAGGGACTTGACAGTAGGAAAGAGGTTTATAGAGGTAAGAATCAAGAGAGGGTCATCAGAAAGCATTTTAGGCATGCAGGAAAATGTCACAGAACAAATTTAATAAAAGTAATAAAATAAAGACCCTACCTGAGGTTCCAAGCTGTAAATGTCTCATGGCGATCTGTTATTTTGTTTATTGTTTGTTGTTTGTTTCATACTTAGCTATTTGCTATTAAGGCAAAGGGATGTGTATTATTCCTCATAATACAAAGGCTCAATGTCTTGGACACAATGGGGACAAATGACAAAGAGTCTTTACTAAACATATACCTTGATTTTGTAAATAATTTCCTGGTTAAATTGACAAAATTTTCACCTTCTCACCATGATGCATAAAACCTTTTTGTTTTCAGAAACTTTTGTTTTAATCTTCTTCTTTTTTTTTTTTTTTTAATGTCTGTTTTCCAGTCTTATCCATCTGGCCTGTGTTTGCCTCTCCTGTTCTCCTCCTGTGTGTCCTCAGTCTGTCCTCCCAAGTTTGGCATGATATAATTTTTCTTATCAGGGGTAACCTTACTCAGCTTCCCTCTGTGAAGTATTGCTCCTAACAGCTTTGTCAAGTGCTTTCCCTTAACAGACAGACCCAGCTCTCAGGCTGCTCCAACCTGTGCTCCTCCCTCTAAACCCTTTTTACTCTTACTGCTTCCTTCCCTTCTGTCCCCCGACTGTCAGGGCTCTGTTTTTTTTTTTTTTTCCCCAACACAGGCTTGAGAAATTATGTGTGCCCCATTTCTTTCCCTCCACCCCAGTGCAATTACTCACCGCGGTGGCTGCTATTTTCACTCCCTTAATGTAGTATATTTCTCAAAGAAGAGTTTCAGGACTCACCCTCCACAACCTCGAGTGCCCCATGACTGACATTTTTTGTGTAGAGTGTGATTACAATTTTAATACTTGGAGGCAAACTTGGTTGATATAATGAAGAAGAGGGAATTGGAGCTGCCTTCTTTGCCTCCAGGGTAATTTTGTACTGAAAACCCAAGGTGTCTACCTCTCAGATAGAGTACCCTGCTCTCTGAAAATTAAAAAGAACTTGGATTTTTATTTTTACCCTGAAATGTTTTCAAGAAGAAATTGTTGACATGTTTCCCGCCAACTGCTATATTTTTCTTCTTCTTTTTAAATAACTATTTCATAAAGACAAGTTTTTTTTTTTCACACATTCAGGAAAAAAAAAAAAAAGAAAACATCGGGAAAATTATTCTGTTTGCTTTGTTCCAACATCTTCAGCAAAGATACGGCCTGGAGTGTGCATCAACTGACAGAATTATTTTTAAAGCCCAAAAAAAGAAAAGGAGGAGAGACGCTAATCGAGAGTTCAGGAGCTGAGTTCGGCAACCTAAGACAGGCAGGTTAACTATGTAGAGACTTATAGCTCCAAGTCTCTTTACAGACAGCCCACACAAACAAGCAAACAATGTCTTCCTGACACTGGCCCAGTGATGAAAGTGTAGTTAGCAAATATGATGGAGTTCATGAGATACCTTGGTCCTGCATAAAGACATTGGATCAAAAGACTTGTCAATATTAAAAAAAAAAAAATTGAGGGCAATGAGACACGTTTGGGATAAATGTTTTAATATTTAATGTCATACTTGATCAAAGATTTGATAGCCAAATGATGTGTGTGTTCGTGGTATGTGTCTGTGTGAGAGACAGAGACAGAGAGAAGGTGTACCATGCCATGGCGACCTGTAAAAACCAGCAGGTAACATTTTAAGTCGGTCCTTGCCTTCCAACTTGCTTGAGATGGAATGTTGTACTGAAGGTTGCTGTGGCCAGGCTCACTGGCTCATAATCTTCCGGAGATTCTCCTGTTCTCCCCATCCACCCCATCACAGGATAGCAGTTATTCCAAACATGGTTGCTACTGCGTTTAACCTTCCGTGGCTTCTGAAGACCCAAACATCTGTCCACATCCTTGTGTAGGAGCACTTTGCCCAATCTGTCAGCCTGAATGGGTGATTTTTTTTAAGAGATTGTGTCTTGTGACTAAATTGGTGCCACAACGAAGTTAACTTCCCTGTGGTCTCTGATTTTGTCTCCAGAAACAGACTACTTGCTTACTGGGTGTGTTCATGACATAAGTTCAAGGCATTTGAATTTTAAAAACAGCAAAACTGAAATTTAACCATCTCAAGGTTTTCAATGCCTAGGAAATGAGAGTCTGCATTCATCAGTCTCAATCAATACTTGATATTTTGTGGAAAGAGACTCAGTTGGCTAGTAGCTTCAAGAAGACACAGTTGGTTGAAAAGCAAAGCAAAGAGCAGGTGTTGATACTTGGCACAGTTCTGCAAATAGTCAGTCAGCAGGAATAACACCAGGCATGGTTACTGCTTGTATCTAAATGCATAGATTATATTACTCAGAGAGAACTGAGTCATCTGGAAGATAGGCCATCACTGGCAGTGGTTGAGGAGACTACTATAAAGTAAGCAATTTCCTGATATCAGGCTTCTTCTACCATAAACTTGCAATGTTGCTGTTAGATATCCTAAACTGAGCATTAGAAAGAAACTTGTTATTTTTAGAGGTTCCCCCTTGCCATGAATTTCCAGTGGCCTTGCATGGAATCCCAGAATAACTTACCTCATGGGTTATAAAGATCATCATGTTTGTTATTTGTATGAAAGATACTATGTCTATAACTCTGATTTTACCTCGATATAAATCAGCTGGTGAGAGTCCTTACTGGGTTAAGACCCTTGCAATCAAACCTTCCAACCTGAGTTCAGTTCCTGGGACTCAAAAGGTAGGAGAGAACTGACTTCCACAGACTGACCTCTGACCTCCATATTCAAATTGCAGGACAAGCACAAACATGTGTACACACAAACACGTGCACACGGAGAATGAATAAACAGTATGATTAAGCATTTAAGCCAACTAGTTTGATTAAGGAAGTAGATATAATTAGGATTCTCCAAGAGAACATATTCTAGCTAGTTTTCCCATGCTTTGCATATCTCATCAAAAGACAAACAAGGAGTTTGAGGCATACCCATTTGTACTCATTTTATTTTATGCATGGGTTCCTGCTGTGGCCCGGCTGAATTTTTAGCAAGGTGTGAAATTCTGAGATCCAATAGGTCTTCCCATATTGCCATCACGTGAAGCTGAGAATCAACATACCTGGTTCCCAGTGGGTGCTTTAGTTAATAAGAGGAGATAAAAGTCAGCAGGTAGTCTAAATCAAACACAGTGTCTTTGTGTAGTGAAAGAGCTGTATAATTTCATAAGCTGCAAAGAGGAACATTTTACACCAACTTTCTTAGAAAACTTACTAAAGTCTTGATATCTTTAACTCAAAGAATAAAGAGTGTGTATAATCTGGGATAATATGCCTTGTGAACATATTAGCAATTGAAATACCATGCATTTTCAAAAGGGAGAAATTAGTTCTGAGCTACATAAAATCTTCAGTATGTATGGAGAGTTTAAATACTCCTAAAATACTAAATGCATAAAGTGAGTATTTAATGATGAGTTTGTAATCGACCAGCCATTCCTCTATGACGTTAATGATTTCAATCAGGGTTTTTCCTCTCAAAATACTCACAAAGCAATATAATTTTAACCATTAGAATATGAAACTTGCTCAATGGAAGAAGAAAATTGGGCTGTGACAAGCAAGGAAGATGGCTCATGACACTTGAATTGCATGGGACTTGAGCAACAGGACAGTTGGGTATAGAAGGCCTCAACTACTCAGGGAACCTTAATAAGGCATATAAGTGTTCTAACACCTTAAAGTAAAATCTCAATTGTCATTGTTAACTATTTTTATCATTATTGTTATTGTGCATGTGCATGTAGGTGCATGTGTGTGCATGAGTGTGTGTTTCATACACGTGAGTGTCATGATCCCAGTGGTGGGGTTCCAGGAACATGCAGTCATCCCTGCTTGACAAAAATTTGCATATCAAAGAGCCAGACCCTGAGTTCAGAGACAGTCCCTGTTCCCATTACTAGAGAACTCACTTGGATACAGAGCTGCCATGGACTACATCTGTGCAGAGGTTCTAGGTTATCTCCACGCATGCTCCTTGGTTGGAGTATCCCCCTGAGAGGGGAAGAGCCTTACCAGGCCACAGAGGAAGATGATGCAGCCAGTCCTGATAAGACCTGATAGACTAGGGTCAGAGAGAAGGAGAGGAGGACCTCCCCTATTAGTGGGCTGGGGAAGGGGCATTGGAGAAGATGAGGGAGGAAGGATGGGATTGAGAGGGGACAAGGGAGGGGGCTACAGCTGGGATACAAAGTGAATAAACTTTAATTAATAATAAATAAATAAATTATATAAAAATAATTTCAATATCATGAGCCAATTTATTGGCTGCTCAGATCACAATTACATGTGAACTTGTAACAATGGATTTTATTAAATCATGAAGACTCCTTAGTATAAAGTGGGGGATACTAAATACATGGAAGTATGAAAAATAAATAACTGAACCTTCATGCACTCCTTTTGAACTGCACAAGTATGACAAATGGTTTTAAAATTCTAGTTGGAAGAAACTAAAGTGTTGAGTCCATCAAATCACGTACAGTAAGTGATGTGAGAAAATACAGGACATTAGCATTGGGGGGAGGGTTGTCAATACAACAAATTCTGTTCTGTGAGAGCATCGCGGAGGTTTTCTGCACAGCCTGCACTCACCTCAGAGCAAACAGCATTCAGTGTGCTAACAGAACTGCAGGGAGTAAGTAGAACAGGCCTGGAGCACGTTGGTCAAAGACATACTTGATGGTGTTCAGATCCTTGTAGCCTTACTATGAAGAGAGAAAGAAACAGCTTTAATTTCTGGGTCTTCAGCATTGTTTGAGTATGTGTGTGCTTGGTTGTGTATGTGTAGTTGTGTGTGTGATTGAGTGGTTGTGTGTGTGTGTGTGTGTGTGTGTGTGTGTGTTTATTGCTTATATTTGACTTGTGATGCTTAGTTGTAACTGTCAATTTGGTACAACATGGAACTACCTAATAACAGTCTTCATAAGTAATTATCTAGATAATGTTGGTCTGGTATGATCTTGGGGGATTGTCATGACTGTTAAAAGATTAGGAAGGGGGTGTGGGTGGGAGGGATCTGATGTCTGGCCACAGCTGGGAAACAAATAAAATAAATTGTAATAACTGATAATAATCAAAAAAGAAAAAGAAAAAAAAAGTTTAGGAAGATCTAGCCCACTATGTTTACCGCAGAAAGTTAAGGATCCGAGGAGAGCAAAGCACAGCTGTGGAGAGCTCTTAGGGTAGAACTTTATTTTTATCCCTTCGTAGATGCCAGGCCTGTTAGTCTGTGACCTCCTGAGCATATAAAGGAGACATGCTCTAAAGCCTTCCTCTAGGCAAAACTGTACCTGGAAATGTGTGAGGTGCACTTTCAAGGAGAACAGTAATAGCAAATTGAAGTGTGTTTGGACAGACCATCAACTTGTTTCTTCGTCTAAACCTAAGTTGCCATAAAATTAGTTTTGACTACTTCTTCCTGGTTCTCTGATTCTGACACTACTCCAAATGTAATTGTTTTCTAACATAAAAATGGCCTTTTACAGGCTGTTTAAAGTAAAAAGGATAATGCTGACCCAGGCGGCACTCTGTTGGAAATTGAAATACTTTGCATGCCCATAGGAACATAAACATTTACATACCTTCTAACTAAGGAAAAAGGAAGAGTGGGGATTACTAACTGCCATTAATATTCTAGGCAAGGAAAATTGAAATGGAAAAAAAATAATTAAGGAGATTTTAAAAAAGAAAGTGTCTTAAGCCATAAGCATGACTCCAGAAGCATGCAGTAGGTCTGATGAGCTGGGCAAACTGCTTTCATTGCTATATACGGTAAGAGAATTTCCTTCACAGTAATTATGTGAAGATGTACAGAAGTAGTTTAAAGTATATTCTTCCACATTATGACATGTGTGCACAACTGTGTATATTTTCTATATTTGCTGGCCTTCAAAAAGCTGATAACACAAAACCAGGCCCAGAAGGCAAATATGTTAGTACTGTTCACTTTCCACACACACTTACACCTGTGTCCTGAAAACATATATAGACTTCAGTGTCCCCCAGAGACCTCAGTGCCTTTAAATTGCTGCTCAAATGTTGCCATCTTTGTACACATCACTAGAAACAAACACTCGGATAAAATCTGGCCCCATGGCTTGTGCATCCACAAACCTCTGCTGGAGTTTTATCTGAATGTGCCTAATAACATTGTTCTTAAACTCGAACACAAGCTGCTATCTTCCCTGCCTCCACGACAAGGCCTATCATCATAGTGCCACAGTTCTTCCTTGACTGACACCTGTTAAATAAGATAATGGGAATGGGATGCTAGCTCACTGAACGTCACAGGGAAAGCCCTCCAAGAGTGATATCTGTTATTACTGAATGAACTGATGGTTGGTTGAATAAATCTGCTGTCAGCAAAATGCTTTTCATGTACATGGAATAAATGAAAACCTTTACTGTAAAGTGCAAGTATTTCCAAGTACAAACTTGTAAGAGATAAGGGTTTTTGACTTCAAGGTGATCAGGGAAAAGTTTGCAATAACAGGGGAGTGAACACAAGAAAGAAGTTTATCTGGAGAGAGAGAAAGGCAAGACAGTGAGTCTGGAAGACTTGAAGAAAGAGCACGCAACAAAATGGCACAAATATTGATGGACAAATTTTTGTCAAATGAATTGTGCTCCATGCTTAGATCCATGTAATTAATACTCACAGCTTCATGGGGATTTTTTAATTGAGAAAACTATAAAACTGTTTATAATCATGAGCATATGATAGATTCCTGAGCACAGAGGAGGCAGAATCTTTCCTACGTGGCACTAGGACTGCAGGAAGATGGTGTTTGTGGAGAGTGTGGGGGTGTGAAGAGGGAGGGTGTGTGTGAACTAGGAAAGAACAGCAATGAGATGGAACAAACCCAGCAGAAGATGGGTATCATCCTGGCCTGGAAGCAGCATTGTCTGCGTTCATGGACTTCTAGCTTTGATGTTTGCCGGAAATACAGTTATGCCCTGTATCCCTGACACTTGTAGGATACCCTGCACTCCATGCAGATAATTCAGGGTCAGTTCCTTTTCTTACAGCACTACCCTACAGAGCTGAGGTCACCCCTCTTTGTTATTAGAGAGTGTTTGATTTGGTTCATATATGAAGCATCGTAATCTGAAGTCTTTTCAAATATAGCTACCTTCTGAACCCTGGAAAGTTTGGATATTATGTTATGTAGCCAAAATGGCTATGAAAATGTGATTAACTATCTTGGAATGGCCAGAGAATCCTGCCTAATCTCCAGGTGTGCATGAGTGCAGTTTGTGGGGCCCTGATAGGAAGATGCAAAATATGACAAGAAGAAAGAGATGTGAAGACAGAAGCATGAGACCAAAAGGGATAGAAGAAACAATAGGCCAAAGAATGCAAAAAGCCTCCAAATGCTACAAATGCACAGTAAGCTATTTCTCTGACACATGCTGACCATAGACATAAAAAAAAAAATGATAGTTGAACAGCTTTAACTTTCATGTTTGTGCTGTGATAGCAGATCTTAAACAAAATTATTGTGAGTGAACTTGATGCTGTTCACTCTGGACATAGTTCTAGAAACAATTGGGAGATAACCTGCTCCATGTGACTGGCAGTGAAGGAAGGCATAGTTCCCAGCAAAATGTCTTCATCCTTTCTATTTCACTAGGCAAGAGGTGAGCCACATGAACAGTACACAAAATCTGTCTCTCCTGTTGTCTCTGTTGGAATTATGAAATTTATATTCAGGATCACCTGGGTAGAGTAGACAGAATAAGTCCATAGAGTGTGTAGACCTATTTGTAGATGTCTTGTCAAAGCAGACATGAGCATATGTGCAGGCCACAGCACATGTTTTTATCTTGTGTCAGGTCTTGGATATGGCTTTGCAGATTCAGGCCAGGGCTGATCAGCGCGCAGAAGAACTAGTGGAGTCTTTGCGTTCTGAAGTCAAAGTGTAGTTTGTCACAACACCCTGAAAAATTATGATCTTAGCATTCACATTGGGGATGTGGTGTATGAGCTATTGGCTTCATAACTGATTAAGCTTCTGCTGCTGTTGACTCCCATAGGTAGCCACTGTGCTAACTTTGGGAATAAGGGAGTCCACAAACATTAATGAGTTTAGTGACTAGTGATGTGTGAGGTTTTCTTGGGATGACATGAACAAGTACTCATCCCAGATAGGAATTTCACTGTAGCTCAGCATAGTGATTCATACTAAATCTAGTTTGCTTAGCAATTGAGTTTATGGAGATGATTTAAAATTGATCTCACAAAAATGATATCACTGAAAACTGTCACCTTCCCACACCTTTCTTATTGCCCAACAAAAGCAACTGCCGACCTCTCTCTGCCTCCCCTGAGAATCTACCCTTTTCGTATTGTAGCACCACCCAGGAGCTTGTGAGGTAAGGCGAAACTGCATGCACTTGGAAGGAGGCACGCACATGGAGCTTGATGCCGGGAATAGCAGCAGCAGTCCGTTGGCCCTTACCACTCTCTCTTCCCTTTTTAGAATGTATTTTGTTCTTGCTTTGTGTGTCTGTGTTTGCACATGCTTCTGAACATGTGTGCACACACATGCAGAGGTCAGAGAATGCGGAGGATTTCTGGCTGAATTTTACCCTCTTTTTCTATTGTGTGCATCCTTGGGATGTATCATCTGTCTCGGTGAAAGGTGTCCTGACCCACTGAGCAATCCTGCCTGTTCCCTGTGTCCTCTTTTTAGGTGTGTGACAGTCATGGCATCCAGTTTTGAGGGTGTTGTGTGGATAGCTACAGATGCTCAAATTTAGAATGGTAATACATATTGTATCTGGAGAATAGTCCCTCACAAGAAGTGGGAAGCAGACAAATATATAGGACCTTTGGAGGAAAAATGAAGTCAGAGTATACACGTACAGTCCAAGTGGAATGGTAGGACTGAGATAGATACACCGTGTACTTACTAGGGAGGAAGGGTGTGAAGTTGCACGCTATGCATAAAGACAGATGAGCTTATCATTGATGCAAGTATCCCTTCATTAAGCATCTTCAGAAGACATGTATTATAACGTGACTGTTTAAATGCTGTACTCCACACTAAAGGATGGGTGCAAAGTAAAAGCCCTTGGGCAGTCAGCTTCAAGACAGCCAATGATGTTAGTGGAAGGCCTGTTGTCAAACCTGCCGGGGTGGTTTGGAGCACCAGGCCACAAGGCAGAGGGTAATTTTAGCTTCTGAGATGGTGATTTATGATTGCTCTGATCTATAGTAAACATTTTGACTTTCCTACTGAGCTCTTTCCATTTCATTGTTTCAGAGATTAACCAACAGAAAACTGTCCTGAGGTTGGCATCATCAAGAAACTCCCTTAACCTCAAGAACATCTCAAAAGTACCAGAATTCATCAAATCTATACACATTTCACAAAAGGATAGGTACCTTCCAGAAATAATTAGAGTTTGCCAAGAAAGCCCTCCCACCTTTAATTGAAATTCAATAACTCCTATGCCTATGTTTTTTAATAAAAAGAACTTCAATTTGGAGACAAAAAAAGAAACAATTTGAAAGATACCTGCATTGTTCCATTAAGATATAACTTAAGTTAATAGCTTAAGATAAAACTTACCCAACATATAGGATTTCACTTTCTTCCCTAAGCTCTGGGTTTCATTTAAACTGTAAAAGTAAACCTTACCATGGGCTGTGGTGACTTTTGATGGTGTCTGCTCATTTGAAGCTAGTTTGTTTGGTTCATCTTCTCCTTGGTTTTACTAATCAGGTGTTGGAGTTAGGCTACATCTGCGCAGCATTCTTTACAGCTTGCCTAAGTGAACCAAAGTGTCTGTATTAAATTAATGTGAAGAATTTAGAGAAGGAGCTAAATTATAGGAACCATGATTTCTCAATGCACCCATTTATTCTGACATCTTTTACTACAAAGCTTTGCCTGAAAACAACTCAATGAGCTACTTAAAATGCTTTCATTTTTACTAAGATGTTTGGGAAAATATTTTAAGGAAATTCTACTTTGGACACTACAGTGATCACAAATAAGCCAGGGTATTTGAAGCTGCCAATTGTTAATTAAATAGAACACATAAACAAACAACTATTCTAGAGGCCTCCCTGTCCAGTACACATCAGAGAATCTCAAACAAGATGGCAGAAAGCAGAAAGATGGTTTGGGTCAGAACATTAGAAGGAATATGTGAAATATTAAGCTAGCACAACCTGTGGGAATCGTTGATATAATTATTTCATATGAAAGTTTCTTTTCTGTTAAGCTCAAAAGTACAGGTTTTTTGAAGCAAATATTTTAATTAAATTTTAATTTTTATATTAATTACAGTTTATTCGCTTTGTATCCCAGCTGTAGCCCCCTCCCTCATTTCTTCCCAATCCCACCCTCACTCCCTCATCTCCTCCCTGCCCCTCTCCAAGTCCACCGATAGGGAAGGTCCTACTTCCATTCCATTTGACCCTAGCCTATCAGGTCTTATCAAGACTGGATGCATTATCTTCCTCTGTGGCCTGGTAAGGCTGCTCCCCCCTCGGGGGTTGATCAAAGAGCCAACCACTGAGTCCATGTCAGCGACAGTCCCTATTCCCCTTATTAGGGAGCCCAGTGAGCTGCCATTGGCTACATCTCAGCAGGGGTTCGAGGTTATATCTTTGGTTGGAGTATCAATATCAGAAAAGACCCCTGTGCCCAGATATTTTGGTTCTGTTCCTCTCCTTGTGGAGCTCCTGTCCTCTCCGTGTCTTACTAACTCCCCGATCTTTCACGTAATTCCCTGCACTCTGCCCAAACTTTGCTTATGAGTCTCAGTATCTGCTTTGATACCCTGCTAGGTAGAATCTTTCAGAGGCCCTCTGTGGAAGGCTTCTGTCCTGTTTTTGATGGTGCTCCAGAAAAGTTCTTAAAAAGAAGCTGAGGCGAAAGGAAAGAACCAAGTGGTGAATGGTATATTCTTAGAAAAAAAATTCTTTTCCAAACTTTTAATTTGGTTTTGCAAAGTCAATTAGAATTCTTGGATTCATTCCAGTTTGTGAAATAAGTGAACAATCTGTGGGATCTGGAATCTTGTCCTTGTCCTATTATCCCTGTCTTGTAGATATAACTCAGATACAACTGGCCACCCTAACTCAAATATAACCAAGATATCCTAATGCTTTTCCATGCCTGTATTTTTTCCTTAATCAAAGCACAAAGAACTCAGTATGCTTATGACATGCAACTGACTTTAAAATAGTAATGTATATTACTATTGTGCATTGGATTCAGGATACATAGTTTCTTTTCTTTTAAATATTTTTTATTGAAAATAAATTATTTTCTTTTAATATTTGTTTTTTTAATATTTTAACTTTTTTAATTTTTTATTAATTACACTTTATTCATTTTGTACCCCCCCCATAAGCCTCTCCCTCCTCCCCTCCCGATCCCACCCTCCCTCCCCTTTCTGCATGCATGCCCCTCCCCAAGTCCCCTGTTAGGGGAGGTCCTTCTCTCCTTCTTTCTGATCTTAGTCTATCAGTTCTCATCTTAAGCAGTTCATCCAGACCACTGTTTTCCATCCTTCTACTCCTCCCAGCCCCTTCACTCCGTCTCTGTTTCCCTTCATAAACAACAGGCCTTCAAGGGACAAAAACCAAACAGGATATACGAAGAAAAGGACAAAAGCCCTCAAATCGAGGCTGGACAAGGTAAGCTAATACAAGGAAAAGAATCCAAAGAGCAGGAAAAAGAATCAGAGACACACCTGATTCCACTATTAGGAGTCCCAGCAAAACCACCAAATTAACATATATGCTATAACATATATGCAAAGGACCTAGAGCAGAGCCTGCAGTCCCCACACTTGCCACTTTAATTTCTATGATATTGAACTATGTTTAGATGATGCAGTGGTCCATGTTCCCCTGCTGTTCTCCATCCCTTCTGACTCCTAAAATCTTTCCTCCCCCTCTTCCATGTGGTTGCCTGAGCTCCAAGGGAGGGACCTGATGGAGATCTCCAATTTAGACTCTGAATAATATGCATAACATCTGTCAGTAGACCTCTTCACCAGCTTCATCTGCTGCCAGCTGAAGTCTCTCTGATAATACCTGAATAAGACACTAATTTATAAATATAGCAGAATATCATTCTTTTTTTTTTTTTTTTTTTTTTTTTCTCCACCGGTCTCCGAGCTGTCTGCAGGTACTGGCCATCCTGGCAGATAAGGTATGGGCTCCATCTCCTGGTGGGGCCTCAAGTTAAGCCAGACATTAGTCGACTACTTCCACACATTCTGTGCCAGCATATCGCTCCAGCTCATCTTGCAAGCAGCATAGATTGTAGGCTGAGGGTTTTGTGACTTGATTGATGGCCAGGTTTCTTCTTTTCAGTAGCCTACAGAGAACCTAGAATTTAGGGGTTGAAGCTCCATGTAGGCATCAGTATGACCTGTCTAGGTTCTATGAGGTTATATGGATGTTGTCTTTGTCAGTGGGGCCTTGCTGTTCATTTTCAGAGTGACTCTATGTCCTAGCATCATCTTGGGTTGTTTAGGTATATCCATAGGATCCCCTTAGCCAACAATTCAACTGAATGCAATCAAGTTCCACCACTAGGAGCCTTGCCTGCCTACAAAAGATGGCCAGTCCAGGCTCTGTATCCTGCCTTAGTAGGAGTCCTTCCTAGGGTCACCCTTATAGATTACAGGAAGTTTCTCCCACATGAGGTTTCCACTCTCCAATTCCAATAGTTTCCTGAGTAAGAAGTTTTCCACCCTGCCTTCTGCTATGTTTTAGTTCCATTTCCCTGATCCACATATCTTCTTTTCCATGTCAGGGCTTTCCTGCCTGCTCTGGATGTTCTGTACTCTCAGCTTCAATTTTACTACTTGTTTGAAGATGGCGGACTATGTGACGTGGAGTTTTTATCACTTGTAACAATCTTTGGTGTCTTATGGATATTAAGAAGATTTTTATATATGTGAAGTTCTCTGTTCTTTCAGATCAGTGTTGACATAACCAAAATATGTTTTAAATTCTATCTACTTTATTCTACAATCAAGACAATGATACATTTTTCATATTTCTTAATTCTATATGGCAACATTAGTAATATTTAAAAATCAATGTAACAAATATTTAATTGGACTCATATATCTATGCAATCAAATTGGCAGAATATATGTCTGTTGGCTTCCTAATCAAAATCATGATGTTTGTCTTAGAGTACACATTTTATCTAATAGGCCTCTTTCAACTATTGTCTCTTCATTTTTTTTATATATATTTTATAATAATATGTTTAAAAGTGTCTGGTGTGCCTTTTAAAATCGTTCAAAAATATGGAAATTTAAAAATGAAAACACCTTTTGTCAAGATCATGTTTGCCTTAAAAATGGTAGCTTTGTCTATTTCCCTAAGCTAATTTGGAAATACCATTCTTTTTTATTGTGTAACAATTTCTTCTGAACTGAAATGTTACCCCTGAAGAGAGAAGAGAGGCATATGAGACTCGGGCAGGAAAAAAAATCTCACAACTCTCTGAATGGTAAAACTCACAGGCTTCCTCCCTGAGCTTGCATACAAGCAGTACAAAAATTGCTGGGAAAGGAGCTGTTGCAACCTGTACAGTTACCTGCTAGTCATGCCAAGAGCCCCAGGAATGTAGCTTTCCTGAGTCATCACCTGTGTCAAGGGGGAATTTTTGTTGATGCAGAGACTTTTGGCCACCCAAAACAGATGGACTGGACCACTAACAGAGACTTGAACGGAACTGTTTCATTGTTCCACCATTGTTTTCCTATCTGGGGTTAGTGCAGTTGATTAAAGTCTCCTCAATGTCACATAACACTATTCAATGTTCTTTTAAATTTATATTTAGGGTCTCTCTTGAGGTAGAGCAGGTCAGCACACAGCTATGGCTTTTTATATCATTTTATTTGTGAAAAGTGAGTCTGTAAAATATCAGCAGTTTGGAAATCAAATAATTCTGACTCCAAGGGTCTAGATAGTCTAATGTATTAGAATACTTTCAAAAGTGACCACTTAATGGTGGCCTAAGACTTACATGGTAATGGGGGTTTGTCCCTTAAAATTTAACTACTGTAGGTTTTAGCAATACATTCCTTTTGTTTATTTTTGTGAACAGAGTGTCAACATCGAGAGATGATGCATACAAAGCACTGAAATCTTTGGCATATTTTTTTATGGTGCTTAAAAATTAAACCAAGCAAAGTGGATACAGAAACATGATTTGTTACCATGTGCACAAGAGAAAATGTGGTCTTATCCGTAGTGCGCATAAGAGTGTTTCAGAAAGATATGCTTCCACCAAGTACATCTCTGACCAACAATTTAACTTCTAATAATAGCAACTGGCTTGAGGCATGCATGGTGAAAAACGTGCTTCCTGGATCAATTTAGATATGGTAAAACAAGGTTACACACACATTACTATAAAGGAAGGAATTCAGCTTCCATCCGCCATGTAGCGCAGGAGAATCATTACTGTGCAGCAATGAGAAGGAGGTGAAGAAAAAATTACCACTGGCCTTTTACATGCAGTGCACAATTCCAGATGCTGCTGGAGTCTCAGAACAAATTAAAGGAACAGGAATTGCCCTTTAGCACATACTAACCTATTTTGGAGATGGCACACATAAAGGAAACTAATGACCATCATGAAACAAAATAGACTTAACTAGAAATATAATAACTCACTATACTAAAGCCTTGTTTCTACTGAAATCCTGGTATACACTAACACAAATGGGCACTGTACTCAAGAAAGATGCTGTTTATTTCCTTAAGTTTATGTAAACATTGAGTGTAACATGAATAGCAATGAGAAGTTAGAGTCTGTGCATCACAGCCAAAAGTTAAAGAAAAAAAAAAAAAGGTAAAAGATTAACATGTGGTAATGAATAAGCACTATAAAAGAGAAAGCCACAGAGCTACCTTCCACTATAAGTTTATGCTTCTGTAACCACCACAGATAGAAAAGTCCTCAGCAAAGACTAAAATGATTTAAGTACTTGAACAAAACAAGAGCTTTCACCTGAGGTAGGAATAAATTTTACTCTCTGGTTCACCCCTGAGGATTTTTTACCTGGAATGTTGAGATAGCTTCAATACTTTAAAAGGGGCTGAATTTAATGATAGCGTTTTCAAGAAAAATTTAAATTATTTAGTATGGACTGTAATCTAATATTTCTGGTATGTTTATGTAAAAAGGAAATAAAGACACAAATACATTCAGAGGGAGAAAACAAGAAAAGGAAATGATGCTACCAATGAGTCAAAATGGAATTTTGACAATTTCTTTTCCTGTGGTTCTCAGGCAAAATCAGGGGACTAGTATTCTGAACTGAGATAAAAATAAAATGTGGTTACCTAAACTACACAAATTATGTCCCCTTGTTCAGTAACCCTAGCACATTAATTCAATATATTTTCAATATTTGGAAAACATTCTGCCTTATAAAATGATGACAGACTGATAGACGTACTCGTCCTGCATATCTTCAGGTGTGACTCCGCAAAAAAATGGAGAATGGACAAGAAACAGAATGTACTGTCTGTACCCTGGTACTTTTCTGTGACAGTGATATGATTTCAGTTCTTAGCTTCTCAGTCAAACTCTGCCAATAGTTAACAAGAACATCAACACAGATGAGGCAGAAACTTTCATTATTTGAGATGTGTCATAATTAGATGTTTATTAAGAAGTAATAAAATAAATGATTACAAATGACGGCATTCCAGAAGACACTGAATTGTTACCAATTTATATGTATATTCTCCACAAGAATATATATTTGCCCACTCATAGGAAGAAAAGAAATTGTCTTAATTACGCACTCTTTCCTTCTTTCATTTTAAAAATAATTTTCCTTCTCTTCTGTTAATTAGAAGAGGAAATAAAGACTATTTCCACAAGGTAAATTCAACACCTTGTACTAGATTCTGCAAAATGACATTTGATTGCAAACTGAAATTCCAAAACGGCCCTGAGTTGGCATATTTACTGGGTAAATTTTATCTCTGCTTATATTTATTGCAAATGATTTCTTTAAATCAAATGAGACATCTGCAAATTTTTAGGGACTAATTACCTAAGACCATAAACCCCCTCTGGGTGTTTTATTTATTTATTTATTTTAATATTCATTTGCTGAATAGAGAGTTTAGTTTTAAACTACATGCTCTCCCTTGGCAGAGTGAGAGATGAAAAGCCTTCTGCAAAATTGATTTGGCATGCACATAAGAGAAAGCTTTGTGAGAGAACAGCTCACTGAGAATCTCTCTTCACCAAGCACATGTCTAAGAAACAATTTCACTCAGATCCCAGGAGCATGACCTTGTCTAAACTTCCTCCACAAAACTTTATTTATTCCTTTCTTTACTGTTTGAGATAAGGTTTTACTATGCATCATAGGAAAACTTTGAACTTGTAAATATTCTCCTGCCTCAGCATACTGAGTTTTGGGATTATAGGCAAATCCCATTACAATGTCCCATACTTCCAGTTTTAATTTTCATATGCTAGAAAGAAATATATTTTGCTTTTCCTACTTGTTTTTGCAAGAACTTATATCACTCAAATGCCTGCAGGATACATTCAGTATAATCTAGTAGAATAAAAACCTGAAGAAAACTTTCTATAATAATTTGGCTTTTATTCAAAGTCTAATATCCAGACATATGCTCACAAAGTTCATGTAATGCAGGACATGCAGACGTTTGCTTGTGTGTCCAGTGGTTTACTCTTTGTCTACTTGATAGTAAATAGTTTATGATTACATTGATTTTTAAAATTAATTAGTACTTAACGATTCTACATCTAGCCAGAAACAGAATATGTTCTTACAATTAATGCAGTTCTTACATTTATGCACAACAATGACAACTGACTTAATTTTTAGACAGTGAAAACCATAGAGAGAAAACTTCAAGCTTTCTAAGGTGACAATGAGGTATTTCTTTTCTTAAAATATATACAAACATCTTTAGTTGAAATGTATTCTCAATAAATGAGGAGATGAAAAAATAAGTTACAATACTGTGTATCTTCTCTTACAGGATTGAAATCACATGTCTTTGTGGTTAATCTGCCTTGAATTACTGTTCTAAATATCATAATTAAATAAAGAAACTGCTTAGTCAATCTTTATTGTTAACTTGATTGAATTAAGAAGATTCTAGGTCATTTACAAGGTAGACATTTGACTATGTCTATATAAAGAACATTCCCTGAGTGAAGAAGTACCAACCTTTAACCCACTTGTACTTTAGCTTAGTGCAGGATGATAAATATGGCTCTATTTGCATTTTTCTACATGTAGACATCTTAGCACCATTTGTTAAATATGCTTTCTTTTTTCCATTGTATGGATTTGACTACTCTGTCAAAAAACAAGTGTATAAGTATGTGGATTTATTTCTGGGCCTTTGATTCTATTGATTCTCCAGTCTGTTTATATGCCAGTACCATGTAGTTGTTATTCTTGTTGGTCTATTGTAAAACTTGAGACCAGGATAGAGAAACCACCTGAAAATTTTTATTTTCATACAGCATTGTTTTAGCTATTCTGTTTTTTGTTTGTTTTTGGTTTTCTTTTGTTTTTCCATTTGAAGTTGAGATATGTTCTTTCAAGGTCTGTAAAGAATTGTGTTGGTATTTTGATGGGGATTGCATTGAATCTGTAGCTTGTTTTTGGTATGATGGCCATTTTCACCATGCTGATCCTACGAATCCATGAGTATGGGAGATCTTCCCATCTTCTGATATTTTATTTAACTTCTTTGTTCAAAGACTTGAAGTTTTGTCTTTTTTTTTCCATACAAGTCTTTTACTTGCTTGGTTAGATTTACACAAAGATATGTTAGGTTTTCTGTGGCTATTGTAAAGGGTGTTGTTTCCCTAATTTCTTTCTCAGCCCATTTGTCTTTTGTATACAGGAGACCTTAAAGTAAAACCAGACACACTAATCTAATAGAAGAAAATTGGGAAAGATCTTTGAACTCATTTGCACAGGGGACAACTTCTTGAATAGAACACAAACATCTCAGCCTCTAAGATCAACAATTAATAAATGGGACCTCATGAAACTGAAAAGCTTCTCTAAAGCAAAGGACACTGTCAATATAACAAAATGACAGCCTAAGGACGGGAAAAGATCTTCCCCAACCCTACAACTGACAGAGGGTTAATATCCAGAATATATAAAGAACTCAAGAATTTAAATTCCAACAAACCAAATAATCAAATTTTTAAAATATGATACAGAGCTAAACAGAGAATTCTCAACAGAGAAATACTGAATGGCCATGAAAACTTTAAAGAAATGCACAACATCCTTAGTCATCAGAGAAATGCAAATCAAATTGACTTTGAGATTCCATCTTATACTGATCAAATAAAAAACTACGGCTAAGATAAAAAAAAACCTCAAACGACAGCACATGCTGGCAAGGATGTGCAGAAAGGCGAATACTCCTCCACTGCTGATGAGAGTGCAAACTTGTACAACTACTTTGGAAATCAGTCAGCTATTTCTCAGTCAATTGGAAACAGTGCTAACTCAAGACTCAGCTATACCATTCCAAGGCATATATCGAAAGATATGCTACCATATAACTAGAATATTTGCCTAACTATGTTCATAGCAGCATTATTAGTAATAGCCAGAATCTGGAAACAACCAATGTCCCTCAGCCAAAGAATGGATACAGAAATTGTGAAACATTTACATAATGGAATACTATTCAGCTATTTAAAAAAAGGGAATCATAAAATTTGCAGGCAAATGGATGGAACCAGAAAAGATCATCTTGAGTGAAGTAACACAGAACCAGAAAGACACACATGGTATGTACTCACTTATAAGTGGATTTCAGCCATATAGTACAGGATAACCATATTACAGTCCAGAGATCTAAAGAAGCTAAATAATGAGGAGATTCCTAGAGAGGATGCCTAATTTTCATTCAGAAGGGCACATAGAAGAGACACCAGAAGTGGTTGAGAGAAGAAACAGGATGGGAGCCTTCCATAGATATCTCTGAAAGACTCCACCCAGAAGGGAATTGAAGCAGATGATAAGACTCACAGCCAAACTTTGAGGAGAGCAAAAAGAGTCATAAAGAAAGAGTGGGAGAATGGAGGGACTCAGAGGGAACAGGAGCTCCATAAGACCAGAAAAGCCAACAATTCAGGCTCAAAGGGTCCTGCAGAGGCTGATGCACCAAACAAGGACCATGCATGGAAAAGACCTAGACCCCCTGCTCAGATATAACCAATAGGCAGCTCGGTCTCCATGTGGGTTCTCTAGTAAGGGGAGCAGAGGCTGTTTCTGACATGGAGTCTGTTGCTAGCTCTTTGATCACTTCCCCCTGGTGGTGGTGCGGTGGTGGTGGTGGTTAAGGGGCTTGCCAGGCCACAGAGGAAGAGGATGTAGGTAGCCCTAAAGACTTGATGGGCTGGAGTCTGATGATAGGAAAGGAAGGCTTTCCCTTCCTGAAGACTAGGAAACAGGGATGGGGGGAAGATGGAGGGAGTGTGGGATTGGGAAGATATGAGGGGTGGCGTTATACTAGGGGTGTAAAGTGAACAAGATGATAGATAGATAGATAGATAGATAGATAGATAGATAGATAGATAGATAGATAGATAGA
>NW_026590699.1:11668479-11879851 GCF_907164565.1 Psammomys obesus
AGATAGATAGATAGATAGATAGATAGATAGATAGATAGATAGATAGAAGTACCAACCTGGATGTTGAAAGCATGATCTCATGAGCTAGGTCTTGGGCTGAATACAATTGGAATAAAAATTATATTTAATGCCATCTTATATCATAGCAATGAGAACAGTAGCTAATAATATTTTTCAGTTTGGATTGAAAAGATAATGAGGGGACAAACTCCTTGAAATTTAACATCATAAAACATTATATTTAAATTAATACTGCTTTGTGCATGGATTGCAATAACAAAGAGGATATTAAACATATAATATAGGATAAACATACTAAAATCTGTAAACCTGAAGAAGCTAAACAAGAAAGAAGACCTTAGAGAAGTTGCTCAATGCTCACTTAGAAAGCAAATGGGAGGACATCGGAAGAGGGAGAAAACAGGGAACAAGACAGGAGCCTACCACAGAGGACCTCTGAAAGACTCAACATACTAGAGTATAGAAGCAGATCCTAAGACTCATAACCAAACTTTGGGCAGAGTGCAGGGAATCTTATGAAAGAAGGGGAAGATAGAATGACCTACAGAGACAGGAGCTCCACAAGTAGACCAATAGAATCAAAAAAATCTGGGCCCAGGGGTCTTTTCTGAGATTGATACCTCAACCAAGGACCATGTAAAATGAAAAACAGATTGAGCTGCATAAGGTTCTATCTCAGGGTCATCCATGACCAAAGTTATAAATAAATGCTCATTTAAGAAGTGATGTTAAATTCTGCTTAGGGTTAGGATTATGGTTAGGGTTAGGGTTACATCAGGGTTAGGGTTAGGGTTAGGGTTAGGAATAAGGTTGGGATTAAGATGAGGGTTAGGGTTAGGTTTTGGTTAAGGTTAGGGTTAGGTTATGGTTAGGATTTGGAACAGGTTTATAGTTAGGGTTAGGTTTAGGGTTAGGGTTAGGTTTTGAGAATTAGCATTAGAGTTAAGGTTAGGGATAGAGGATTAGGGTTTGGATTAGGGTTCACAAACAAACAAAAAAACAAATGAACTAACAAAAGAAGTGATATTAAATTTCCCTGTGCTATGCTCAAAGAGTGGCTATGAATCTCAGCCTCAGCTTTAATATCTGGATCAATAAAGTCTTTCAGAGGCCATCTGTGCTTGGCTCCTGTCCTATTCCCTGTCTTAGCCTGCTTCCAATGTCTATTGTGTTTGTCCTTCTGAATGAGCATTGAGCAATTTCCCTAGGGTCTTCCTTATTTTTTAACTTCTTTAGAAGTATAAATTTTAGTATGTTTATTCTATATATGGCTAATATCCACTTATGAGTGAGTATATACCATGTGTGTCTTTCTGTTTCTGGATTACCTCACTCAAGATGATCTTTTCTAGTGGGAGGACAACAGAGCCATAAAATGAGCCCTGGGGTCCCTGTAGAGAATGATACCCCAACCAAGGATAATGCTTGGAGAAGACCTAAAACCCCAGCAGAGATGTAGCCCATAGACTCAGTCTACAAGTAGGGACCCTAGTAAGGGGAGCAGGGACTTTCTCTGGCATGAACTCAGGGGCAGGCTCTCTGATCACCTTCCCCTGGGGGTGCAATTTTTCTAGGCAGCAGAGGAAGACAATGCAACCAGTCCTGATGAGACCTGATAGGCTAGGGTCAGATGGAAGGAGAGGAGGACCAGGACCTGCCCTATCAGTGGATTAGGGGAGGGGCATAGGGGAAGAAGAAGGGGGGAGGGTAGTATTGGGAGGATATGAGGGGGGGACCACAGCTGGGATACAAATTGAATAAATTGTAATAAGTGATAATAATAATAATAATAATAATAATAATAATAATAATAACGTGATGCTAATCCGCACGCTCCACCCGTGTGTGTGTGTTTCAATTTGTGTAAAGACATATGTTTGTTCACTTGTTACTCATTTTTAAAGTGTTTTTCTCCTGCCACCAGTATGGCAATGCCAGTTACCAACAAATATCACTGTACATTATAACTATTTAAATGTGAAAATTCAATGGCCAGAATAATTATTTGGCAGGTGATATTGACTTACTGTTGATGTGTATTCATCTCATTTAGCTTAATTGATATCCTCCTTGAATGCTTTTTACTCAATATTTTTTCTGAGACTTTGTCACAACTAATTCTATAAGCAGTACTGACAACTCTTATCTCTAAGACCAAGATATTTAATCCTTGCTCATTTTTTTAAGGAAGAAGGAAAGGCAGTGCATTATGGTTCTGTCTAACTCTCTCAGCAATACTTGCTTCTCTGTAAGAGTCACATATACAATATGTGCTAATTAATTTATCAAGTTCTATTAAAATAGCAGATTTTATTATAGCCTTCACAGTCTCAAGCTCTTAATCATGGGCTTATTCATCAGTTAGTAACTATGAGTGGATGATTAAGCTTTCTATTTTAGGGATTATTTTCTAGTTATCTAACATTCTGCCTTCTAATGTTGGTTGATACTATGTGATTATGACAATATGTTAGAAATCACAGTAAGGTTATATAACATATGGAAGACTGTTTTTACCTACAGTAATGAGATACAATCCATGACTTTGTTAATGGACCACAAATAAAACTTAGAACAGCTTCATGTCTAAACAAGGATGCACTTTCACTCAAAGTGGGATAGATCGATTAATCCATAATGAATTAAGGTCCACAAACTATTATTCATATATATAGCATATAAAATGAAAAGAACACAGATCAAAAAAGAAGTAGGCATACATATTTCTTTTTCCTTTTCTTTGCTCTATCACCCAGAATAGAATCATGGCATGTTCATTCATTCATTCATAAATAAAAAAAAACATAATAAACTTTAAACTATGTTTTAGTATTTCTGATGACCTTAAGTTCTTTTTTGACCTCCTAAGAAAAATAGATTCCTCTTTCAAGTTATTGATATAAATATGACAGAAAAAGGTTCAAATCTATGTGAACATGAGACAAATTGGGCCATGAATGTCTGCCATAAGCAAATCCTAACAAATATCAAACCCACTTCCTAAGTGTCTACTAGTCAAGGTCTATGTATATTTTCTACCTTTATTTCTTACAATTGATTTCAGTCCAGCTCCAGTAGCACATTCAAGTGCATAAGGCCTCAGGCCTGACACTAGCTGCTTGTTCAGCCTGGAAAGCCATTTATCACACATCTTTGCCATAGTGAATTGTATCTTAACAGAGAAAACTTTATGATCATTCTCTATAACTTAGTATCTTCCTATTGTCTTTATACTGTTTACAAGTGTATCTGCAAGCATAACAACCCTCGATGTTAGTTTTCTCCTTTATTACGCACAACCTCCCATGTAAATAAAATACCTGGTGAGACACCACCACATGTCTGGTATCTTCGGAATAGCCAGTTCTCAGAAGAACACATAGCCCACAGGCCATACTGCAGAATCTTCACTACCCATTGCACTGAAAAACTTCTCTGACCAATGTTGAGAGTTGAGGCAGTTCATATTTATTTATATAAACATAAATATTCCACAGACATTTTATAATAAGTTTATTTACAAAGGCAATAATAGGACCTTCCCTAATATGGATTATTTTTTGCTCTGTCTGCAGTATCAGGGATATGTTTATTTTTGTAGAGAAGGTCTCAGATTCCATCAACAGAGTATTTGGTTTCTCCTGTAAATAGTCTCTTGAGTATTGCACAAGAGTCGCCTCTCAGATTGGTATTGTAGCAGTAGGGTCAGTATTTTCCACCTTAACAACACTCATAGCACTTTCCAGAACTCTGGAGAATAACTAGGAGGAACAGAGTTTAATGAACACTTCTGCCCAACAACCAAAGAGTTTGGCATCTTCAGTAGTAGGATCTGACTTTCTAGATAATCTTGGTCAATTAAGAACACTGGGAACAGCCTGATTCTTTTGGGATTCCTCTGGAAACTCTCTGACCATTTCAATTTAAAAATCACAACAAATATATGAGTTGTTTTTCTATTTATGCTTTTGAATGAACATCTTACTTTCAAGCCCAAGTAGCCTTTTTCACTCATTATAATCTAGGCTGGCCTTACACTGTTGCTGTTGTTCTACCTCAGTGTACTGCATACTTTGACTATGATTGCAAGCTACTCTACATACCTATGTTTAATATTTCAAACTAAAGTATATTTTGTCATCTCTGCATTTCTTAATGCAGAAGTTTGTTTTCATTTGAATTAATGAACTATGGTTCCTAGTAGTATAAAATGATTTTTTAAAAAGCCAAGTAGTATAAAACGATTTTAAAAACAACGAAACAAACAAACAAACAAACAAGACAAATTTATCCCCAAAATAGAAACTTAGTGAATTAGTCACCAGGAAGTTCATCATGCTCTGCTGTTTTTCTAACTTTGATCCTGTGCTAATGGCTTGGATGTGTTATTGTATTTGTACTATTTTCCTACTCTTTTTTAAATTACTTTTTATTGTTATCATTTATTATAAGTTATTAAATTTGTGTCCCTGTTGTGCCCCCCCTGTCTCCTCCCAATCCCACTCTCCTTCCCTCTTCTCCCCCTATACTCCTCCCCTAGTCCACTGACAGGGGAGGACTCCTCACCTTTTAATTGACCCTAGCCTATCAGGTCTCATCAGGACTGGTTGCATTGTCTTCCTATGGTATTTTCCAACTCTTTAATGAAAGATCCCCCACATTGCAAACAGGACATTGGCCACTCAGCCCAGTGCTTTCCTAAAACCAGGATTCTTTAAGGACTGCCTGCCTCCTGCCCATCCAGTTAGAAGATGGGAGTACAGAACAAGGCTTGCCTGCTGTCTACAAAAGCCTCCCACAGAGACTCAAAAGTACTAGAATAGTTTTCATGATATTTTCTTCCTTTACCAACAGTGTCTTATTCAAGTGGGCTGCAGATTCTTTTTACAGCCGCCATGACAACTTTATCTATGTGAGAAGTTAATTCCGCTCACTGCCGGAGTCCAAAGCAAAAAGTGAACACTGCACATTACATACAAGCTTCCTAGGATTTGAACTTTTAGTTGATAATAGTGACGAAAAGTAAATGTTCCTCCGACAAATGTAGGCTCGTTATGTTGGTCAAGGTGTAAGGGTTGTTAGAAAAGCGATTGAAGGATAACACTATATAAACATTATGTCTCTGCACTAGAGTTGCAAGGGTATATAATGAGGGTGGTGACTTTGAAAGTATGAACACGGGGAGTCAGTGAGGTGCCGGGCAGTCATAACTTACCGGACCATATTATCTTCATTTTTTCCAACCATAAGCACATGTGAGATCCTCTATCATCATCAAGGTACATGGAAAAAGCTACATGGTCCATGAAGGTCAAACAAGAGCTTTGTCTTAGTAAAAATTACATACTTCATATTCTTAAAATTAAAGAACAAGAACATAAAGGATACAAATAATAGTGCAAAGTGAATATTTTTACAATCCTCAAAAGATATTTTCCAATTGTTTGCTTTTATTTTTAATGATTGTGTGTGTGTGTGTGTGTGTGTGTGTGTGTGTGTACAGATACAGTCACCTATTTGCTCATGTTTGGAAGACAGAGGACAACATCTGATGTCTTCCTCAATCCATATCCTGCCTTATTGTTTAAGACAGGGTTTCTAATTAGCTAGCTTAGCTGGCCAACAAACAAGCCCCTGGTATCTTCTTGTCCCTGAGGACACCCACTTCCTAGCTGGGATTACAGTGAATGCCACCACATCATGCTTTAAATAGGTGTTGGAGATATAAACTTGATTCCTCATGCATGCATAGCAAGTTCTACCCACTAGAGTACTGTCATGTTTAGTTTTGTCATTTGAAACAAGCTAAAGTCATTTGAGAATAGAGATCCTCAATTGAGAAAAATGTCCTTACCAGATTGACCTTTGACCAAACCTCTGGAGCATTTTTTTAAATTGACTGCTGTGGCAGGGTCCAGGCCACTGTGGCTTAGTCAATCCCTGTTTTTTCAGTCCTCGTGTTTTTAAGAGCACAAATTGAGCTGGCCATGGGAAGTAGGACAACAAGTAGCCTTCCTCTTTGCTGGCTTCTGCATCAGTTCTTCTGGTTCCTATCTAGAGCTGCTGCCCTGAATTCCTCTGTAATGGAGTGTAACCTGACAGCTGCAAGCTGAAATAAACTCTTCCCCAAGTTGCTTTCGGTCTTGGTGTTGTATCACACAATAGAAAGTCTAACACAGCTCTATCCTGGCCAATAAAGGAAGCACTTTTATTTGCCTTACTTACATCCCACAAAGATCTCTGATGAAGTTGTTTTTTGTAGTAGATAAAACAAAAAACAATTTCTAGGAGACACATAATTCTCTTCAAACTCCCTGTGGGAAACATGATTGTACATGATTATCCACTGTTATGACTATTTTCAACATTAGATTTCAGCTAATTTTTATTGTATTAGTTCAATATGCAAAAGTATTAATAGTCTTCACTTTCTCCTCTAACTCTTACAGTCTCAGTAGCTGACAAAATCCAATTATGTTTCCTTATATCTTTGGAAGTCAGAAGTTGGAAACTGTCATAGGTATAAAATACAAATACAGTAAGAGATACTACTTCATGTGGCTGTAGCAGAGAATATGTATGAACTTGTGTGGTCCAGATCCTAGCAGATACTGGATTCTTGCTCATAGGCTTTTGCTGGTTCAATTCTTGTTGCTTCTTTAACCTTCCTTGCCTTGTCATCTGTGACCTCTAATCTACCTCTGTGAGCTCTGGGACACATCAGGCCCATCCAAGGCCATGCAGGGATATGTCACCATCACACATTATTAATTAAAAGAAACTATTAGTTTCTTTCTCAACATCCATTGCATATTCATAGGTTCTAAAGAACAGGAGACAATTGTCTTTAAAAGATCACTATAGTCTTTCAGTGTGGACAAACCAGATACGTAGCAAGGATATGAACAAATGTCTTAGAAATTCAGGGAATTCCAGACTTTAACCATTACACTCTGAAAACAGATAAGGAAATATTGTCCAACTATTTCCATAAGCAAAAATGTTTTTTGATGATCTCCTTAAGAAACAATTACCAAAATTAAATCTTTTGAAAAAAACAGAAACATAAAGCATGACATCACATAAACTCTATAGATGGTGTGACATTGTCTATGTATGTGTGTGTGCACCTATATAGCTTTCTAGAAGAGGTACTGAACCTTTTAAAAGTTGTGGTATTATTTTATTAACATAGTTATTAAAACATAGAATTTCAAATTTCAGCATTTATTGGCCCTCTTTTTTTAGATTTTTTAAATTTTATTTTATTAATTACACTTTATTCACTTTGTATCCCCTATAAGCCCCTCCCAGCCCCACCCCACTCCCCTTTCTTCACGCATGCCCCTCCCCAAGTCCACTGATAGGGGAGGTCCTCCTCTCCTTCCTTCTGATCTTAGTCTATCAGTGCACCATGAAATGAGCTTGCAAAGATTTCACTAAATAAGATATCTATATACATTCAGTCAACATAATTATATTTCTTATTTTTTATAAGGGGAATGAGAGTGGAGAGTAAACAGTAATAAAAGGTACAATGACTGTAGTAATTAAGCTTTATTGTCAGCACTGTGTGTGTTCATAAGTTCACTCTGAATCATATTTCCAAAGCAGAATTTTCAGATGCAATTTCTCTGTGGATTTTCATATGATTTTTTGAGTAGTATGACAGGATTACCTTATTACCATTCATTTAGATTTAGTATGCCCTGTAATTTCTACAGATCTCTTTTTTATTATTTCTAATAATGAAAACAAACTTCAATTTGTTCCATAAAATTATGATGATTTTATCTTATGCTTTATTTATTACTTACTTATTTATTTACTTACTTATTTATTTTACATCCCAATTAGAACTTTCTCTTTCTTCTCCCAGTTCTTCCCTCTTCTCTGCTCTCCCAGTGTCTCCTCCCTTTCTTCTCAGAGAAGGGGAGACCTCCCATGGATATCCACACGCCATAGGACATCAAATAGGACTGGTCGAATCTTTAATTAAGGCTAGACAAGGGTGTCCAGTTAGGGGAAAGGGATCCAAAGGCAAGCCACACAGTCAGAGAAAGCCCCTGATCCTGCTGTTACAAGGTCCCACATGAAGACCAATCTGTATATCTGATATATTTATATGGATCTAGGCTCCCCCTGGGGGCCGAGGTCCATCTCATGGATGCTCTCTGATAGGTGATTCAGTCTCTGTGAGTTCCTGTGGGCCCAGGTTAATTGTTTTCGTAGGTATTCTTGTGGTGCCTTGACCTCTCTGGCTCTTTCAATCCTTCCTCCCTCTCGTTTTATAAGATTCCCCAAGCTCCGCCTAATGTTGGCTGTGGGTCTCTGCATCGGTTTTCATTAGCTGCTGTGTGAAGCCTCTCACATGGCTGTTATGCTAGCTTCTTTTCTGAACACAGAGCAGAATATTATTTGTAGTGGCAGTGGTAATCTCTCTCTCTCTCTCTCTCTCTCTCTCTCTCTCTCTCTCTCATGGCAGGTGACTCAAATTGGACTAGTCATTGGTTGGCTGGGTCGAAGGTTTTATGTGTGGAGTTTGGTGTCCCCCTCCATCCACTGGGAGTCCATTCTGGCTACAAGAGGTGGTCACTTCAGTTCCCATATCCCTGCTCTGCTAGGAGTCTCAGCTAGGTTCACCACCATAAACTCCCAGGAGTCTCCCAGTCCCAGAGATGCCTACCCACCGATTTCCATTCTCTCCCAACCCTCCCTTCTTTCCCTAAACCTCCTTCCCACCCCCTCTTCTACCCAGTACTTCCCTCCATCTACCCCAAGTTTCTATTTCATTTCTCCTCGAGAATGAGATTTAAGCAGCCTCCTTTGGGCCATCTTTGTTACTTAGCTTCTTTTGGTCTGTAAATTATAGCATGGTTATCCTGTACTTTATGGGTAATATCCACTTGTGAAGGTAGTACAAACCATGTGTGTCTATTTTGGTGTGGTTGCCTCACTCAGGATGGTGTTCTCAAGTTCCATCCATTTGCCTGCAAATTTCATGACGTCCTTGCTTTTAATAACTGAGTAGTATTCCACTGTGTAAATCTACCTGTTTTTCTATCCATTCTTCAGTTGAGAGACACCTAGGCTGTTTCCAGTTTCTAACTACTATGAATAAAGCTGCTTTGAACATAGTTGAGCAAGTGTCCTTGTGGTATGGTGGAACATCTTTTGGGTATGTGCCCAAGAGTGGTATAACAGCTCCCTTCCTCTGGCTGTAATTGATCAATGCACACCTCGTGTCTTCCTCTCTGCCTTGTCACCACCTTGTACACCATGCACCAGTGGCCTCCATTTTGTTCTTTAAAGTATCTGTACTGTTTTGGCTACAGGGACTTTCCTCTTGACTGTGAAATTCACTGCTCTCTCTGCTCAAAGTAATTCCTTTCATTATACAGATCCAGATCTAAAATGAAAGTAAATGTACGGTCACCATAGATCAGTAATTGCATCTTGCTCAATAGGTAAACTTTATTACTACATGACCAATGGCAACATGGAATGTAACATGTATACTCTGTTGCTGTGTTAATGGTGAAGACACACACTGATTTGTAACCAGCCTTTGCTAATAGAATGGTAAATCTGAAGTCTTTAAATGGTTATAGCATAACCTTCCGCAAGGCTGAGTGGGAACTCAAAATGGCTCCAGAAGCTTGGGCCTATACTCAGTGATGTGCTGCTGTTGAAGCCCACGTCAAATCATCAAGGAAACTATCTTCTTTACCTCAGCCAGACAGCTCAGGTCTATAAAGATTGACAAGGTAGCTTTTCCAACCTTGTTAGTGCAAGAATGCAGATACATCAAGGAATGTTCAGCTTTTTCCCACAGAAGAAATGTAGAGTAATTAAAAACATATTTGTTTGTTTTTTCCAGTTAGGTAAATTTTCAGTCTCCTTTTTAGGCACTTTTTCTTTGAAAACTGTGACATATTACGAGCTTGAGATAAATTTAAAAAAAAAATCCTAGGTAGTGTTAGAATATATACTCTTCATTTTGAAAATGCATTAAGAGAAATAGTATTGACTAAGTTTTGAATTATTTAACTTCTATATTATTTTTGTACTCATAAAGGATCCCAGAAAAATACTTTAACTAAACAATGTGAGAAAGAAAAATCTAATAAATAAAGAAGCAGAAAATTAATTTTAGAAGACCCATAGAACAAATTATAATCATCTTTTGAATGTCATGTACAGAGAGTGAGATATTAACTTCAGACATTTTTTCTACCATGAATCCCACTTTTATTAAGTTTTCAATAGTAGAAGAAAGTTTCACATTTTATTAAGTCTTCAGAAAATATTCCGTGTAGCAGTGTGTTTCAGTGAGTACCCAAAGAGGCACCTGTAAACACGATCACTGTGCATACAAATCAGATTAATTTAATGTTATTTGAAAATATGACTCGCTTCATTACTGCTTGAGAAAGTTACAGTTTTCATTGATCAGAAATTAAGTTTGGAATACAGAATAGAGCATAATTACCTCTTAGCATCATCACTCCCAGTATCCTCTGGAGTGACATTTCCCATGATAGGAGGGATTCCGGAGTGTGTCTGCTGCTCATGGATCACAATACAGATTCTCAAGGAAGCCATTCTGTGCAGCTGACAACTGTGTGGAATGTTTCAGGCACCAGTTTTATTGGGTATCTGCAAAGAGCTTTTGTCCACATTGACAAGAGTACAACCATAAAATCCCATTATACGATTCAATAGTAAATTCAACCTTTAATACATATTTAAATAATCAAGAAGTGAGAAATTATATTGCTCAAGAGTTGTTTGTCATAACACAGTTTGTCACACCAAACCAAGCATATAAACAGATCCCAACCTGATGAGGTTAGGTAGACCATAGCAAACTCCATATTTAGATTTGCATCTGACCTGAAATATTCCAACCCCTGAATGTTTTATCCACCTGAATGTTTAATACCATAGGTTTTTTTGTTTTGTTTTGTTTTTGTTTTTGTTTTTGCTTTTCCTTTTGGTTTTGGTAGTGGTGGAATTTTGCTATTGTTGTTAAATTGCTTTTTTTTTTTTCCAGGAGTTTTGTTTCATGATGTCTTCAAGATAGGGTGAGAAAAATTTTGTTGCCTCAAAGCTCAAGTCTACTCTTCCTCCATTGTAGGCTTTGGTTATAGAAAAGACTTAAGTATCATGTAAGGAATTCCACCCGTATAATGGATTCCCTGAAAATTCCTACACTTGGTCTTGCTTTGGGAACACAGTCTAAAATCTCTCTTATGAATCTTCCCTCCTACCTCTAAAAACAGAGATGAATATATGATCTTTCTTCTAGAACCCTATGCCAAATGATGGCTTTTATCAAAGGCGTTAATGTGTAAGTGTACCAGCCTTAAAATGAGGCTTTTCTTACCTTTGGATTCCAGATCTAACTGTGTATGAGAATATGAAGTCAGAATTAACACCATAAATCCATATAAAATAAAGCCAACATAATCACATGACAAAATGTACATTATGTAAAATGAAGCTACAATTAACAAATTTATGCTGTCATAATCTGAGCCAAGGAATACCCATCAAAATATGTGGATGCAAGTCAACTTCTCCTTCAAAAACCACATACCAGCCATGTTTTCAAAGTCAACTGTTCATGCGAATACATGTGTGTTTTAACTCTGACACAGTTTATTTCCACAACTGTTTCCTTTTAGTAATTCTGTAAAAAGAAATTAAAATTTAGATCTGAGTTAGCAATGAATTTTTGGCTTACAGAGCATGTTTACTTCTGAACTTTTGAGCTCTTGCAATAGTAAAATTCATACTTTCTACCCATTTCAGAAAATGTGTGAAAAATGAACAAATAAGGATATTTGATGCTTGAGTCCTGGTATTTTTCATGAAAAAAGAGTTACCAAGAAAACATCAGATATTTCAGCTTGAAAAGAAGTGAAAGCTATCTGCCTTGCATTATTCACAGCCAAACCAAACAAGCTACTGTGGTATTCATAAATCGCTCTGAATTAAGTCAAACATGCATAAAATCAGGCTTCCTTTGTGGTAAAAATTTCTTCCAGCTGAGTCCACGAAGAGAATAAAAAGTTATCCAAATATCTATTGTTAAGCTGGGGACAATTTTAAAAACGAAATGCCATTCCTCTATGGGAGGCCTCCTGACAATTTCCTAATCTTAATAAATTGTCTGTGAGAACTGTGATCAAGCTTGTTTCTATTCTAGATGAGGCACTCAGACGTTTGTGCCATTGTATTAGCTTAACACAGTGTCAACCTGTTTGCTCATTTATTCTGCTATCTTAAGACTCAGGTAACTCACATTGAAATAAACAAATGGCATATGTTCTGAATAAAGCCCTGATGTTTGCTTGAAAGGAAAAGGTACTTATGTTTCTATGAATAGAACATTAATGTGTTTCAACAAGATAAGACGAGAAATACTTCAGAGCTATCTAGAGTATGGCCATTTAAGAGGAAGTTCTGTTTTCAACTTTTATTAATTTATTTTTGTTTTGTTGTATTTCTTTATTTGAGACAGGATGCCTTACAGTCTAGGCTGGTCTGGAACACACTGTATGGATGATCTGGGCTTTTCTTCCTCATGCCTGTATGTTCCAAATGCTGAGAGAGAAGCTGGACATAATTAGTTAATTGATTCAATATGAGAAAAGCAAGGCCATTTTTTTTTTTCTGAGACAGGGTTTCTCTGTGTAGGTTTGGCTGTCTTGCCTCACTCTGTTGACCAGGCTGGCCTCAAACTCAAATTCACCTGCTTTTGCCTCCCTGAGTGCTGGGATCACAGACATGTACCAGCACACCTGTAATGGCACAGGCCATTTTTAATAGGGCACTTCTTTGTAGAGTCAGTAACTCCCACAACCACAAAGACAACAGATGAGCACAAGTGTTTGTTAGCAAATTTTTGTTACATTAAAATAATAAATGTGGGCTAGTGTGAAGTCTCAGGGGTGAAAAGCATTCCCTGCTCTTCCAGACCAGAATTAGATTCTCTGAAGACAAATGAAGTGGTTCACAACGTCTTGTAACTCCACCTTCTTGGAATTTGACACTTTCTTAAACCTTCTGAGGTCATCATCATACAGATGGTATACATTCACTTGAACACATGTATACATAAAAAATAAAGTAAATAATGTTTTTAAAGAGTAGTCACCAAACTTCTAACCCTGACTAGAACAAATACAGGTCAGACTCGTTTACTAAGTCTAGACATCCCACCATTTACTTGAAATTTGGACATCCTTTTGTCTCTTGACACTGATGGAATTTTTCAATTTCCCTCAGCTACAGACAGAAAATAAACAGCTGTAGTATAGAGACCTGGATTTCACGGTATGGAAAGTGCAGTCTTCTCTTTTCATATGAAGAGAATACAGCCAACAATGTTCTTGGCCAATGCATATATCATTAATTTCATGATATGCAGTAGAATTGGAACTTCAGCTCTACTTTAGTCATCATGGTGTCAACTTACAAGAATTATTTTTCATTTCCAAGTGTCATGGCCTTTGTTAAGAAGCAGCATTCTGCTAGAATTAAGCAACACATAGTTCTGAGATTGAAATTGTTCTTTACATATTAGAATATTCACTTTGATCGCGTGGTTGTTACTACTTTAAACAGTTAAGACTTCAGAGATTTGGGATATTTGATAGCAGGACATTAAAATGCTTATAGAAATATTGTTACATACAAATCATCAAGGGTTGTGTGAGTGTCTCAGGTCACAGGTATCAAACTGTATATGAATTTGACAACTCCCATATGAAACACATAATTTGATGGTTTATTAACAGGAGAAAGAACGCACTGCTGCTAGTATTACTCCATTCATGTAAATAGTCCCCTATGCTACGATGTACATCGCTGACCTCTAAAAGGAAAGCATGCAAACGCTAAAATGAAAAGTGCTTCAGTCTGCAAATGGAAACAGAAGCTTGAAACAACCTCCTAACAGTGTCAATACTCTCTGGGGGTATGACTATAAATGAAGACTTACGAGTCCTTCAAGAGAAGAAAACATTGAGGATTTTCCTTCAAAGTACAGAGTCCAGTAAGTTCATTTGTTTGACATGACTTCTGTAATACTAGCTGAACAAACAATTGCAGTGCAGTATTGAAAATCAGCCACGTTGTGTTTGATAGCTGACAAAACAAGGGAGGCTGCTTCATATGGAAAATGTAAATGAACTGATCAAAGTTCTCACAAGAAACATTCATGAATTGAACCCAGAGTTTGGTTTTTAACTCACATTATGACACCCTTAACTAGGCATCATTGGGCAAGTTACTAAAATTTCTCACTGTTTGTCTTGGCATATAACACCTCCTGTACCTCCCTCCAACACACACACACACACACACACACACACACACACACACACACACACACACAGTATCATGAAATTTTAACATGTTTTGGTGAAAAGATTTTAGCATGTAGTTGCTACTCAGTTGAAGGTGGTATATTTCTTTTCTATGTGGTTGCTTCCTTTCCTTTAATAATTCCTGCCTCGCTTGACAGATGATTTAAGTCAGAGCCTTTTATCTCATTCTGTAGCCAGGAAAATCAGACAATATAATTTATGTCAACTCAATGTGTACTGATTACACCCTCTGGAAAGTTGACATTTATTCATCATATTCAATGTTGCTTTCTGTTTCCTTCAAGTATATCAATTACTTTAGCCACATCCATCTCTACCACTTTCCCCTTTCTCACTATTCCTTCTTTTCCCCTCTCACTTCCGCGATGCTCCTTTCTACTTCCCTGCCATAAATATTCAAATAGTTTTATGTAGCTGTGTAAAATGTAGAATCCCCAAATCAGATAAGTCACCTTTTGTAGCCTTGTTCATTTTATCTAACACGACAACCCCCAGCTACATGCATTTTCCACCATGTGATGTAATTTAATTTTTTTAAGGGTTGAATGAATAAATCACTATTTTCCATGTATTCCTCTAACTGTTTTACCTCCTGGCCTACATTAACAATGTTGGTTCAGTTTTAATGGAGGGAGTGAAAGAAGACGCTTGTGAGCAGGGCAGGCATTCATGCGCTGTACGTTTCTTCCAAACACATTTGTTTCCCTCATCGCATTCTGCCTATTTTCTAGAGAAAAACTGTAAATTTTTTGTCTTTGTAACCTACATATTTCTGCCTTGATCAGTGATCCCTACACATGGACAGATGTCCTTTATGGTACCAAATTCAAATGCTGCAATCTGTGTGATGCAGTTTATTATTTAGCTAAGAGAAGAGATGTAAATTTTAAAAGTCATTTTTGCAACATGGAAGTTGTGTATGCACTTGAAAAATCATATGTGATTTATTAAAAAAATTTTTTTTAATGATTGACAACCTTGGAATCACAGGAGAACTAAGGAAAGTTACGGACCATGAAAAATGGATTGTTTGCACACATGATTACACTAGAGAATATGAAGTGAGCTAATAATAACCCTTTTGCAAGTGTACATGGTAGGGATGAAGAAAAGAAAGTACAGTGGTTTACCATCATAAACTCTGCCATAGTCAATGAAAGTGCTTGTATTTTTTCAATTAAAATTGATTTGTTTTAAAAGTGGGAAGCAAGGGAAATTGGGTTGAAAACCTGTTTAAAGTATACCTTACAAGGCCACCCACCCAATAGCCTAGTCTCTGCATGGTTAGGTCCCTTTGCTTTATGATTCGTGTGCTTTAAAAACTATGATACTTTTTAATAGCACAGCCAGGAAACAACAGAATGAGAAAAATATTTTCATAGTTGAAAAACTTGGCAACGGCAGTTCTGAACCAAGAGCACATGTTAGCTTTCCTTTATGAATGTCTGGAAAAACAAAAAGTATTAAGACCTATACAAAAGGTCCTGGAAATGGAGATTCAATAGATTTGCATATTATCCCAGAGATGAAAGCTCACTCTTGATGGCTAATTTCAATAATAAAACATATACAGCATCATTTCAGAAATGAACAGTGAGCCCTCAGAGACGAATAATGTGGCATAAAATTAAAGCAAAGCTGACCTGGCTGACATTAAATCTGATTAATGAAAAACTTCTCTCCAAAGAACATCTGCCCTTTCAACCCTAACAAAAACTACAGGTCAAGTGAATTGGGCATGGACGTGAAACATTTCCATACCACAGAAAGTCTATGGATTATGAAAGAGCACTGTTTGTGTTGTATTAAAACTTAAAATATTGCAACTATACTTGTTCCTGTGGTATTAAAAGTGAAAATTATAGATTTTAATGACAGAGCTATGATGTATGGATTTTGATGACAGGAAGTTTAGAGCACTGGCCAAATCACTGGGAGACACCAGGTTATAACCTGGATTTAAGTTTGATATATTTTCTTGGTTGTTTCTGTTATACTGGGAATGGCACCCAGAGCCATGAACATGGCAGACCCGGTCTTTCCTACCAAGCCACAGCCGCAGCTACAGCAACTCATTTTGAGTTGAAAAGAAATATCTTTTAAACTGCAACCTTAAGCAAAACAGAAAGCCAAAGTACTGTTCTCTATTTGTAGCCTAAGCAGTACTCACCTGCCAACGTCTATGACACACGCAAACAAATGGTTGTCTCTGTGTCTCAGAGGGTAGTATACGGTCTGTACAGCCGACCTGAAGGTGATTTCCTTAGCCAGATAATTACCATCAGTCTGCTTCGGAAAGTCCTTTTGTTCTCTGTGAGAAGAGGGAGGGGCCTTTGCTTCAGGACAGGTTGGACGTGCATGACAGCATGTGTTCTGTGGAGAGAAGTGCAAGCATTACTGAGCATTGTGGGACGCTGGCTGTGGAAGGCTGGAGTGTGCAATACAGTGTGTGCCACGAGGAGTGCAGAGTTGTGTGAAGTGTTGCATGAGTGATGGGTAGAGTGTGCAGAGGGTTGTTTGGAGAATATGGAGTCCCCTTTGTGGAGGGGTCTGGGGTGAAGTGTGGTGCTGTGGGTCTCTGCACTGCAGAGAAGGCAATACCACGTGGAGTGGGTGTCACACGGTGGGGAGAGTTTTAAGGTGGGAAATTATGCTGCATGGAAGACAGTGTTATGTGGAATGTCCTGTGGGGGCTGTTTTGTGTCATAAGTGGAGGAGTACTGCGTACTTTCCTGTTGTGTGAAATCAGGGTCAGACAGTGTGACCAGAAGACATGGGGCTCAGAAAGCCACTGGTGGCTAACCCCACCGTGAACTCTCACACATGTGTGACAACAGCATTTTAAGTCTCTCTATGGATCTATTTGCTCTTAACAACATCTTTTATCCGTTTCAAAATGTTATCTTATATTATATGTCTAATACCCACTTATTAGTGAATATATACTGTGTGTGTCTTTCTGCTTCTGGGATACCTCACTCAGAATGATCTTTTTTAGATCCCACCATTTGTTGACAAATTTCATGATTTTCTTGTTTTTAATTGCTGAGTAGAATTCCTTTGTGTAAATGTACCACAATTTCTGTATCCATTCCTCAGATGAGGGACATCTGCGTTGTTTCCAGGTTCTGACTATTACGAATAAAGCTGCTACAAACATGGATGAGCCAATGTCCTTGTTGTATACTTGAGCATCTTTTTTATCTATGCCTAGGACTAGTATAGCTGGACACTGAGGAAGCTCTGTTCGTAACTGTCTGAGAAAGCACCAGACTGATTTCCAAAGTGGTTGTACAAGTTTACATTCCCACCAGCAATGGAGGAGGGTTCCCCTTTCTCCATATCCTCTCCAGCATGTGTTGACACTTGAGTTTTTGATCTTAGCCATTCTGAAGGGTGTAAGGTGAAATCTCAGGATTGTTTTGATTTGCATTTCCCTGATGACTAAGGACATTGAGCATTTCTTTAAGTGTTTCTCTGCCATTCTATATTCCTCTACAGAGAATTCTCTGTTTATCTCTGTACCACATTTTTTAATTGGATTACTTGATTTGTTGCTTTTCAACTTCTTTAGTTCTTTATATATTATGGATATTAGCCCTCTGTCAGATAAGGAGGACCCTCGGTAAGATGATCAATCCTCACTCAGAAAAACAAACGGGATGGACATTGGAAGAAGGCGAAAACAGGAAACAGGACAGGAGCCTACCACAGAGGGACTCTGAAAGCTTCTACCCAACAATGTATCAAAGCAGATGCTGAGACTCATAACAAAATTTTGGGCAGAGTGCAGGGAATCTTAAGAAAAAGGGTAGACTGTAATACCTGGAGTAGAGAGGAGCTCCATAAGGAGATCAACAGAAAAAAATCTGGGCAAAATGATCTTTTCTGAGACAGATACTCCAACCAAGGACCATGCATGGAGATAAGCTAGAATCCCTGCACAGATGTAGCCTATGGCAGCTCAGTATCCAAATGGGCATCCTAGTAAGGGAAACAGGGACTATCTCTGACATGAACTCAGTGGCTGGGTCTTTGATCACCTCCCCTGAAGAGGAGAGCAGCTTTGCCAGGCCACAGAGGAGGACAATGCACCCAGTCCTGATGAGACCTGATAGGCAAGGATCAGATGGAAGGGGAAGAGGACCTCCCCTATCAGTGGACTTGGAAAGGGGTATGGGAAGAGATGAGGTAGAGAAGGTGGGATTGGGAGGAAATGAAGGAGGGGGCTACAACTGGGAGACAAAGTAAATAGACAGTAATTAATATAAAAATAAAAATTTAATAAAAAACTTAGCAATAACAATTTCTAGCAGTAATCAATTTGTTAAGAGATGTATAAATTAGATGCAAATTTTTTTAAAAATGTGATTTTTAGGAATGAAGTCTTTCAGTCTTAAAATGAAGAAAAACAAGCTGGAAATGTCATAGAACGTGTTTAGAACTATTTCGTTTTTATAAAATGAGGATTTGCTTAATTATTAACAACTCTCAGACTCCATGTTCCTCCGAACTGTAACTTTTGAGTACATATAAAGTCTTTGCAGATCTGATGAGATCTTAGTTTAGAATCTATACGTGAAGCCACTGTAGATATAGGTAGTGCTAAATGTAACAAATGAGGTCTTTGCAAGAGAAAGAATGAGATGTAAACAAACCCAGACGGAGAGGCAAACCACTTAAAGAGAGTGCAGAGACTGAGTTGGGATGGAGGGGTGGAAGACTGAAATAAATAATCTACAGGAGCCAACAGAACTGTAAGGGTAAGAATGGTTGTTTGCCGGACTTTGATGGAACATGGCCCCATCAATGCATTAATTACAAAAACTGAAATTGCCTGTTAATTAAAACAAAACAAAACAAAACAAAAAATATGGCCTCTAGGAAAATGTGAACTAGAAGGTGGGATATCTGGCAGGAAGAAAGGATTCTGAGATAGAGCCAGGCCCAGGAGATTTGCCCTACGATTCTGACCAGAATGGACATGTGAAACTGAGCAGACGTAATCAGCCAAGTGGCAGAACTAAGAATAGAATAAACAGGATATTAGTTATGAGCAAGTCAGGGGAGATACCTAGCCATATTGGCCTAAGCTTTTGTAAATATACTTAATCCTCAGAGCTGTTACTTTGGGAGCTGGGGTGCAGGAGGAAGGCATACATTTACAGTTCCTAAATTCTTTAATAGAGGTTTTTAATAGATGTTCTTGTCTTTTCTGCCACTAATGTTGGGGTAATCTGTGATAGCATCTCTTTGAAATGAACAATATATATGACATGCAATTTGGGAAAGTTAGACCTTCAGAAAAAGCAGTTATTCTCAGAGGATATGTGCTCTGGATCATAGATGAGGACAGAGAAATCAGCAGTAACGATGAATCATGTCCCCTTCATATAGACCTGCAAGCACTTCATGTAATTTGTAGTTTAATATTGTTTTTCATCATTTAAAGATTAAAAAAAACAAAACAAAAACAGAAAGTTCTTCAGAAAGATGGAACAATATGAGTGAGAGTTTTTCATCAATTTCTGTGTGGTTGTTTGCTCATTTCTTTTCCTAAATTTTGTACTTTCTATCTAAGGAAATCCAGAATGGACAACCCTTCCTATTTATTAAGGAGCCCCTTGGGCTGGAGAGATGGCTCAGAGGTTGAGAGCACTGTCTATTCTTCCAAAGGTCCTAGGTTCAATTCCCAGCAACAGCATGGTGGCTCACAACCGTCTATAATGAGATCCTCTGGTGTGCAGGCACACAATGCAGGCAGAATAATGTATAATTAATAAATAAATAAATCTATTATTTTTTTAAAAAAGGAGTCTTTATACTTTTGTTTTGTCACCTCCTATTTTGAGACTCTTTCTGCATGCCCACATGAACTAAGTATGGCATTCAAAGTGTTCTGGAAGGTATGAGCAGAAGCCAAGTAAAACGCAGTATCTATAAAACATAATATCTACACTAGTAGATTCTTTGTTCTACATTTCCCGTCATGACGTCACTCTGAACACTCCCTCCAAGCTTGCTCCTTACTCTCCAAGTGTGTTACCAACCACTAAATGAATACCCCACTAAATGTTGAAGAGCATATTATCATTGGTAATACCATGGCAATGAAACATTCTCTATGGTTGCCTGCTGTCACTGACTGCCTTCCTCTTGGGCCTAACACATGAAATCCATGTGTAGGTTGCTTACATGGAAAGTCTGGAAAGAAGAGACGAGAGACTGACTAAAGCAGGAAAGAGGAGAAACCAATGTCAGGGTATGTTGTCAGAGCTGTTTGATGCTTTGATTTACTGAAAACCTTAACTCCATTGCCAAATATCTACCTGAATGTAGGTAATGCTAAAAGACAATGACTAGGAAATGAGACACACCTTTTACTAACTGGAAGAAAACCACACATGCCAACTTTGTACACTCCATGAGAAGACGCTTTGGTTTAGGGACTGCACAGTAGTTGTAGAATTTCAGCCCAGATGCCCCTCAGTAGAGGAATGGATGCACAAAGTGTGGTATATCTACACAATGGAATATTACTCAGCAATAAAAAACAAGGAAATCATGAAATTTGCAGGTAAATGGTGGGATCTGGAAAAGATCATCCTGAGTGAGCTGTCCCAGAAACAGAAAGATGCACACGGAATATACTCACTCATATAGACATATAATATAGGATAAACCTACTAAAATTGGTACACCTAAAGATACTAATCAAGAGGGAGGACTCTTGCTAAAATGCTCAATTCCTATCCAGAAAGGGAAAGAGGATGGACATCAGAAGAAGGAGAAAAGAGGGAACAAGTCAGGAGCCTGACACAGAGGACCTCTGAAAAGCTCTGCCCTGAAGACTATCAATGTAGATGCTGAGACTTATGGGCAACCTTTGGGCAGAGTGCAGGGAATCTTATGAAAGAAGTGGGAAACAGTAAGATCTGGAGAGGACAGGAACTCCACAAGGAGAGCAACAGAACCAAAAAATCTGAGCACAGGGGTCTTTCCTGAGACTGATATTCCAACCAAGGACTATGCATGTAGATAACCTAAGACCCCTGCACAGATGTAGCCCATGGCAGTTCAGTATCCAAGTGGGTTCTATTGTAATAGGAACAGGGACTGTCTCTGACATGAACTGATTGGCCTGCTCTTTAATTACCTCCCCCTGAGGGGGAAGCAGCATTACCAGGCCACAGAAGAAGACAATGCAGCCACTCCTGATGAGACCTAATTGACTAGGATCAGAAGGAAGGAAAAGAAGACCTCCCCTATCCCCCTATCGGTGGACTTGGGGAGGGGCATGCATGCAGAGGGTGGAGGAAGGGAGGGATTGGGATGGGAGGAGGGAGGGAACCACGGGGGATACAAAGTGAATAAAGTGTAATTAATAAAGAAAAAACATCACAAAAAAAACAAAGATTATTTTCGGCAGTATAATACATTTTAGAAAGCAAAGAACACTTAAACTGTGCTGTAATTCAGGGAAACTGTGCTTGTTGCAATGGTAAACAGCCAGTTGAAGTTTGGACAAGACAGCATACTACCAAGTTGACATTTATATAACATCAGCTTGTTTCCATTTGTTAGATCCTAGATAGTTTGACAGTTTTTTTTTTAAGAGCATGACAATATCTGAATTGTACAGTATTGAATTACATCTGCTTTTGTTACTATCCTATAAAACACTGATGGAACCTGCTTTGAAGGTTCTGACAGTTTGAGATTTCTAGCACATTATTTTAGAAAATATTCTAATTTATGTTCCCAAAATTAGTGACTTGAGTCTGAGCATTTGCTCATAGGCATGTGTAGTTAACATCTAACAGTTATCCGTTGAGCTTTCACATTGAACTTTTCTCTACGAGTATTGGATCAAACTATTAATGATCATAAGCCTCATAACATGTAACACACTGACAGAGAAAACATTGTAAACGATACAATTCTCTCTTCTACTGTCATGGTTCTCAAATAAAGTTGTAAATAGTAACTCTGAGATTGATCAGAAAAATTCTACCATAGGCAGCAAGTTAACAAATAAATGGCAAGTTACATATTACTTGTTTTCCCTTTTTCTTAAAGCATTCTATCTATTTACTTGGTGAAGGGTTTACGTTGACCGATAAGGAGTAATAGCAAGGACTCAAATGGGGATGTGTATATTACATCTATTCTCAGACTAAAAATCAGAGAGATATACACGCACTTTGGTGTATTATCTCTCTAGCCTTGACCATGAGGACATAATCTGTATCATATGGCTTTTATAAGAGTCAAATGAAAAACCACCTGTATCATGAAGTATACTGATCATGCTAAAAGAAGCAAGCTAAGAATTGGGATGATAATAATTATATATTACCTTTAACATAATTCAGCTTGATTCATCTCTATTGAGCATCAATGAAGAAAGATGGAAAATGAAGATGACTGTCAAAATGTGTGTTAGACACTCAGGGTAGTGCTGGCAGAGAGAAGTGGCTTGCACACTCTGAGCCTTTCTTTTCATACGCCGTATGGGAAGAAGATGGAGGGCAATTTCAGAAGCAGATGAAAGTATGATATGACACTGGATATTTAGGAAATGATTTTTGGAATTGATGCTATTTGAATAAAATATCACAATAAGGTAAAGTTTGAACATTATTTACTTCTTGGTTAACATTTCTCATATTTTGCAGTTTTACATGGGCTTTGGGAAGTCCTTTCAAAATGTCTAAATTTAAGTATACATATGTAACATAGAGATATTTTATATGTTTAAAAAGTACATATATGGTTTGAACTGTATTAAAAAGTATCTTAATTATCAGTTAATGTTTTCAAGCCATCAATTCTAGGGAATTCTGCAATAATAAGTAGTAAAAAAGAAAAATCATTATGTTTAAGTTTTAATAACATGATAAAATATTACTTTCCAGAACTAGGGAAAAATATAAGTTTTTATAAATACTTATTTATTAAGTTAGTCATCACTTCCAATAGTTAAAGATGTTGAAAGCATCTAAGTCAAAAATATTTTGGAAGATATTCAGATTTTTTTTAAATCAACACTCAAAAACAAAAAAAAATTAAAAATTAATACTTAATATATATTTATTATTTGAAATATGATGTGAAGAGTGTAGAAAACAAAACTGTTGCATTTTTAATTTTATAATCATTATTTACATATTACAGATTTAATAGATTAGTGACCATTAAGTTCACTAAAGTAAATTTTCACAAAATTTGTAACTCAACTTATGTTTGAAATAATCTCTGATTCTGTAGCTATGTAACAATTTTGGAATATACATTGTATTTTGTGCTTTTATTCCATACTCTTACAGTAAGCTCATTGGAAAGAAAACTTCCTAATATCAGACATAGAATAAGATACAAAATATATATTTGCAAAAAAATCATTATATGTTGATTGAGGAATGTGTATTTTAAAAGGTACAAGTTATAATTTCACCATTTTATTTCCACTGCTGGAGTTAAACAATAGGAGACGACAGGAACTCCACAAGGAGAGCAACAGAACAAGATAATTTGAACACAGGGAACTTCCCAGAGACTCATACTCCAACCAAGGACTATCCGTGGAGATAACCTAGAACCCTGACAATGCAGCCACTTCTGATGAGAACTGATAGACTAAGATCAGAAAGGAGAGGAGGACCTCCCCTATCAGTGGACTTGGGGAGGGACATGCATGCAGAAAGGGGAGGGAGGGTGGGACCGGGAGGGGAGGGGGTGGGGCTTATGGGGGGATACAAAATGAATAAAGTGTAATTAATAAAAGTTAAAAAAAATAAAAAATTAAAAAAAACCAATCAGGCATTATTTTACGCATTTGGGAGCTTCTGCTAGACCGCAATGTGTTCAGAACATATCTTTTGAATAAAATGAATTTAATTCATTTTTTTTAGTTTTTTTTTTAATATTAGTTACAGTTTATTAACTTTGTATCCTAGCTGTATCCCTCTCCCTCATTCCCTCCCAATCTCACCCTCCCTCCCTCATCTCCTCCCTGTCCCTTTCCAAGTCCACTGATAGGGGAGGACCTCCTCTCCTCTTATATGACCCTAGCTTATCAGGTATCTTCAGGACTAGCTGCAAAGTCCTCCTCTGTGGCCTAGCAGGGCTGCTCCTCCCTCAATTCATTTTTTAATTGAAACTTTATTGAGTAGTTACAAGGTAAAATAATTCTATTGCCTAAAAATCTCCACAAGGGGGATACAAGGTGAATAAAGCATAATTAATAAAGAATTAAAAAAATATCTTGAGCTTATACTCTGGCTAGGTCCCAAAACTAAAATGGCCCCATCTAATTATAAAGAAAATTTCCTCGTATGTGATTTCTTGTCTTTTTCTTCAGAAAAAAAAAATGTTCCTTTTCTCTTTTCTCTCCTTCCAACAATAAAATGTGTAGCTAAAGTAAAAGGCATTGGAACTGCAATGTGCAAAACTGAAAATACTCAATAAATTTTCTTAATGTGGCTGTATTTATGGTCAGCATTCTCACTTTCTTCTGTAGAAATATTTATAGAGCATTATATTATCAGATAGACAAATCTTCAGACTATATTATCTCAAACATCGCACATAGATTTTTAATTTTAATTTTCAACATCAAATAGGTAAGTCTAGAAAACAGTTTAAAAACATAATAATTAAGTGTATAAAAAGTTCATTGAAATTCATAACCTTCATACAATATTTTGTTATCAATTTCTTACCCTATGGTGATTGTGTGCTTTGAAAAATTAGAAAAAGTAAAGAAGCCATGTGTGACAGTACAGGTGAGACATAGTAAATCCCACTACTTTGACGATGAATCCGGAGCTCGGAGAGGATGTCTCTGAAACAACAAACAGGTCAGAACCATGAGAAAATTTTCCAGACATACTTTCAAATTCATAAATCAATTTTTAAATTATGACCACAATTGACAACTTTATTTTTATCTTAGTCAGAATTAATTTATTTGCTTCAAATTGCAGGAAAGAGGCAGTCGGTGGAGGACAGTGAGAGGAGGGGCATGGGTGGCAGCCTGAGCTTTGTATATCCCATGCCTTGGGCCTTCCAGGTGATTCTCAGGCTGGATCATGAACTTGGTGGCTTTCTGCTTCCTTTCCTATTCATGTTGTGGTGATGAGTTCACTCAGGGTCCAACATGGTGATTTGATACCAAGGCTGACAGTGGCTTTTTACCAGAAAAAAAAAAAAATGGAAGCACCAGTGTATAACACAAAGAATCTGGATGACCATCACAGAAAACTCTCAGGGCCTCAGATGCCTGTTTGAGTAGGGACTGCAGGCTGAGCCTGGGCCTGTGTGCTATAATTCCCGTATCTGAGAGTTCTTATTTCTGTGCTCACCTGCTCTGAGAGGAGAAAATGGCCAAGAATGCTAGCATCTCCATGAGGTCTGAGAGGGCAGAAGTTGCTATTTGTTTTAGTTCAGGCAAGAACTTAACCTTGATTGAACTTAATAAAAGACCATTTCTGAGAATAAATAAATTCATAAAAGTACATAAATAATTAACAAACATATAAATATGTGTACTTTGATAATAATCAAAGTTCATAAAAATATATCCAGGCAACAAAAATAGGATATTTAACAAGTCAAATTCCAAAATAAATGTAGTAACATGTCAAAATCTCATAAAGACATTTACCATATTTTACGAATGTCTGCAATATTGTCACACGTAGAAACACATTTGAGAGTTCAAGATAGTTCTTTTTGCATCAGACTTCTTCCAAAATTCATTATATAGCAAAAAGTCAGACAGCTAGGTCAGAATTTCCCATCTACGCTCACAGCACCAAAAAAAAAAAAAAAAAAAAAATTCTCAACTGTTAATACATTCCAAAGAATGTGTTCATGAACAAACAGCAATGATCAAAATTCCACTTGACTTTTTCATTTTTATGAAAATATTCTGTGAGAGTGGAGGAGTTTACAGGATCAAAAGAACACATTTAAACTATTAGGTACATAAGCATTTCTCATGTAGTTCCTATGAATAAAGTCTTTTCAGGTGGTCCTGAGGATGACTGAGACTAGAAGTGACTGGAGGATTTAGCTACAGCTTTCAACCCTGGCCAGCTGTGCACTGCAAAGTGATTTTTATCAGGTTGCCTTGGCAATTATCTAGTATTTTGGCTCATTGACTTTGAGCTGGTCAGAAACCCAATTTAATAAATTACAAAAATGCTCTTGGCTAAATTATGGCCTTAGATAAAGGCAATGGAAGCTACTCAAGTATATCTGATGACAGCCCCTGGTCTCAGGGCTTTTTGCCCAGCCTAGTCCAGATGCCCTCTTGTGAGGCAGATCAGAAACCAAAGCTGGGCTTTAGTAAAGGTCAATGTTTACAGAAGAACAAAGTCAAAGCATTCCAAACCTAATTACTTTTGCTGTAAGTTTAAAATACATGAACCTATTTTTTTCGTATAATTATGTGGCAGTCCAGAATTAAATATATTTTATATGCCCACAAAACATATATCGAAATATATATACATAGATAGATAGACATCTATCTATGTAAATAGCTAGATAGATGACACATAGCTAGAACTTTCTATTTAATGATTCATATATATTCCAAATATGTGAAACTACAACAAAATAGAATATCAATATAAGACACTTAATAACTTTCAGACTTGATAACATTTTATTGGATCTGTATAATTAAAGTATAACATCAACAATTGGATCTCTCTGTTCATGTTGGCTTCATAATTTCATTTCTATTGTCTTAAAATAAGAATGATTTATACCCTCTTAAATCTCAGTGAGCAAGAAGGCTGTGTGCTGCTTTTCCAGGCATTGTCACTCAGGTTTTTTTCCACTATTTTTATTTTTTTAATATTAGTTACAGTTTATTAACTTTGTATCCCAGCTGTACCCCCTCCCTCATTCCCTTCCAATCCCACCCTCCCTCCCTCATCTCCCTGCCCCTTTCCAAGTCCACTGATAGGGGAGGACCTCCTCCCCTTTCATCTAACCCTGTTTTATCACCTTCTTCAGGATTGGCTGCAAAGTCCTCCTCTGTGGCCTAGCAGGGCTGCTCCTCCCTCGGGGGGTGGGGAGGTCAAAGAGCCAGCCATTGAGTTCATGTCAAAAATAGTCCCTGTTCCCCTTGCTAGGGTACCCACTTGGTTACTGAGCTAGCTGGCCACTCAGTTTTATGTTGACTGATTTGGAGGTCCACTCTTACATGCATGCACATGGTGGTTGTTAAACGTACCCAGATGGGTCTGGACGCTAATGCCTCATTGACATCCTCTCTGTGATTTTCACACTGTTTCCAATATAGCTCCATGAGTGAGGAAACTGCCAGTGCTACATGTATGTTTCCATGGAACCTAGTTGTTTGGTTTTACTGTCGCTGTCCAGAAACTACAGTCACTAGCAAAGTGGCAACTCAGTTGAGTATTTGCCTCAGTCAGATTGGCCTAGGAGAATGTATGTGGAAAATGGTCTGAATTCATGTGGGAGAGCCCAGCCCCCTATGAGTGACACCATCCCTAGGCAGGTAAGGCCTGGGTTAGAAAGCAAGCTGGAAGATCAAAAAACAAGCTAGAACTTCTGCACAGATGTAGCCCATGGTAGTTCTGTGTCCAAGTGGGTTCCCTAGTTTTGGGAACACGACTGTCTCCGACATGACCTCAGTGGTTGGCTTTTTGATCACCTCCCCCTGAGGGGAGAACAGCATTGCCAGGTCGCAGAGGAAGACAATGCAGACAGTCCTGATGAGACCTGATAGGCTAGGCTCAGAGGGAAGGGAAGGAGGACCTTCCCTATCAATGGGCTTATAGAAGGGCATGAGAGGAGATGAGGGAGGGAGGGTGTGATTGGGAGGAAATGAGGAAGGGACTACAGCTTGGAAACAAAGTGAATAAACTTTAATTAATATAAAAATAAAAATTAAAAAAAAACAAGCCAGTAAATATTGTTTTTTCATTGTCCCGGCTGCAGTTTTTGCCTCCACATTTCCGTTCTTACTTTCCTCAAAGATGCTATAGGACAATGAAGTATAGCACACATATATGCACTTCCTTTTCTGAGTTATTTTTGGTCGGTATTTTATTACATCAACAGAAAAGTTACTAAGACAAGCAGTGATATAATTTCTCTCAACCAGATGGCCATTGACTATAAGTCAATGAGGTACTTCACCATTAGGGGAGCAGGGGCAGTCTCTGACATGGACTCTGGGGCCTGTTTCTTGATATCTTTCCCTTGGGAGGTGGCCTTGCCAGGCCACAGAAGAAGAGTATACAGGCACTCCTGAGGAGACTTGATAAGGTCACTTAGCAGGAAAGGAGAGCTCCCTGTCTGAGGACTAGGGGAGGGGGATGAAGGAAGAGGGAGTGAGGTTGGGACCAGGATGAGATGAGGAAGGGGACTATGAATGGGATGTAAAATAAATAAATTTAAATAAAAAGTAATGATAGTATTCTCTTATTTTATTTATTATTCATAATATGTCTTTGATTTCATGTTATATTTATCAATTTTACCTAGTCATTATCAAGACATATTGTTAGTTTAAATTTCATTCTCTATAAAACATATCACTTGAACATATTTTCTTTCTCTAATTTCATCCCCTAGTACATGTTCCCCTATTTCCATTGCACACAGATGCACACACAGTCACACACAATACACATACACACACATGAACATACATACATACAAAAGTGCACACATATACACAGACATACTCATATATCCATAAACATGTACATAAACATGCATACATACGATGTAGCACACTCATACTCAACAAACACATATACGTGAACATGCATTCATGCATATATGAACATACACACACAGAAACATACAGCAACACATACACACACATATACAGATACTGTGAAACCCACAAGCAAATATAACTTTTAAGAATCCAACAATGAGTTAAGAACAAACGGAAAAAAATTATGAATTCATGCTGACAAAATGTTAGATTTCCTACCTCGCTCTGGGCTTTTCTTTTTAAAAAGAAAGACAGAGACTCTCAAGCCAGGTGTAAAGTCAAAATGATTCTCATATGTTGACAGCTACACTTTTTAAAATGAATATAAATCTCACCAAATAAATGTCAGCATTCTACAAGGTGGAGTCTGAAATCTGTACATTACAGCAGAGGAAGTGACGTGAAGTAACGATTTACAATGCCAGATATGGAAGGCTTGGGTGGAAAAAGTAAGACACATTCAGTGGAAAATGATGACTGTTGCCAGGAAGGATTGAGAAGCATCCTTTATCTAGCTTACATGGTTTATTTCATTTCATTTTTTTTTTTTTTTACTTTTAAAAACATCATTCATCATTACTCTGTTTCCCTGTCTCCTTGCATTCCCGACAGAACCACATGACCATAGCATTCATTAATAAAACCCAGGATACAAGATTTTCCAGCTGCAGAGCTAGGCTGTTTATTTCATTTTGAGCTGGAGCCTGTAATGATTGTGTATCAGAGGTGCTACAGAATTAAAAAAAAAATCAAGTGATTAATTGGTGGACACCCTCTCATTCTTCAGACATTTTAATCAGATTGTGTTCTTCACTCTGGATATGGTTAGCTGCAGTAGCAAATCAAATAAATTACATTTATCTCCTGTATTTTTAAGCAGTAGTAGGGGGTTGTCATATCATTTACAATCCAACGTTCCAATCCAAACAGACTAATATTTGTAAGGGCGAGGTGAGTTTCCTAAAGTGACTTTTAAAACAACGCTTTGCAGTATCAACTATTTCTAGACATACAGAGACATATATTCAGATATATATATTAATGATTGCACATAGACATAAAAATAAATATGCAGTGTTTAACCATTAAAGGTTTATTACCAATCTATGAGGTAAATAGTTTTGGATTTGTAAGACAAAAACAAACAAAATCAGTATTCTGTCCAGACTTTCTCTATGAATCTGAAGAACACTCAGATGTGCCTGAGTTTATACAGGAATACTTCATACTTCATATCTGTGGGGAGTAATTCTGGAATAATCCATTCAGGGTCTTTCCTGCACTGGATACCAAATTTAGAGACTTGCCTGAATCTCAAAGAGTTACATACTCTCCAAAACAATATGAAAGTACCCAGAGAGTAGCTTCGGAGATTGCAGCAGAAGATTGGTTCTTCACAACTCCACATTAAATAAATGGCAAAGTTTCCTAGGTTTAATGTGGCCACAGCTTTTTTCAAGTCAAATTCGGTCGTAAGAATTTTGATGGTAAAGAAAAAAAAAGTACTCATAATCAAACACAATCAGGTCAGGACAGCCTTCATCCAGAGCTCTAAGAAGACACGTATCAGGCATCAGCACATCTCTGTACTCTGTCTGACCAGACTGGAGAAAATATCCTTTTCTTCTGAGACTCCTGTGTTCTGACAGTAAGCGAATCATGGATACTAATCCCTAATGATGCTATTCGCAACACAGGGCAGCTATGTTTTCCTCCTTTCCAGGAAAGGACAAGTGAGGATATCCAGACACACTGTGAGCTGTCCTGTCAGAGTGGGTGTGACCTATATCCACCATGTAGAAATCAAGGATGCTACTGAGTGTCTCCCTTTGCACAGGATAGCCCAAATATGCTTAAACATACCTAGGTGTTTAGAACCCAGGAGACTGATGGACTGCATTAGATATTTTTATCATAGGAAGTTTAGAACTGTTAATTTGAAAATAATTAGGACAGACAAGGACGACAAATAGCTTGTCTTTTGCACATTCCAATGACATATGTAAAGGGTGTTGGTATTTTTAAGACTCCCAACCATACAAACTAAAATCTAGTCTTAAAAATGAAGAAATGAAATAGAAAAGGGAGGCCAAAAGAGGAGATGTAAGGAAAGTCTTGGGTGGGGCCTTCCAGGCAGATGCTGTTCATAACTCAGTCTCATTGTGTCAGTGCAGGAGTCTCCTCCTAAAATGATAGCGTTGTGAAAGCATCCAGTTCTCACTGTCTTAGTCGCTGTTCTATTGCTGTGAAGGGACATCATGACCAAGGCAAATCTTACAAAAGAATGCATTTAATTGGGGTCTTGCCTATAGTTTCAAAAGGTTAGAATTACGGTTATGGCAGGGAGCATGGTGGCAGGCAGAGAGACAGGCAGGAATGCTCCACAGCAGTAAGTGGATGGGGAGGTGGGGAGGTAGGCCTGGCATGGGGTTTTGAAACCTCACAACCCAGCTCCCAACAACACACTTCTTCAAAGAGCAAAGGATAGAAATAAATGATCCTATGGTAGAGGGACATTCTGATCCAAGCCACCATAACCAGGGTGTTTCAAAACAGGTCACATGTATTTATTGGTGACTAGATTTGAAAAGACACATATTGCACTTACATGATTTTTAATACAAGTATATTCCACTTGGTATTTTAAAATGACTAATGGAGTTTATAAATCCAAATAATGCACAATTTGTTTTAAATTCTGAATAGAGTTGTTATTCAAACAATAATGACAACACGAAGTACACTGGGTGACTTAAGAATGCACAACTACTTAGAAATTTCTGTGGAAGACGAAGTGATTACAAAAAAAATTCATGAAAGCATCCCTCATACTGCTCCTTTCCCAAACCCTCCTCCTTTTCCCATTCCTACCCTTCATTGTCCTCCTTCCCCTCCTCCTCCCATGCTTTTCTCTCCTGTTCATCCTACCCCTCCTAGCACTCATTGCCCTTCTCATCCTTGTCCTTCTCCCCCTCCCAACTCCTTCTACTTTGCCTTGTTCTATTTGAGACTGGTCTTAAATACCTCAGCCTAACTTAAACTCTTATATAGTTGATAATGACCTTGAACTACTGATCTTTCTGACTTTGCTTTTAAGTTCTGCAATTTTAGGCATTACCCCCAAACCCAGCTCATTTGCTGTAAGGAGAGAACCCAGGGTCTCATGCATTTTGGATAAACACATTGTCTACCAGGCTACAACCCTAAGATCACCTAAAGAGTAGTCTCACCTTTGCCTACCAGGACAGAAGGGACATGGATTCAATGTCATTGATCCAAGGCTATGTTTAATTATCAGTTTGAATAAATATATATTAATAAGTTATTGTGAAGTATCAAAAAGAAAAGTTGTGATAAAGTAAAACAATAAAATAGTATATACTGTTGGCTATAGGCTTGCTGTATATTGCCTTTACTATGTTTATATATGTGCCTTGTATCCCTGATCTCTCCAATACTTTAAAACATGAATGGGTGTTGGATTTTGTCAAATGCTTTTTCAGCATCTAAGGAGATTATCATGTGGTTTTTTTTCTTTCAGTTTGTTAATATGGTGGATCACATTGATGGATTTCCGTATATTGAACCACCCCTGCATACCTGGGATGAAGCCTACTTGGTCGTAGTGGATGATATATTTGATGTGTTCTTGTATTCACTTTGCAAGTTTTTTGTTGAGTATTTTTGCATCAATGTTGATAAGGGAGATTGGCCTGAAATTCTCTTTATTTGTTGGGTCTTTGTGATGTTTAGGAACCAAGGTGACTGTGGCTTCATAGAATGAGTTTGATAATGTTCCTTCTGTTTCTATTTTGTGGAATAGTTTGAAGAGAACTGGAGTTAGCTCTTCTTTGAAGGTCTGGTAGAATTCTGTGCTGAAACCATCTCATCCTGGGCTTTTTTTGGATGGGAGACTTTCGATGACCACTTCTATTTCCTTAGGGGATATGGGATTATTTAATTGATTTACCTGGTCCTGATTCAGCTTTGGTAAGTGGAATCGATCAAGAAAATTGTCCAACCGAGTAATTTAATTAAAAAATGGGGAACAGAGCTAAAAAGAGAATTCTCGATAGAGGAATATGGAATGGCAGAGAAACACTTAAAGAAATGCTCAACCTCATTAGCCATCAGGGAAATCCAAATCAAAACAACCCTGAGATTTCACCTTACACCCATCAGAATGGCCAAGATCAAAATGTCAAGTGACAACACATGCTGGAGAGGTTGTGGAGAAAGGGGAACCCTCCTCCACTGCTGGTGGGAATGTAAATTCATAGAACCACTCTGGAAATCAATCTGACACTTTCTCAGATAATTAGGAATAGCTCTTCCTCAAGATCCAGCCATACCACTCCTAGGCATATATCCAAATGAGGCTCAAGTACACAAAAAGGACATTTGCTCAACCATGTTTGTAGCAGCTTTATTTGTAATAGCCAGAGGCTGGAAACAGCCAAGATGACCCTCAACTGAAGAATGGATACAGAAATTATGGCACATCTACACAATGGAGTATTATTCTGCAATGAAAAATAAGGAAATCATGAGCTGTCCCAGAAGCAGAAAGATGCACACGGAATATACTCACTCATATAGACATATAAGATAAACCTACTAAAATCTGTACATCTAAAGAAACTAATCAAGAGGGAGGACTCTGACCAAACTGCTCAAACCCCATCCTGCAAGGCAAAGAGGATGGACATCAGAAGTAGAAGAAAACAGGAAACAACCTAGAAACCCACCACAGAGGGCTTCTGAAAGGCTCTGCCCTGCAGACTATCAAAGCAGATGCTGAGACTTATGGCCAACTGTTTGGCAGAGTGCATGGAATCTTATGAAAAAAGTGGAAAATAATAAGACCTGGAGAGGACAGGAACTCCACAAAGAAAGCAACAGAACCAGAAAATTTGAACACAGGGGTCTTCCCAGAGACTCAGACTCCAACCAAGTACCATGCATGGAGATAACCTAGAACCCCTGCACAGATGTAGCCCATAGCAGTTCAGTGTCCAAGTGGGTTACATAGTAATGGGAAGAGGGACTGCCTCTGACATAATCTGATTGGCCTGCTCTTTGATCACCTCTCCCTGAGGGGGGAGCAGCCTTACCAGGCCACAGTAGAGGACAATGCAGCCACTCCTGATGTGATCTGATAGACTAAGATCAGAAGGAAGGAGAGGACGACCTCCTCTATCAGTGGACTTGGGGAGGGGCATGCATGAAGAAGGGGGAGAGAAGGTGGAATTAGGAAGGGAGGAGGGAGGGGTTTGTGGGGGGATATAAATTGAATAAAGTGTAATTAATAAAAGTTAAAAAAATAAAAAAGCATTATATGCTGACTATATAGGAAATTTCAGAACATTGTAACAATTATTCTGGCCATGACATAGTGAGTAAAATTTAAATGGAATTAAATACTTTATTTTAAAACTTGGAATTTATAGAAACTATATTCATTACCTGGGTAATAAATTTCTGAAATTATATTTGTAAGCAAATGAATAAAATAAACAATTGTGTACCAAGTTGAGTCTACTTTAACTTCTCTGAGAGAGTATTAATAGTAAAAAAATTAAGCAGGGCATGGTGGCACACACCTGTAATCCCAGCACTCAGAGAGGCAGAGGCAGGCAGATCTCTGTGAGTTCAAGGCCAGCCTGGTGTACAAAGTGAGTACAGGACAGCCAAGGCTACCCAAAATAGCCTACTCCATGCTGTTGAAAACAAAATACTTGGATTCTTTCCTCAAGCATGGAAGGACAGCCGCCTTCTTTAAGCATGACATATTCCATGAGAATTTGCCTTCCTGTGTTTCCTAACGTCTCCATTGCTGGATTAAAATTCCTCTACCTCATTGATAATAATGGAAAGTAATGGCCAAATATCAGGTCAGAAAAGTCATACTGGGACAGTGTACAGTGTATATTTTTGTTATAAAATGTCTCAAAAATACACAGTTTGATTATTTTCATTTGATTGTTTGGAAATTCAACTTCTAAAGAAGGAAGGTGGCCTGACTCAATTGTAGAGCATCTCTAGCTCTCTAATGATCCCTTCAGTGTAACGCCAAACCATGATAAACAACACTGAGAGAAAATTAATATGTTCAGAAAAAAATATGAAATTAGTGTTGGCTTTACTATATGTTGAAGGTACAAAATTCACCTGCTTGGCATGCACCAGAGCCAAGCAGCTTTGAGTTAAGGTCTGGTATTTGCATTGCAAATAGCCACCCAGTAATTGTAGCTTCCACTTGCCAGTGCTTACAGAATACACATCAAGGATTGCTTTTTAAAGGCCAAGTATTCAACAGTCAGGCAGCTAACTGTGTATGAAAGTTGGTGCCAAGCAGAAAATGTGTTCATATTTTAAATATTATTTTAAATTATGGAGATCTTTCTATCACAATTTTAAGGGTTTTTCTATTTTGCAGCCTTAAGCCTTTTCAGGAATATTTCCAACTGTTCCTTAAAGCTGTTCAACAGGAAATCTTACTTTTAATCGTTGTTACAGTTAGGTTTTTCTGTCTAATTATCCCCTTTGACAAGATTCCAAAAATATTAACTTAGCCTGAAAATGTCCCTTTCTGCCTTTGCTGTCCCATTAACTCTGAGATGATTAACAGGTGCCAATTATGGAGGTCTTTCTCAGATTGGATGCATTTTGAAGTAAATGGGAATTACTTATGAACTTGGTAAAAACAAATAATGACATGTTTCTCCATAGTTTTCATTAATTTAGAAGATTCTGTTTTTTATTTACTGTAATGAAGTCAATTTGTAGGCTATGGGAGCTACATGACCCAAACAATGGCCTGGGACATTTAGCGTGTTTTTCTGTCTAGTTAAAATTAAAAGTGGAAATAAAAGATAGAATTTCCCAACCTTTTATGGCTCAGAATTGTAATGATAGTCCCCGGGAATGGTTAGGAACTCTCAGGCATGGAATGAAAGCAGAAAGCTTCCACACTGAGTGCTCCAGGGTTGGAATGTGGGGCATCTTAGGGAAGCTGGAGAGCCTTTCACCCACCAGGCAGATAGAGGTCACTGAGGATAAAACTTGAAGGTGAGAGTCACTCTGATTCGGACATAATCTAGACTAATCAATGGTGTTTGTTTTCTTATTCCTAATCACCCAAGATATTGTAAACTCTGCTCTGAGTCTCTGCCACCAGTGACAGAGACCCAATGATGACGATGTCACACCAATAAAGATCATTCTCTTTTACCATGAGCCAAAGCCAACCTACTTTTGAGCATGTTTCCCTTAGCTATTTAGCCATTGTGAAGAAAAAGTGACAAATGCAGAGTGACATTTTTAATCCAAAATGTTTCATTTTGAAACCCAGGTTCAGGGGTTGATTTTTCCTATTGTCATGATTAAATGGCTCCTTTAGAGTATTAGCCCCTGGGTAAAGCATACAATGAATCTGATGACATTTATACCTGTGGGACTTGCATGCTATCTTAGAAATGCAATAGCCTCCCAAGGATTTTAGCCAACGGACACCGTTCAAGATGTGTCACAAGTAATTTTTTCTGGTAAGCTTAGATGAATTTTATTCAGAAAAAAAAAAGATTAACATTGTACATGAAACAATTTCACTGAGAAATAAAGCTTTACAAATTCTAGCTGTTGGTCAGAACAAAAACAAAATAAAAAATTGTACATGGTCTTTTTATTTTTAATGACAATGTCAAGTAATTTAGACCAAAATAATTAGATGATTGACCATCAGAGAAAGGACAAATTAACAATTGATTTAACAAATTAGAATTTTAATTGAATACATTAAGTCATATTCTATGACTATGGTTTTAATTTATTTATTTTAACAGATAGGTAAATAATAAAAATTTTATGTAATGATGGATTACTATGTAATGCTTCAAAATCTGTATATATATATATATATATATATATATATATATATATATATATAGCATATAGTTTAAATCATGGCAAACATTTCTCAAACACTTCTTAAAGTGGAAACCATCAAAATCCTGTGTTTTACGTGTTTTTCTCCCTTTTGTTTGACTACCTGGATCTCATATGATGCACCAAGACCGCACTCACCACCCAGTCCCCCCTGTCTACGCCATAACCCCAAATCATAAAAACAAGAAAGAAAAACAAGTCCATTTTCTTAAATTCTCTTAAATTTAAATTAACAATTTTTCATCAGACTGCAGTATTACAACAGGAAGGAATGGGACCGAAAGGCCTGCCTGGCAGCTGGAATGGCTCAGTGGGATAGCAGTTGGAATTGGAAACTGATTCTTTCTTTCAAGGTAGATAGGACAGAGAAGAGTCATCTTCAAGCTATCTGGGCAGGAATCTTTGAAGATCATTCCCCATCCCTCCTCACCATGCCCCCACCAGCTGTGCCTCTGACCTTCCAGCTCCAAAACAGATGTATCAGCTGTGAATCAAGTATTTAAAATCAGGAGCCTGTGGTCGACATTTAAAAAAAAATTAATTAATTATTATGTAAAATTAACGTTATTATTTATTACAATGTATTCACTTTGTCTCCCTGCTGTAGTCTCCTCCCTCTTCTCCTGAGCCCAACTTCCTTCCCTCTTCCCCCCCACATGTCCCTCTCCTAGTCCACTGATAGGACTTCTTCCCCTACTATCTGACCCTAGCCAATTAGGTCTCATTAGGACTGTCTGGATCCTATTTCCTTGTGGCCTAGTAAGGCCACCTCACCAGGGGGAGGTGATCAAACAGCAGGCAGCCAAGTTCATGTCAGATACTGCACCTGCACTACTAGGGAACGCCCTGGAGACATTTTACCTAAAAATGTCGCATCCAATATTCCCCAATTGTAACACCTTGCAAAACCCTGTAAAAAATTTATTTCCACACTGCATTCTCCCTTTCTTCCTCCCATATAACAACTACACTTAAGCTGCAATTCTCTTGTCTGCCCAGGTGCTTTTCAGGGGCAATTAGGGACAGTCACCAAAAATAACAGTTTCTGGCCTCACTTGAGCTTTTTTTTTTTTTTTTTCTTTGCTAAACCATATTTTTTCCAGATTATTGCCTTGAACCATATGGACATTATTTGGAGGCTGACTCTGTACTTCATCATAAGAACTGCCAGCGTGGAATTACTCAAAAGTGGATAACTATAACATATAACCATGATGTTATATTCATGTTTTTATTTGCATTAATAATACCATAAATAGTGTATGCTTATCTTACTTATAGCAAATATATATGTATATGTTTTATAAATAAGTTTTTATAAAGTACATGCATATCATTCATAAAATAACGATTTTATGAATATAAATTATAGCATTCTTTTTTCATTTTTTTATTTCTTATTTTTTTATTAATTACAGTTTATTCACTTTGTATCCCCCCATAAGCCCCTCCCCCTCCCCTCCCGATCCCACCCTCCCTCGCCCTTCTTCACACATGCCCCTCCCCAAGTCCACTGATAGGGGAGGTCCTCCTCTCCTTCCTTCTGATCTTAGTCTATCAGATCACATCAGGAATGCCTATTTATTTTAAGCTGTCATTTATCCACAACTTTAAACTGAATCTTCACTTAATTTCATTAATTGGTTAATGATGGAAATTCTATAATTTTATTGATGCAGTTTTAATGTACATTCTCGGTGCAATTTTGAAGTTTTGCTTTAGAGTCTAATTATCATTTTTTACTTGTGTTTTAAGTGTGCACATGTTTGCTTGTGTAACCCCTGTGTATTTGTATGTGTGTATGCATATAATCAGTTACATGCAACTTTACATGGGACAGATTTTAAAGAGTAATTTCTTTAGGGTTGGAGTGATGGCTTAGTAGTTAAAAGCACTTGCTCTTTTTGAAGAAGACCGAGGTGAAGTTCCAAGCACCCATATGGCAGCCTATAACATCTTTAGCTCGGAGGGATAGAAGTTCCAAGGATTTCCTGATAGCCAGATAGACATAGAGAAGGACTATGACCAGGTCTCCTAGTTGGGTTACTATTGCTAAGATGAAACACCATAACTAAAAGCAAGAAAGGGCTTATTGTGCTTGTTTTACTACACCACAATCCATCACTTAAAGAAGCCAGAGCAGAGACATGAACACAGGAGCCGATGCAGAGAGCACATAAGGATACCAATGAATGGCTGGCTCCCCATAGCTTTCATACTTGCATTTGTTATAGAACCCAGGACCTAAGTCTACAGGTGGTACCACTCACAATGGCCCAACTTTTCTCCCATAAATCAATAATTAAGAAATTGTCCCTAGTAAGGGGAACAGGGGCTGTCTCTGACATGAGCTCAATGGCCATTTGATCACCTCCCCTTGGGGTAGGGTGCAGGCTTGCCAGGCCACGGAAGAAGATAATGCCGCAAACCTTGATGATACCTGATATGCTAGGGTCAGACAAAAGGAGAGGAGGTCCTCCTTTATCAGGGGACTACAGAAATGGCATAGAGGAGAAGAGGGAGGGTGGATGGGACTGAGAGTAAATGAGGGAGGGTGCTACAGTGGGGATACAAAGTGAATAAATTGTAATTAATTAAATATTTAAAAAAGAGAAAATTCCTACAACAAGATAATATGGAAACATATTCTCATTTGCAATATCCTCCTCTCAGATAACTAAAGCTTGTGTCAAGTTGACTTGACTCTATGCAGCACACTGGGCATTAAAGATAGTTAACTTCTAAGATGGCTGGCTTCTCTCTCTCTTGACTTTAGTCAGAAACCTGTAAGCTTAAACAAAGGCCCCTTTCTCTGGCTGATGGACTGGCTCAACAGGTTACAGGCCAAATCAGGACATATCTACCTAATATTTGTGAGCCAATCAGCTATCCTGTATTTCTGCAAGCAGACAAACTCTAAATTAGGAAAGGAAGACTTTTCAGAGACTGTAAAAACTTAAACTCTCAAGGAGATGCTGGGCTTCTGAAGGCTCCTTTGCTTTGTGGGTTCTCTTTTTCTGTGTGTGTTCTCGCTCTATTTCCTCATCTTTTCAACCGCTGATTCTTTCTAATGCTCTTTTGTTTCTGTGTTGAAATTTCTCTGCTGCTACCTGTGCTGTTCAAGATTTTTCATGCCTTTACATTACTTAACTGGCAGAGGAAATGAGCTTGATCAAAATGTCTAGATGATAACAATTCCAGTTTGAGGGGATCTAGTGCCCTATTCTCACCTCTGAATGCACAAGATACACACAAAGTTTTTCTATGACCTCCAAGAGTGTGTCCTTTCACTACTCCACACACCTTCAATAAATAAATATGTTTTAAAATAGAAATGTTTTTATTAATATTATGTGGGTACATGATGCAAGCACGATATCATACTGTAAATGGGGCATGTATGGAGGTCAGAGGAAAACTAGATAGAGTCCTTTGACTCTTTTTACAAGTGGGATCTTGGTATAGGGATTCAGGTACTCAGGGCATCAGGTTTTGGCAGCAGAAGTTTTCAGTTTTATTAGTCAGGGTTTGCTAGAGAGACAGAATGTAAAGAATGCATATATTCTTTATCTCTCACACACATATCTGTATGTGTAGTGATGTCTGTATATGCACGCATACATACACACCACATGTGGGATATACAGGCTGTGCTCCAGCTAGTCCAGCCAGGGCTGTCCACCAGTGGGAGGTCTGAGAGTCCAGCAGTGTCCAGTCTGTGGGCTCGGTGTTCATACTCCAGTATTATTGCACACAACATTTTCATGTCTTCCCAGTGCACACTGTGTCTCTGTACTTCACATCAGATTATATCTAGGTTTTTTTTTTCTTGCAAATGATCAACTATTTGTCTTTGAGTGGTTGAGGTTGGGTCTATTCCAAGAGACACAAACTTATGCTCCAAAGATAGTAGATAGTATATAAATATCCACCTCTGAACTACATGTTATTCCAACAACTTAGGTAAATGTATGCCTTTCTTTCATGTGTTCATGGCCAAAGTGGAGTCTTATCACAGGTCATGATTTTCTCAGTGAATACTGAAATGATTTGATACAGTCTGCAAATGAGTCCACTAAGATGTCAGAGTAGATACACAATACTTTTGTTAATGTTTGCTTAATATATTCTTTATATAATACAATTGCTAGATACCATTTAAGATAAAAGATAAATTGTCTCTTAAAATCACACACTTCATAGATTCTGGCTATTATGAATAGAGCTGCTATAAACTTAGTTCAACAAATGATTGTTGTATGGTTGAGCATCTTTCAGATATATGCCCATGCTTGATATAGCTGGGTCTTGAGGTAGCACAATTCCTAATTTTCTGAGAAAATGCCAGCTTGACTTCCAAAGCATGTGTACAATTCCTGCCAGCAGTGGAGTAGAGTTCCCCTTTCTTTATAACCCCTCCAGCATGTGTCTTCCCTTGAGTTTTTTTTTTTTTTTTTTTTTTTCTTAGCCATTCTGATGAGTGTAAAGTAAAATCTCAGGGTCATTTTGATTTGCATTTCCTCATGACTAAGGACACTGAGCATTTCTTTAAGTGTTTCTCCACCATTCGATATTCCTCTACAGAGAAATCTCTGTTTAGCTATGTACCTTGTTTTGTTTTGTTTTTAAATTGGAATACTTTATGTTTTGGGTTTTAACTTTATGAGTTCTTTATATATTCTGGATATTAGCCCTCTGTCAGATGTAGGGTAGGTGAAGATCTTAGATTTTTTCCCAGTATGTAGGCTGTCTGGTTTTTTTTGTTTGTTTGTTTGTTTTGTTGTTGTTGTTGTTTTTGTGTGTGGGTATGTGTGGGTATTTTATTCAGTTTACAGTGTCCTTTGTTTTACAGAAGCTTTTCAGTTTCATGAGATTCCATTTATTGATTGCTGATCTTAGAGCCTGTGCTATTGGTGTTCTGTCAGGAAGTTGTCTTCTGTGCCAGTGATTTCAAGACTCTCCCCTATTTTTTTCTTCTAACAGATTGGTGTGTCTGGTTTTAGGTTGAGGTCTTTGATGCACTTGGATTTACTTTGGTGCAAGATGTCTCTCAACTGAAGAATGGATACAAAATTGTGGTACATTTACACAATAGGATGCTACTCAGCTGTTAAAAACAAGGAAATCCTGAAATTTTCAGGCAAATGGATCATACTGAGTGAAGTAAACTAGAAGCAGAAAGGCACTCATGGTAAGTATTCACTTACAAGTGGATATAAAATATAAGATAAACATGCTAAAAATGTATAGTCTTAAGGAAACTAAATAACAAGGAGGACCTTAGGGAAGAGGCTTAATCCTCATTCAGAAGAGCAAACAGGATGGACATTGGAAGTAGGAGAAGCAAGGAACAGGACAAGAGCTTTCCACAGAGGGCTTACAGAAGACTCTACCCAGCAGAATATCAAAGCAGATGCTGAGACTCATAGCCAAACTTTAGGCAGAGTGCAGGGAATCTTATGGAAGAAGGGGGAGATAGAAAGACGTAAAGAGGACAGGAGGAGAGGACAAAAGGAGACCAACAGAGTCAAAATATCTGGGCCCAGGGGTCTTGCAGAGACTGATGCATCAACCAAGGACCATGCATGGAGAGGATCTAGACCCCTGCTCAGATGTAGCCTATGGCAGCTCAGTCTCCATGTGGATTCCCTAGTAAGGGGAGCAGGGGCAGTCACTGGCATGAACTCAGTTGAAGGCTCTTTGATCACCTCCCCCTGGTGAGGTGGCCTTACTAGGCCAGAGAGATAAAGGATCCCAACAGTCCTGATGAGACCTGATAGGTTAAGTCAGATAGTAGGGGAGAAGGAACTCCCTTATCAGTGGAATAGGGAAGGGACATAGGGAAGGAATAGGGAGAGAACGTGGGACTGGGAGAAGATGAGAGAGGGGGCTAAAGCTGACATAAGGTGAATACATTGTAATTTTAAAAATTCACATACTTCACATAAGTTAAGGAGAATCTAAAATGGTAATGGTTCACACACACACACAGAGAGAGAGAGAGATACAGAGAGCGCATATACTCATACACATGTATTATATATACAGGGACAACAAGATTGTTCAATATATAGTGGTGCTTGGTGCTTGGTACTTACTGCAAAGTCTGACAACTCGTGTTCAATCAGGACCCACATGGTAGAAAGAGAGAACTGACACCCCCAAGTTGTCTTAGGAACTCCACATAGGTACTGTGCTCTGCTCGCACATGTGCATGCACACACACACACACACACACACACACACACTGAAAACATGCACTAAATATTGAAGTTGTTTCTCTTTGTAGTAGAGCTCTTACACATCCCATTACTCAGTATTGCATAGTAGGTCATGTGTTCAGCAGTTATTCAGAAAGGATGAGTGAAAACATCCTGGTAGGTTTGGCTGCCACTCAAGCCTAATGCATTTAATGTCAAGTGAATTCAGTGCTTTCAAGGATAGAATTCAATTTATTTTTTGGCAAATAAATGAACTCCCACTTTGAAGAAAATAGTTCTGGATTTTTTCATAATACTTCTTCATATTTAGAAATAATATTTTGATGGGTAAGTATAAATCAATTAACTAATACAGTGTGTGATTAAAACATCCTGCAATCTTTTAAAAACAGCTTAGGCAAGCACGACAGTAAATGCCTCTATATTTGAAGTTCTTCCTCCCATGAATTCTCAAAAGCATAGGCCTTTTTTTCCCACCTTCATTTGTGTCACTCTGTGTTGGAAGAAATAGCTGTGGCTTGAGGGTTTAAGCGGTAAGTTCCCTGAGCATCAGAGATCATCTCTTTTTCCTTGTAGAAGAAATAAAGACTAAATATAGTGGCCGACCAGCCTGCTTTTTCAGTCCTTCCCACAGCGTAAGAGAAGCTTTCAGCTGGTATTTTGTTTTCTTTTGTTCAGTCAAAAGAGAATACTCATTGATCAAGAAAAGGGGGCTCACTCCTCTGTACCCTCAGGGGTACAGAAAAGAATCACCTGAAGGAGTCACTATCATGTCTCACAACATCAAAATTTGGAGTATGTGATAGAGACAGAAAGCAGACCTCTGGGAGCAAGATGATTAATCAAATACAAAGCACAAGACCATGCTGTTACACTCATAAATGCACATGTGCATATGTGTGTGGGCTAGTACATATATACATGTGTTACATGATGAATTTATCTCATATTTAGTAAGCTATTCTTATGTTTGAAAGTTGCTTTTTTCAATATAATAAATTCACATTTATTTTTATATATTATATTTGGAGTAAGTCAACTTCATTAAAGAAATTTTAATTTGAAAAAAGGAGACATATAGGAAATGTACCTTTACTTATAAATATAACGTAAACAAGGAAAGAAACTTTCATTATATTATAAAAATTCATAATTTGAGGAAATGGGTGGGATGTAGAGCAGAGATGTAACAAGGTGTAAACGAGGACATTAGACGTTAGGGAAGTAGTGAGACATAGAAAGGAATTTCTCTTTGGTTTTAAATTTCATCTCTAAATGGAAGCGATTAAGACACCAAGTGATGATTTTAAATTTCCAGATCTATTATTTTATCCTTGTCCCATACAGACACCAACAAGATGAAAAACTGGAAGACAACTGGAAATAGATTAGAAATTTTTTTGAAAATTAATCTTAACAGCTTGAAATCTTAAAATAAGTTCGTTCGTAACCAACAGTGGATTGTACAATTGAAGCAAGCATTTATGTTTTACAATACTCATATAAATCTTGAAAACACAAAATCAACACAGGGTCTCAAAGACAATAAACATATTTTAAGAGAATTTTGGAACCTAGAAGTTGCATGAAATACTTAAATACATAATCAGAGTGTTACTAGGGAGTAATTTTTTAACTGAAAAAATTATTACATTATGCTGTACTATCAAACTTGGAGATATTGTATGGGAAGTAGGCCAGATAGAAATGACTAAAGCAAATGGCACGAGAGGTAGAGCAGAGATGTAACAAGGTAGATTAAGGGGTAATATCTGCCCAGCCCCAGGTGAAAAAGGCTTATTTAAACGCAAGAGGTATCTGGGTCTTTCACTTTTTGGTAGCAGGTTAAGTAAAACAGCTGTAGTAATTATAGGCTTTTAATAAAAAAAAAAACATTATTAGCAAATTTTATTTTTACAACATATGGCATTATGAATGTTATTTCGTACATAAAAATGCTTAAATGGTTTTACCTTTTACTGAGTGCCTGTCAATTTCCATATAGCAAGTACAAGACAATTTGCTGTCCTTGTCAGTTAAAATATATCTGTGAGCTCCACATCAACAGAAAATACATTATCATTCTTATACTTTTACAAAAACAGAATAACACATCTTCATTAAATGCTGAGTATTTATATCATACTTTTTAGAGTTTATGAAAATGAACTAGAAAACTGTCACAATAATTTATTTAAAATAAATAAGTTCGTATTTTAGGCAAAAAAGTAAAAATATTGTATTTAACATCACGCTAGCATTAAAAAAATTTTACTGCCTTTTTTTACTCACATATAATTTGCTTTGCTATGATATAGAGCATCATTTTTGAATCAGTTTTTTGCATGTTTGGAAGAGGTAAATGTACTCTTGTCAAAAGAACTGAGGTGAAATAAAGCTTTTATATAATAAACCACTTATAATCTATGCTATATGGCTTAGGACAATAAACACTTCTCCCAAAATCCAAACAAATCATTTCATGACCAAATTTATATTGAATCATTTTGGATGTTGCTAACATGCCTGTTGTCATTTATATAAATCCTAGTACTTATTAAATCTATAAAAAATATATGTAAACTCACATCAGGAATGATGTGACCACTCATGAAAATTAAAATTGGCAAAGTATGCTCTAAACACTTGAATATAAAGAAAATCTGTACTGTGTTTCCACTCCCCCCAAAACACTGCCATGTATTCAAATATTTTCACTCTGATATGTAAAACAGAACATGCATCGATATTTTACCAATACATTTCACTCTGTGCTGACTTGCAACTTCATTCAAAATACCAACACATGGACACAATCCAAGAGTTCATCAGTAGAAATAAGAATGTAGTAAAGTACACAATCAAATACTATGAAGTCTTTATGAAAATTAAATCGTATAATTTGCAACAATATAGTTATACCGGGATGACATTATGCTAAACAAAGTAAGTCAGAGGTAACACGCTACTTCCTATATGATCCAACTTATATGGAGAATCTAAAATTACCAGATACCTAGACGCTAAGAGGAATTGCCAAGAGCTGGTGTAGGAGAAGCTAGGAAGCTGTTCAGTTGAGAATAACAACTCCCGGGTATGTTAGCCCAGCATGGTGGTAATAGATGTGATAGCCGTGTTGGTAATAGTAAGGTTCATGGAACGTACAGCTGACATTGAATCCTTACAATGTGTGCAACCTTTACACTAAGGACATTAATAATCAGGGTTTCCCTCAGACTCCAGTAGGGAACGTAAAGAGCAGGATGACATAACTCACGAGCCTGTCAAAGCGAGGTGTTAGATGTTTACCTCTATTGCTCTCCACCTTGGTTTTTAAATTTGCTCTTAATTGGTTGATAACTTCTTACATGTACATCAGGAGTTTTGATCAAATCTACTCTTACTTTTCCTCTAGATCTGGACAAGATCAAGCCAGCAAAGCATAGCCTGCCTGGGGAGGGGCTCCTGTAGTCCCAACCATAGCCAAGGAAATACTGGCAACTAGTGGCTGCTGGGGGAGAGAGAGTACATTTTCTACAGGGATACTGTCCTGGAAAAGTTGCTCCAGATGGTCCCACAGTGATGTAGTACTAGTTGGACTCAACAGGTTTAAGAAAATCAAGAAGATTCTACCACAGTTCCGAAGATACAATTTCTCTCTGTCCCTGAATCTTTCCATCTGTGCTATGCTGGCTGGCAAGCAAGTTCCTGGGATCCACCTTTTTCTACTCCCCAGTGCTGAGCTAACAGGTACATGTAGCTATGCCCAGATTTTACCATGATGCTCACTCCATGGTTTATTTTTTCTTATAAAATTTTCTTTGTTGTTGTTGTTGTTGTGCTTCTCTGTACTTCAATCAATATCGAGTTTTAAGAGAAGATTTACAAGAGGCAAACGGCAACAAATGTTTTACAGGAAATCCTTAGACTTCTGGAGCTCTGATGTTACACATAGGCATCTTTGGACCCTTAGTATTGCTTATGAATTCCAGGTCATTCTTAACTTGAAATGACTCATCTGAAATTTAAGTAGCAACAAACACCAATGATTTTTTTTCCAAAATTAGAGAATGAATCAAAATGATCAAGGTTCAATTTTACCTCATGAAATATATTCCATGTACATATTTCTCAAAATTGATATATGTGTTTTCTCCCGAAGAAAAAGATCCCAATATTTATTGTACTGTGAACTAGGGCTGGAAGGAATTTCTTCATGTTAGTGAAAGACAAGTATTAAATTTTGTTTAACTTTTCAGGAGTAAAGAAAATATTGTCCTTGTTGCCGAATAGACTCGGTTCTCAAGTGACTCCTATCAGCATCAACTGAGTAACAAAGAACAGAAGCAGCCATGTTTCTCAATCTTTCTCTTCAAGGTTTATTTTTCTTAGTATTGGCACCATTAAAAACACTTCAAATAATATAAATATCTGGTCTGTTCTGTAGTGATTTTAACCCTCATTGTGAACTTTGGAATCTCTGTGTGTATTATGCTCAACTCCAAACACTTGATTTGTATCATCACACTTAAATATTTCTAATTTTTTGATGACAAAAAAATTATTGCCATATTGCAGATGAAACTATTTCAGCCAAAGAGGAGATTAAGCAACATACCAAGCTTCAGCCATCGTGGAGGAAAGCTACGTAGGTTGGGAAGTCAGAAACTCCTGCTGTAGTGTCCCTAATATTTTCTCAGAGAAGACTGGTGTGTCCAAACACCCAGAATTTAAATGATTAAAAATGAATGAAATCTTATCTTTCATAAATAAAGTCAAAATTTAAGATAGATAGGCAGGGTTAAATTTCTTGAATGTTCTATGATAAGTAATTCTCTTGATTTATCCAGCTTCTTCCTTCTACACACTTCTTAGCTAACAACCCCTTCTTCCTAACCTGTGTTTCTATGAACACATTGTGTTGGATTTGTGCCTCCTTATCTTACAATGCCATTTGTCATGACACCAAGCCTATCTAAAGGAATGAAATCGGAATGTCCTGTGGTTTCTACAGCCATCGTGAAACACCATGACCAAAAACAACTTATGGAGGGAAGGGTTTATTTCGGCTTACAACCTTTTTTTTTAAAGATATGACAATTGCTCTTTAATAATGTCTTTTTAATTTTTTATTTATTACAATTAATTCAGTTTGTATCCTAGCTGTAGCCCCCTGAAAACCCCCAAACAACCCAGGATGTTACCGAGGGCAGGGTATTGGTTGTGCTTCACAAACTGATGGTAAGAGTTAAAGATAATATCTACATAACTCATTGAATATTGAATATTTGAGGCAGTGCCTACCTATACACTTCATCCCTACAGATTACCGTTCTCACACTGGAAGGTGTTCTGCATATATCAGAGAAGAAAGATAAACACCAACTTGGCTAAAAGCCCTAAAATCCACAAATGGTAAGATGCCTTCAAGATGTGTGGGTGCAATTGTGGCACAAAGTAGTGGGAGGAGCCAACAAACACCTGATGGGGTCAAGCCCTGCGTCATGAGATGGAGTCCATGCCCAACACTGCCTGAGTGGTGAAGAACCAGAGACTACATAAAGTAATGTAACTAGCAGAAAACCAAACACTACACTTTTGCTAAATTAAATGACATTCTGCTATATTTATGTATCAGTGTCTTGATTAGCCATCATCAGAGAAGCTGCATACCACAGTAGATGGGAATAGAAACAGAGACTCGCAGCTGGACAAAATGAAGAGACTTGAGAGACCAAGGAACATTCATACCAAAATGGGATGCAACCACCAATTCCCTTTCTTCAAAGTTCAGGGAACTCTGGGGAAGAGAGGGTAAGAAGATTTTAAGAGCCAATGGTGATGAAAGAACTCACAAAGACTGAGGCAGCAAGCACAGGACATGAATGATCTTCACTGGATCCTAGCTCTGAGATGAGTAAACACATCCCCTACCCTTAATCCAGAAGCTATCTGCAATTGATAACTGCCTGGGGAAAAAAAAAAAAAAGATTACTTTTCTGTGACAGAGTTTCATTGAGTATGTAAACCAAACTTAGGGGCAGGCCGGTCCCATGCCCATCAGTTAATGGCTAATGAAAAATGGTGAACTCAATGGCATTGTTGGAGGGTTTGGTTTGTTTGTTTGTTTTGATCTTATTATGTTTTGTCTGGGCTTTTTAGAAAAACTTGCAAGTCTTTTGCTTCTGTATTATATTCTCTAATTTTGTATTAACATGGGATTTCTGTCTGTGCTGCAGATGTGTTTTGCTTATCATTGGTTATTTTATTTAGAAAAAGAAAATATTGTATGAAAACACCAATTGCAATTTAATTAAAAAGAAAGAACATACCATCGAAAAGTAGAGGTGGTACAAGGAAGAGTGGTCTGGGAGTTCCAAGAAGCTTTTTAAATTTTAATTATTTGAAATGCCATGAAAAGACACTGAGGGTGTATAATAAGAGCCATGTTGAGCTGAGTGCTTCCACTTCAAGTCAGAACTAACATTAAGAAGCTTACTTAAATGGAAATGTTCTATAGTTTAAAAAAAAAACAATCAAAGGCCATCTAAATAAAAATAATACACATAGTGACATGTTTGTGAAGCAAGGAAAAGAAAAACGCGGGAGCGTAAAAACACAGGTAAAAATTATTATGTCTAAAATTGGTTAATTACAATTCAGGGAAAAGTGGAACGTGTCCAGTTGCAGCCAGAACTGCTCAGTTGCCTGCATGATTACCCATCTGCAGCAACAATTATTTGCTCTTTTAATTTTTTGTTCTAAAATGCATTCAGTACTCCTGTATCTATTTAAAATCTCAAGTATGCAGCATTACATGTTTTTACATATAGTGTAACACACTGCTGCCGTTTTATAATTTTCAGAACACGCTTTCTAAGAGCACTGCATAAAGTGTGTCTAATACAAAGTTTAAAGCTTATAATAAGACACTAAGATAAAATTAATTCACTTTACTTAACTATTGGATTGGAAATATATTAGTTTATGTGTTCGTTTTAGGTAGAATGCTAGAGCACAATGCCTTGCTTTCAGGTCAGTGTGAGCCATCATATAGAATTCACTTAGATACAGTAACTTGTGTGATGATTAAGGTTAAAAAAATTTAACCTGACCTGTGAACTGATGTCATAGGAAAAAAACTGTGTTTGCTTCACAAATAATTTTTTTGTTCATACACAGAACTTAAAAAAAAAAATGTGAAACCACTTAACTTGTAGCACAGTGTTAAGGCTAAAACCCTTGATATTAGAGACTCTAAACTCCTCAGTTTAGGGTTTCCTTCCCAAACAGAGCCACAATACATACAGTTTGGTCTGTAGTAATGTCATAAAATGTCTTTCTTCTTTCTTCTCTCTCTCTCTCTCTTTCTTTTTCTCCTTTCTTTCTTTCTTTTTTTCTTTCTTTCTTTCTTTCTTTCTTTCTTTCTTTCTTCACATAACAGCACCTGCATTCTCTTTCAAAAAAGTACAAGTATCAGAAATGGTCTTCCTTTCCGTTTTCTAAGCATAGAGGAAATAAAAGAAATTTATAAAATTTGTGACAAATACAGTGTCCTCATATAGGACATCCTCAAATAGATTTAAAATAATTTGAATAACAGGTATTTCTATGGTATTGATCAAGTTATGTATTGAGTTTGGAATATTTAACTTGTTTATAGTCCCTTATGAAAGGGGTTCTACATTTATAAGTTTAAATAGTAAAAAGGGGGTTTGAAAAAAGAAACCATTTTTGAAGTAATCAGTTCTCTTCAACTTTCCTTTCTTTTGGCACTAGTAGGGACAGGAGCCACTTTATGCTTATGCATCAACTGATTTTTGTGTAAATGATAAGATGTAGTGAAGTGGAAAGAAAAATATTGTTAAGATAGTAACACCCTTATTAAATAGAAAACTTATTTCAAATTAAGCTTGAAATAATATTATCAAAATGATAGCAAAATTGGATCTCATTTGTTTAAAAACAATAATTTTTCATGCTATGGTAAGATGAGAATTCTGATAGTGAAGCCACATCTCAGAGTCTAGATTGATTTGACATCTGTTGACTTAGCACTAGAGTGTAGATTTACCATGCTTGCATTAGATCTCAATACTTTGATATGGTTCCGGATCTCATAACTTATTTGACACAATATTTTATTCAGGATGCAGCAAATTGATCTGATGAATATGATTTTGATAGCTTATGCTCAGCGCTCTTGTGAGCCAGGCTACTACAAATTGGATATTCCCTGACCAGGAACAAAAGTGCTACCCAATGGCAAGTACACACGCAAACCAAGACTTATGGAACCCTCACATCATAAGAAAACAGCACAAAGAAAACAAGCTGCTCATAAAAACTAAGAAAAGTTGCTTGCTGTTATCTCCAGGCAAGGCCACTTCAAGGTTGCTGCTTGATCATATATTGCCACAAACTGTTGACAGTTTTAGTTAGGTATCAAAAGCACATTACCTTTTCTATCCATTGCAAGGGGGAAACTGACAGCGATATTGATTGTGAATGTTTCCTAGCCAGAGGAAAAGCTAAATGCCAAGAACAACGCTCCAAAGCCAAGAGCTCATGGCTACAATGTTGTTCTTCTGTCTCTTCAAATAGTTTTTCAAAAATGACATGAGCTTGTTAATTAGGCTTATGGTATTTTGATGAATATTTTACCCCTGCTTGTCATGAATAGGAACAGTCTTGACAATCAAGCAGTATATTCTTAAAAGACAGTGGGAAAACAAATGTTTCAAAGCGTGTATTAAACAGTAAAAGTGAAAATTCCACATATCTAATTTCAGCAGAAAAAGGTATCTTTTCCTCATTGACAATTAAATAATCAAACTTATTTATGAACAACTATTGCACCAAGTTTAAAGAAGAACAAATTTATCTAGTACCTGTTGACTACCACAAATTCTCTATCTACGTGTCTTCAGTGGATCCTTTAGAAACTTCCTATTTTCTATTAGCCATACACAAATATAGAAATGATACTTAGACCTCAGCATTGTCTTATTTGATTTAAATGCCATTTGATGACAAATGTTTACACATTATTCAAGAATTTGTAATAAAAAATACAAAGAAGTTAAATGAAAGTCAAGTTCTATTATAACGACTCAAATACACACATGTTTTCCTTAAAATAATTATTACCTAAAAATGCTCATTTGTTAACACATTGACAACATCATGTGGAGGACAGAAAAACAATGAGAATTGGTATGATTAAAAAACATACATTTGATTTGTGATTTTAGAGCCTCCCATTGCTTTATTAATGGAAACACTTTAGTGCTTATAGGAATTACAAAATGACAAGTTTGAAAGCCCAGGTTAATATTTATCCTAGTATAGACTACATGCCACTTACTCTGGAGGAAATGGCAGAGTTATCATTTGGCTCCAGAGTACAGAAAATAGCACATTTTAGCATTTAGACATAATGCTTAAGATTCCTCTGCTTTTTATTTCAATAGATTGTGTGGGATACTCCTTCTTTGGACTTCTTAATATGTCTTGCTTTATTTTCTGAAATTCCTTCCAGTTAGAATTTACACGAAATATATTCGTCAACGACTTACCCCTACTATTATACTTTTACTCTTAAATATTCAAATTGCATGGTGTACCTCTGTGAAGAACTTTTCCACCAGTGACATGAGACCTAATAGGCACATGAAAGGCTAAATCAGTCCAGGAGATTTGGAGGTGTTTTTGAGCCCATTAATGTTAAATCAATTGATATGTCACAATCCTCAGTACAGTATTAATACTGGCAGATGTTACAGTGAGATTGCTACCAATCAAAAGCTGTACAAAATTAACTTAAGAAAAGTTTGGACAGTCAGTAAAGAGACGTTATTTCACCAATGTTGTTCTCGTGAGATTAACAAAGCAGAACAATATGAAGGCATTTTCTAGTGGTGGAAAGCAGAGCTGCAGCGGAGTGTATTTCTCTGGACAGATGTGGATTCAAAGATCACCTAGAAGCAGCGACCCACCTTAGAGTGTAAAAACTAAAAGGAAGGGAGAAAAAGTGTATTGGTTGGACTCAATTTAGACACTGATGTCATTCAAAATTCTGCTTTTTGCTGGAGGGGAGGTGTGTTGGGCATATGTGTGATGCATTAAAACCTTCATGGGAGTCTAGCAACAAAATCTGTTACAGTTCTGAAGTAGCAATGAGGTGAGTCCCAGAACTTCAACTCTTCTCTGTCTTCAGTGTCTAAGAAATACAGTTCAAGACACAGAGACTGAAGATAGAGAGATGAGAATCTGGTTCTCTGTGTACTTGATTACAGGTAGATAGTCATAAAAATGAACTAAATATGGTGAAACTATTAAATATAACAAAGTCAGTAGAATCTCTGAAATGTGTGTGTGTGATGTCTGTGATCATGTTTACATGTGGGCATGTTTGTGAGATATGTGTGTGCATAAATGTGGGAGGCAGAGGACAGTGATGGATGACTTGCTCTGTCACTTTATGTCTTTTCCTTGAGGAAAAGTCTCTCACTAAACCTGAGATTTAAGTGAGGATGCCTCTCGGCACTTCGATTACCAGCATGCAGTTATATGGCTGTTTTTTGCAGAGATGGCGGGTTTATATAATCATCCCTTATGGTCAGCACCAAACATGCTTACCAAACCAGCCATGGCACAACCCTTAAATTTGTGTTATTTAGTTAAACAGTGCAACTTAGTGGATATTATATTTAAATATTTGAATGAATAAGATCTCCTTTTATGAGGCTTACATTTTAATAAAATATCATCTGTGTTAAAAAGAATATGTGACACAAGGAAGATTATATTAATCTATAAAATGCCTAAATCTCTTGCTAATGCTATAATGGTTTAAGAAAAAAAACTGAAAAAAAAATGAATGGAAAGAAAAGCATACCAACCAAATTCCTCAAAATTACAAAAACAAAAACTGCATTTTTAACTAGAAAGTAATTATCTTGACCTTTTTTTATATCTACAACAGAAGGCTTTATTTGAAATATTTTTTAAATATGGAAGTACTTTGATATCTTGAATAGATGTAGAAATAGTATAGACATATTTATTAAAATAATACATGTAAAATGAAAATTGATATAATAGTATGTAATACTAACTTTAATTTAGCCAATCATTTAAATTCTTATTTAAAATAATAAATAGCTAAGTTTATTGAATTCTTGAAGTCTTTAAGTCAATGATAGAGAACAATGATTTTTATATTTAAGACAAAATTTTACAACATAATCAAGTGAATAGTGTCAGCAATATGTCAAAAAAAGTAATTTTTAAAATAAGTTTTGAAAGTAAGTTTCACAAACGAGTGCTAACACATTGAGTGTGGTAAGAGATGCTGATCTGTATTTTTTCTTTATTATTATTATTATCATTTATTTACATTTATTCAATTTGTATACCGGCTGTGGCAGCCTCCCTTGTCTTCTCCCAAACCCACCCCACCTCCCTCTTCTTCTCCTATGCCCCTCCCCTAGACCACTAATACGGAAGGTCCCTCTCCCCTTCTATTTGACCCTAGCCTATCTGGTCTCATCAGGACTAGCTGCACTGTCTTCCTATGTGGATTTTTAAAAATTTACATAAGTAGGTTTATCTGGGATGAGAAACCTCATATCAGACTATGCTTCTATCAGACACCAGATTGCCTATAGGCAAATCTGTAGGGCATTTTCTTGATTAATGTTTTTTACTTAGGTGGCACCAGATTGTACCATATCTGGGCATATGTTCTACAATTGTGTAAGAAAGCAGGATAATCAAAACATGGAGCAAAGAAGTAAGAGCCTTTCCTCCTCAGTGCATCTACTTTGTTTCCTATCTTTAGGTTTCGCTCTTGATTTCCTACCCTGACTCTAAGGGACTAAGAGTCCCTTAATTTTGAATAAACATTTCTTCTCCAAGTTGATTTTAATCATGCTGTCTTCTCACTACAATAGAAACCCTAGAAAGTCCTGAAGGGGACCGGAGCTCCACAAGGACCAAGAAATCTGGGCCCAGGGGTCTTTTGGTGAGACTGATAACTCCAACAAAGGCCCAAGGATTGAGATAACCTAGAACCCCTGCACAGATGTAGCCCATGGCAGCCAGTGTCCAAGTGGATACCCTAGTAAGGGGAACAGGGACTGTCTCTGACATGAACTCACTGCCTGGCTCTTTGATCACATCTGCCTGATGGGTGAGCAGCCTTACCAGGCCATAGAGGAAGACAATGCAGCCAGTCCTGATGAGACCTGATAGGCTAGAGTCAGATGGAGGGGGAAGAGGACTTCCTCTATTGGTGGACTTGGATTGGGGCATGGAAAGAGTTAAGGGAGGGAGGGTGATATTGGGAGGGAATGAGGGGAGGGCTAGAGCTGGGATACAAAGGGCATAAACTGTAATTAATATAGAAAAATTAAAATTAAAAAAGACAGATTCACAAACAGTCATAACTTGAAAATGAAAGATTTGGAGAACTCAATTATTTTCACAATTTTGGTTCTAAATCTCAAGTTTTACCTGAGGAAAACTATTTAATCAAACTACTTTAGGAGATTACACATGATTAAGGTTGTTAATAGTGGCTTAACTTCTCCAAAGAAACCAAGAAAAGGGCTGGCAGTCTTAACAATTCCTTGAAGAGGAATGCAAGATTTATTGCTCATGTTGAGAATGCACTGACCACCTCATCTCAACAGAAACTCAAAACAGAATTATCATGTAATATCTTGAGTTACGTTCATAGATACATCTGGGAGTACTGGAGTCAGAACAAAAATGGTAGTTCAATGATCGGATATTTAGGAATGGGTGAAGGTAAAAAACCCAAAGTATTGCAAAGTCAATGTGTCAAACACCAGAACAAGGAGACCTCCAAAGAATCATAAAGGCACCTAATGAAGAAGCCAATGGAACTGGGGTAAATGATTCTTTTGGCAAAGAGTTTTCTGTGAAAGCACAAATACCTGACTTTAGATTCCTCGTTCTTATGTAGGGTAATAAGGCTGAGTACTGGTAATTCCAATGTTGCTGAGGCAGAGATACAGAAATCCAGAGTGCATTGTCCAGCTAGTCTTGCTGAATGGTGAGCTCCAGGCACAGTATGCTCTCTGTTTCAGAAAGCAAGGTGGAGAGCGATGGAAAAAAGGCTCTCAAGGTCTACCTCTAGCCTTTAGTCTCACAAGTCATAAGTACACAAGAGCATATTCATTAGCATATATGTAAACACACACTCACACACAGAACATATCCACATTTCCCTCTGTTACTACAGCACTATAAATATTACCTACAACCTAATCCAGTATAACCTCCTTGTCACCCTTTCTGACTTTCCTTATTTTGTTCCAGTGAACATCAACCTGAATCCTTTCTAAAGAGTAGGAAAATAAGGAACAGGAAGGAAACTTTAATAAACTGCATTCCTCTCCCTGCAGCAAAGGAGTGCATGAAATATGCCCCACCAAGTAGGATTATAAACCAGCAGAGTCACTGTTATTAAGCAGGATGACCCAATTTGGAGGAAGTAGGAGCATTTATTAATATACCCAGTTTTGCAAACATTAATATCACACTATAAACTTGATACTGGACCTGTAAAAGCTGATATAAGCAAGCTATTTGAATTATGCAAAAGAGATTAAAAAGAAATTAATATCTGGGATTTAACGTTCAGCTTCTGTAATTTACAAATTCACTTAAATAAGCAAGAAAAATGTTAAAACTTAAAAAAAATGAGTATTACCATAAATCTATAACAAGAAGGTAAAGGAACTCTTGTTTTCCAACTTCTATTTTTTCAAATTTTTATTTTTTATATTAATTACAGTATATTCACTTTTCATCCCAGCTGTAGCTCCTTCCTTCATTCCCTCCCAATCCCCACCCACCTTCTCTCATCTCCTCCTTACCAGTCTCTAAGTCCACTGATAGGGGAGGTCCTCCTCCCCTTCCATCTGACCCTATCCTATCAGGTCTCATCAGGATTGGCTGCATTGCCTTCCTCTGTGGCCTAGCAAGGCTGCTCCCCTCTCAGGGGGAGGTAATTAAAGAGCCAGGCAGTGAGTTCATGTCAGAGACAGTCCCTACTCCCTTACTAGGAAAACCCACTTGGAGACTGAGCTGGCAAGGACTACATCCGAGCAGGGGTTCTAGGTTATATCCATGCAAGTTCCTTGTCTGGAGAACTAGTCTCAGAAAAGAACCCTGTGCCCTGATATATTTGGTCCTTGTGGAGCTCCTGTCCCCTCCACGTCTTAAAAAAATCCCCCTTCTTTCATAGGATTCCCTGCACTTTGCCCAAAGTTTGGTTATGAGTCTAAGCATCTGCTTTGCTACACTACTAGGTAGAGTCTTTCAGAGGTCCTCTGTGGTGGCTTCTGTCCTGTTTCTGGTTTTCTCCTACTTCCAATGCCCATCCTTTTTGTCTTTCTAAGTAAGGATTGATCATCGTACCCCGGCTCCTCCTTCTTGTTTAGCTTCTTTAGGTGTACAGATTTTAGTATGTTTATCCTATCTTATAGGTCTAATATGCACTTATACATGAGTATATACTGTGTGTCTTTCTGCTTCTGGGATAACTCACTCAGATGATCTTTTCTAGATCCTACCATTTGCCTGCAAATTTCATGATTTCTTTTTTTGATGTTACTCATGATGTACATTTCAATTTAAAATTATCAGTAATAAAGTTGATTTTTTTCTTTGTGTATTATCATGGACATACAGCTCTTCTAATTGATTAAGTTCCTCTTTGCTTAGGATTTGCCTCATTCTAAAAAACATATCATATTAATATACACTTTTATATTTTTGGAAAAATCAGTTATTATCACTTGAAAAGTTCATAATATAACTGTTTTTAAATACATTTAATCCAATTTTATTAAGAAGTTGTCCAGCATTCAAAAGGGATATTTTATGAAGTAGGTTTAAAGAAAGCAATAAAACAGAGAAATTAAATATTTCCCTCTTTTCGCTTTCAGATAGTAGTGTGGGCAGAAGTTTTCATCATGCATGCATGCATTATCAGAGGGTGAAATAATTGAATGAGGAAGCTATCAGTAATAGACTCCATCAAGGTGAAGAGGTCAAAGACATGCTGGTCCGACAGACACATGACTTAAAGCAGCATTTGAACACTTACCTGAGAGAGAAAAGAGTGATCATGTGGAAATGTTGGGCTAACATTCTAAAAAGAACTACAAGCTCAGTGGAAAGAGCAGAATGAACAGGGAAAGCCTGAGACGGGAGGGGATGAGGCTCTGGACATAACCTGCAGAATCCGTGTGTGGCTGCACATCTTGCTACTACTTGAAAGCTTTAGATTCATTGGACTAGATGCCGAAGCTAGGACTCTTGGTGTGAAGAGGAAGTTGGTGGGTGATGTTATCACGTGGTCAAATTGCTTGTATTTTGAAGATAAAAATACAGCACTCTTTTGGTGGTTTGAATGTGTGAAGTGACTAAAAGAGATTACTCAAAGATGAAACCCAATATCTAGTTTGTGAACTGTGTTCCAAGGTTTAAGAACAAAAAACAAAAATTTGTTTCAAAACATATTATATTTATGCTATTGTCTGTGCAACTATGTGATATGACATTGTCTTCTATCAGTTTTCTCCAGATATGCAAGATTAGTTTGATTTACACCAATAAGTTTTTGATTTATTAATATCCAAATCTATCACTATAAACAACATTTTATTTTCTTGTTTATTTACTTTACATCCCAAGGATGCCCTCTAACGCCTCTCCTCCCAAGAATAACAGAGCATCATTAATAGTGTCAGGGGCTGGCTCTCTACAGTGGGGTTGGTCTCAGTTTGGACCAAAATTGGCTCAATATTCCCTCAATTTCTGTTCTCTCTTTATTCTTGCACATCTTTTAGACAGGATAACTTTTGGATCAAAGGTTTTGAGGGTGGATTGTTGTTTCCCTCCCTCCACTAGTCCTGTCTGGCTAAGAGGTGGTCACTTCAGTCTCCACGTTTTCCGATGTTAGAAGTCTCAGCTATCGAGGTCTTAGATCCACTTGGACTTCAGTTTTGTGCAGGATGATAAGTATGGATCTATTTGCATTTTTTCTACACGTAAAAATCCAGTTAGACCAGCACCATGTGTTGAAGATGCTGTCTATTTTCCATTGGATGGTTTTGGCATCTTTGCCAAAAATCAAGTGTCCATAAGTGTGTGGGTTTATGTCAGGGTCTTCTATTCGATTTCATTGATCCACCAGTCGGTTTCTACCCCAGTACCATGCAGTTTTATTGTAGAGGATTGTTTTAGCAATTCTGGTTTTTTTGTTATTCCATATGAAGTTGAGAATTTTTCTTTCAAGGTCAGTAAAGAATTGTGTTGGAAATTTGATGAGAATTGCATTGAATCTGTAGATTGCTTTTGGTAATATGGGCATTTTTACTATATTAATTATGCCAGCCATTAGCATGGGAGATGTTTCCATCTTCTGATATCTTCTTCTAATTTTTTCTTTTGTAGCAGCTTTATTCATAATAGCCAGAAGCTGGAAACAACCCAGATGCCCCTCAACTGAGGAATGGATATAGAAATTGTGGTACATCTACACAATGGAATATTACTCAGCAATAAAAAACAAGGAAATCATGAAATTTGCAGGTAAATGGTGGGAACTGGAAAAGATCATCCTGAATGAGGTATCCCAGAAACAAAAAGACACACAGGGTATATAGTCACTCATAAGTGGATATTAGACATACAATATAGGATACACCTACTAAAATCTGTACAGCTAAAGAAACTAATAAAGAAGGAGGACTCTGGCTAAATGCTCAAACCCCATACAGCAAGGCAAAGAGGAAGAACATCAGAAGAAGGAGAAAACAGGGAACAGTAAAGGAGCCTGCCACAGAGGGCCTCTGAAAGGGTCTACCCTGAAGGGTATCAAAGCAGATGTTGAGACTTATGGCCAACCTTTGGGCAGAGTGCAGGGAATTTCATGAAATAAGTAGGAAATAATAAGACCTAGAGAGGATAGGAGCTCCACAAGGAGAGCAACAGAACCAAAAAATATGGGCACAGGGGTCTTTTCTAAGACTGATACTCCAACCAAGGACCATTGATGGAGATAACCTAGAAGCCCTGCACAGATGTAGCCCATGGCAGTTCAGTGTCCAAGTGGGTTCCCTAGTAATGGGAACAGGGACTGTCTCTGACATGAACTGATTGGCCTGCTCTTTGATCACCTCCCCCTGAGGGGGAAGCAACCTTACCAGGCCACAGAGGAAGACAGTGCAGCTACTCCTGATGAGACCTGATAGGTTAGGATCAGAAGGAAGGAGAGGAAAACCTCCCCTATCAGTGGACTTGGGGAGGGGCATGTGTGGAGAAGGGAGAGGGAGGGTGGGATTGGGTGGGGAGGGGAGAGGGAATTGTGGGGGGATTCAAAGTGAATAAAATATAATTAATAAAATTAAAATAAAAAATGGAAAAAAGAAGTCTCAGCTAGAATCACATCCATATCCTCCCAGGAACCCACCCTGTTGAAAGCCTCTAGTTTGTCAAAGAGATTCACCTCCTCCTTTCCTCTTCTTGTTCCCAACACTTTCACCTTCCACCTCCGTTCTCCGCACATCTGATCCCTACCTTTACTTCCCTCCCTATTCCATCTCCTGCCTAGTTCTCTCTCTTCATCCACTTCTGCTGTCTATTCTATTTCCCCTTCTGAGTGACATTAAAGCACTCTCCCTTGGGCCCTCCTTGTTACTTAGCTTCTTTTGGTCTGTGGGTTGTAGTATGGTTATCCTGTACTATAGGTCTAATATCTGCTTAAAAATATGTGTATACCATGTGTGTCTTTCAGGGTCTGGGTTTTCACACTCAGGATGATCTTTTCTAGTTCAATTAGTCTGCCTCGAAATTTCATGATTTTTTTTTTTAATAGCTGAGTAGTATTCCATTGTGTAAATGCACCACAATTTCTTTATCCATTCTTCAGTGGAGGAACACTAAGTTGTTTCAGTTTCTGGCTATCACGAATAAACATCTATGAACACTTGAGCAAATTTTCTTGTATGTTGGAGCATCTCTGTGGGATATGTTGGAGGGTGGGGGATAGCTGGATCTTGAAGTAGAACTATTTTGAGAAAGTACCAGATTGATTTTCAGAGAGACTGCATAAGTTTGCACTCCCACCAGCAATGGAGGAGGGTTTCCCTTTTTCCATATTCTTGCCAGCATGTGCTGTGTCTTGATGTTTTGATCTTAGTCATTCTGACCTGTGTAAGATGGAAGCTTAGAGTAGTTTTGATTTTTGTTTCTCTGATGACTAAGGACATTGAGCATTTCTTTAAGTGCTTTTAATCCATTTCTTAATTGTATTATTTGATTTGTTGATGTTTAATTTCTTAATGTCTTTGTATATTTTTGGATATTAGCAGCCCTCTGTCTGATGCAGCGTTCGTGAAGATTTTCCCCAATCTGTAGGCTGTCTTTTTATTCTATTGACATTGTCCTTTTACTTACAAAAGATTTTCAGTTTCATGAGGTCCCATTTATTAATTGTTGATCTCAGAGCCTATGCTGTTGTTGTTCTATTCGGGAAGTGTCTCCTATGCCAATGATTTCCAGACTTTTCCCCATGTTGTCTTCTAATAAATCCATGTCAAGGTTTTGATCCTCTTGGACTTGAGTTTTGTTCAGGATGATAAATATAGTTCTATCTGCATTTTTCTACATGGAGATATCCAGTTTGACCAGCACTATTTGTTTAAGATGCTATCTTTTTTTTTTTTTTTTCCCATTGTATGGTTTTGGTTTCTTTGTTGAAAATCAAGTGCGCTTAGGAGTGTGGCTTTATTTCCGGGTCTTCAATTCAGTTTTATTGATCAACCTATCTGTTTCTATACAAATATCATGAAGTTTTTATTATTGCTCTACAATATAGCTTGAAATCAGGGATGTTGATACTGCCTGAAGTTCTTTTCTTGTACAGAATTGTTTTGGCTATCTGGATTTTTTTTTTTCATTCAAATTTAATGGTTGCTCTCTTCATATCTTCAAAGAATTGTGCTGTAACTTTGATGGGAATTGCATTGAATCTGTAGATGGCTTTGGCAAGATGGCCATTCTTCCCTATGTTAATCCTACTGATCTGCAAGCATGGGCGATCTTTCCATCTTTTAAAATTCTTTTTCAATTTCTTTCTTCAAAGACTTGCGGTTCTTGTCATAAAGGTCTTTCACTTGCTTGATTAGGGCTTCACCAGGTTATTTTACATTAATTTGTGGCTATTTTGAAGGGAGCTGTCTCCCTAATGTCTTTCTCAGCACTGTTGTCACTTCTAAAATGAGAGGCTACTGACTTTTTTGAGTTAATTTTATATCCAGAAACATTGCTAAAGGTGTTCCTCAGCCTTAAGATTTCTCTGGTAGAATCTTGGGGGTCCCATATATACCATCACATCATCTGCAAATAGCGATATTTTGACTTCTCCTCCAATTTGTATCCCTCTTATCCCTTTACTCGTCTTACTGTTCTAGCTATAGAACTTCAAGTACTATATTGAAGAGGTATGTTGAGAGTGGGCAGTGTTGTCTTGTCCCTGATGTTAGTGGGATTGCTTTAAGTTTTTCTCCATTTAAATTCATGTCCTTTCTACTGGCTTGTTGTATATTGTCTTTATTGTGTTTAGGAAAGTACCTTGTATCCCTGATCCTTCCAAGACTTTAAATACGAAGGAATGATGGATTTTGTCAAAGGCCTTTTCAGCATCTAATGAGATGATCTTGTTTGTTTGTTTTTTTCTTTCTTTCAGTTTATTTATATGGTGAATTAGATTAGTGGATTTCCATATGTTGAACCATCCCTGAATTCCTAGTATTAAGCCTACTTGATCCTGGTGGATAATATTTTGATGTGTTTCTGGATTGAGTTTGCAAGTATTTTATTGAGTATTTTTTTCATGAATGTTCATAAGGGAGATTGGTCTGAAATTCTTTTTCTTTTTTGGGTCTTTGTGTGGTTTAGGTATCAATGTGATTGTGGCCTCATAGAATGAGTTTTGCAGTTTCTTCTGTTTCTATTTTTTGAAATAGTTTGAGGAATATTAGTATTGGTTCTTCATGGAAAGTCTGGAAGAATTCTGTGCTAAAACCATCTCAACCAGGGCTCTTTTTTGATTGGAAGGCTTTTGATGACTGCTTCTATTTCCTTAGGGTTTATTTGAATTTTCAACCTGATCATTGATTTCATTTAGATTTTTCAATTTTGTGGCATACAGGTTTTTGAAGTATAATCTAACGATTTTTTTTTAATTTCCTCATTGTCTGTTGTTATATCTACCCTTTCATTTGTAATTTTATTAATTTGGATACATTTCCTCTGTCTTTTAGTTTGGTTAAGGGTTTGTCTATCTTGTTGATTTTCTCGAAGTACCAGCTCTTGGTTTTGTTCATTCCTTGTATTGTTCTCTTTGTTTCTAGGTTATTGATTTCAGCTGAGTTTGATTATTTCCTGCTGTTGACTCCTCTTGGGTGTGTTTCCCTTTTTTATTTTTCCAGAGCTTTCAGGTGAGCTGTTATGTTACTAGTATGAGCTCTCTCTAGTTTCCTTATGAAGGCACTTAGTGCTATTAACTTTCCTCTTAGCACTGCTTTCATTGTGTCCCATAGGTTTGGGTGTGTGGTGCTTTCATTTTCATTGAATTCTAGAAAGTCTTTAATTTATTTCTTTATTTCCTCTCTGACCCAGTTATCATTAAGTAGAGAGTTAATTAATTTCCACAAGTTTGTAGACATCCTGTTGTTTCTATTGTTCTTGAGCTTTAATCCATGGTGGTCTGATAAAATATAAGGTCTTATTTAAATTTTCTTGTATTTTTGAGGCTTGCTTTGTATCTGAGTATGTGGTCAATTTTGGAGAAATTTCCAAGAGGTGCTGAGAAGGTATATTCTTTAATGTTTGGATGAAATGTTCTATAAATATCTGTTAGGTCCAATTGACTCATAACATTGGTTATTTTTGTTATTTCTCTGTTTAGTTTCTGTCTCAATTATCTGTCCATTGGTGAGAAAAGTTGCTGAAGTCTCCTACTATTAGGGTGTATGTTTCAATGTTTGATTTAAGCTTTCATAATGTTTCTTTTACAAATGTGGGTGTCCTTGCATTGGAAAGTATGTGTTCAAAAGTAATACATCATCTTGCTCAATTTTTACTTTGGGGAGAATAACATGCCCTTCTCCACCTCTTTTGATTAATTTTCGTTGAAACTATTTTATTTGATGTTCAATTAGCTACTCTAGATTTCTTCTTGTGTCCATTTGCTTGGAAAATCTTTTTTCCCATCCTTTATTCTGAGGTAATGTCTATCACACGGTTACTGAGGCATGTTTCTTGTATGCAGCAGACTGACGGGTCCTGTGTCTGCATCCATTCTGTTAGCATGTGTCTGGAGGAGTTGAGGCCATTGATGTTGAGAGACATTAATGACCCAGTGGTTGTTAATTCCTGTTATTTTGGTGTTGGGGTAGAGTGTGTAGGTGTGTGGTATGTGCTTCCCATCTTTTGGTTTTGCTTTTTTGTGCTTATTAATTTCCTGTGTTTTCCCAGGTGTGATTAGCCCCCTGGGGTTGGAGTTTTCCCTTTAGTAGGGAAAACTTCTGTAGGGCTGGTTATGTTGATAGGTCTAGTTTAAGTTTGTTTTTGTCATGGTTTTCTCCATCTGTTGTGATTAAAATTTTTGCTGGTCTGTAAGATAACCAACTAAGCCCTTCTTGCTTTTAGAGATTTTGGCAAGAAGTCAGGTGTAATTCTGATAGGTCTGCCTTCATATATTATTTACCCTTTTTTTCTGTTTCATCTTTTAATGTTCTTTCTTTGTGCTGTACATTTAGTGTTTTGATTATTATATGGCAGGAGGATTTTTTTGTGTGTGTTCCAATCTAGTTGATGTTCGGTAGGCTCTTTTCATGTTTATAGACATCTCTTTCTTTAAGTTGGGGAAATTTTCTTTTGTTAAAAATATTTTCTGGAGGGGGATCCAAGGTGGCGGGGACCAGTGCGCACCATATTCAGAGCTGAAGCTCTAAATTGGTGAGTCGAGGGGCTGTGGAACCCAAAACAACTGTATGAGGATTCCGGAGAGAAGGGGAACAAACCCTGATCTGAGTCCAATAGGACACAGGCCAAACACGGACATCTCCGTGGACTTCTCCTGGGAATCGATTCCCGGGCACTTCCCTGTAACCAGCAGAAGCATCAGCGGAGGTAGCCAACCCAGCAGCAGAGGGGACAGAAGTACAGTAGCCAACAGGGAAGCTGCAGCAGAGCTACCAGAGCAACTAGCAGCTGAAGCAGAGGAGGCACCCTGAAGTGCACACAGCTCACCTGCACACAGTGCTGCCTGCTCAAACACAGAGCTCCCTCCTTGATATTTGAGACTGAGAACACTCAACACCCCCCCCCCCCCATCTACTCTGATCTCCAGCCTTGCCAGAGGGGGAAAGCAGCAGAGGAAGCACATAGCACTTCCCAACTCAGAGAGCAGAGCCCAGACTGCTGTGCTCACAACTTCTAGCAAGGAGCACAGGGCTGAACACATAGAGCCCACAACAGTGTAATTGTCCTGCCCGCAGCGTCAGCCACAGACCTCAGAGTCCAGCCTGCAGAGCCCTCCACAGACTGGAGACCACTGGGTATTCAGGAAGCCTGTGCAGACGATTTGTGCCGCGATCTGCACTTGTTAACCACGCCAGCATCTACATCCCCTTTTGCGCTTGCTCCTAACCCCCATATCCCAAGCACCTACACTCTCTAGCACTCCCCTTCAAGACGCAGGCACACAGGAGCGAGCACACACACACACACACACACACACACACACACGCTTACTCCCCCGCAATAACGAATCTGCGCCAGCGGTTTTCCTTCCTTAGGTACAACCTTAGCAGCAGCACACATTCTCAAACCACTGGACCGCCCTGATCTTCCTGAAGAATACTCCCGAGACCAGAGAAAGACAGCTCCAGTCTGAAGTTCAGACTCAAGGATAAAACAGTGAAGATCACATATACGCAAATGGCCAAAAGTAGGCCTAAGAACTCACCCAACAGAAACCGGGACACCATGGACCCACCAGCATCCCCCAAAATCAATGGATATTTTAACTCAACAGAAACACAGGAAAATGACTTTAAAGCTATGCTTACACAGTTATTAGAGGAACAAAAAGAGGAAATGAACAGAGCTCTCAAAGAAATACAGAAGACTATAACTGCCCATGTACAGGAACAATTAGAGACACATAGAGAAGAAACAAACAAAAAAATAGGAGCCACATTCTCTCAGATGAAGGAAATGGTGCAAAGCATGAAAACAGAACTAGAATCTATAACAAAAACACAAACAGAGAAAACCCTGGAACTGGAGAACTTAGAGAAAAGATCAGGAACCACAAAAGTAAGCATCACCAATAGAATACAAGAGATTGAAAAGAGAATCTCAGGTGCTAAAGATACACTGGCTGAAACTGATTCCTCCCTCAAAGAAAAGGTAAAATCAGAAAAGTTCCAAACACAAAACATACAAGGATGCCATGAAAAGACGAAACCTAAAAATAATAGGAAGAGATGAAAGAGAAGACTCAAGGCTCCAAAAAAATATTTTAAGAAAATCATAGAAGAAAAATTTCCCAACTTATAGAAAGAGGTGTCCATAAACATACAAGAAGCCTACAGAACACCAAATAGACGAGACCAGAAAAGGAATACTTCATGTCACATCATAGTCAAAACACTAAACCTACAAAACAAATAAAAAAACATTAAAGGCAGCAAGGGAAAAAGATCAAGTAACATATGAAGGTAGACCAATCAAAATCATACCAGACTTCTCATCAGAAAATATGAAAGCCAGAAGGGCCTGGGCAGAGGTCATGCAGTCTTTAAGGGAACATAGATGCCAACCCCTTCTACTATACCCAGAAAGCTTTCAATCAACATAGATGGAGAAAACAAAATATTCCATGATAAAACTAAATTTAAGCAATATCTACACAGAAAACCAGCCCTATAGAAGATACTAGAAGGAAAACTCCAATCCAATGAAAACAACTACACCAAAGAAAATATAGGATACAGATAATTTCCCAACAAAAAATAAAAGAAAAAAGCAACGAATCATAGTAAGACCACCAGCTCCACAATAAAAGGAACTAAGTCATTGGTCACTATTATCTATCAACATAAATGGTCTCAATTTTCCAATAAAAAGACACAGACTAACAGAATGGTTGCGGAAACAGGATCCAACATTCTGCTGCATCTAAAAAACACACCTACACAATAAAGATAAATACTACCTTAGAGTAAAGGGCTGGAAAAGTGTTTTTCAGGCAAATGGACCCAGAAAACAAGCTGGGGTAGTGATCCTAATACCTAATGAAATAGACTTTCAATCAAAATTAATCAAAAAAGATAAGGAAGGGCACTTCCTTCTCATCAAAAGAAAATTCCAACAGGAGGACATCACAATTTTGAACATCTATGCCCCAAATACAAGACCACCTACATTTGTAAATGAAACATTATTAAAGCTGAAATCACACATTGATCTTAACACCTTAATAGTGGGAGACTTTAACACTCCACTCTCACCAAGGGACAGGTCATCTGGTCAGAAGCAAAACAGGGAAACAAGGGCACTTACAGAGGCCCTAAATCAAATAGACCTAATACATGTCTACAGAACGTTCCACCCCAAATCAAAAGAGTATACCTTCTTTTCATCACCTCATGGAACCCTCTCCAAAACAGACCATATAGTTGGTCACAAAGCAAACCTCAGCAGATACAAGAAGATTGAAATAATCCCTTGTATCCTATGGACCATCATAGTCTAAAGCTTCACATCAACCACAACAGAAACAGCAAAAAGCTTGCACATACATGGAAACTGAACAACTCACTGCTCAGTGACACCTTGGTTAGGGAAGAAATAAAGAAAGAAATTGAAGACTTCTTAGAATTCAATGAAAATGAAAGCACAACATACCCAAACTGATGGGACACAGTGAAGGCAGTGTTAAGAGGAAAGCTCATAGCACTAAGTGCTTCCAAGAAGAAATTTGAAATATCACATACAAGTAACTTAATGGCTCAACTGAAAGTCCTAGAAAAAAAAAGAAGCAGATACACCCAAGTGGAGCAGACGGCTGAAAATAATCAAACTCAGGGGTGAAATCAATGAATTAGAAACAAATGAAACTATTCAAAGAATCAATGAAACCAAGAGCTGGTTCTTTGAAAAAATCAACAAGATAGACAAACCCTTAGCCAAACTAACAAAAAGGCAGAGAAAAACTATCCAAATCAGCAAAATCAGAAATGAAAAGGGGGAGATAACTACAGACACTGAGGAAATCCAAACAATTAGGTCTTACTACAAAAGCCTATATGCCACAAAATTTGAAAATCTAAAAGAAATGGACAATTTTCTTGATAGATTCCATTTACCTAAATTAAGTCAAGATCAGGTAGAAACACTGAATAGTCCCATATCCCCCAAAGAAATAAAAGCAGTCATCAAAAGTCTGCCTTCCAAAAAAAGCCCAGGGCCAGATGGTTTCAGAGCAGAATTCTACCAGACTTTCAGAGAAGAGCTAACTCCAATTCTCTTCAAACTATCCCACAAAATAGAAATAGAAGGAACATTACCAAACTCATTCTATGAAGCTACAGTCACTTTGATCCAAAGACCCAACACAAAGACCCAACAAAAAATGAGAACTTCAGACCTATCTGTCTTATGAACATTGACTCAAAAATACGCAATAAAATGAATCCAAGAACACATCAAAATATCATCCACCACAACCAAGTAGGATTCATCCCAGGCATGCAAGGGTGGTTCAGTATACGGAAATCCGTCAATATCATCTACCATATAAACAAACTGAAGGAGAAAAACTACATGATAATCTCCTTAGATGCCGAAAAAGCATTTGACAAAGTCCAACACACATTCATGTTTAAAGTCTTGGAGAAATCTTGGGAACAAGGCACATATCTAAACATACTAAAGGCAATATACAGCAAGCCTACAGCCAACATCAAACTCAATGGAAAGAAACTTAAATCAATCCCACTGAAATCAGGGACAAGGCAAGGTTGCTCATTGTCTCCATATCTCTTCAACATAGTACTTGAAGTCCTAGCTAGAGCAATAAGACAACTAAAGGAGATCAAAGGGATACAAATCAGAAAGAAAGAATTCAAAATATCACAGTTTGCAGATGATATGATAGTATGCATGAGCGACCCCAAAAATTCAGCCAGAGAACTCCTTCAACTGATAAACACCTTCAGCAAAGTGGCTGGATACAAAATCAACTCAAAAAAATCCGAAGCCTACCTGTATACCAAAGACAAAAGGGCCAAGAAAGAAATTAGGGAAACAACACCCTTCACAATAGCCACTAATAACATAAAATACCTTAGGGTGACTCTAACCAAGCAAGTCAAAGATCTGTTTGAGAAAAACTTCAAGTCTCTGAAGAAAGAAATTGAAGAAGATCTCAGAAGATGGAAAGATCTCCCGTGCTCATGGATTGGTAGGATTAACATAGTGAAAATGGCCATCCTGCAAAAGCAATCTAGAGATTCAATGCAATTCCCATCAAAATACCAACTCAATTCTTTACAGACCTTGAAAAAAAGATTCTCAGCTTCATATGGAGAAACAAAAAACCCAGAATCTCCAAAACAATCCTGTACAACAACAGATCATCTGGAGGTATCTCCATTCTTGATCTCAAGCTGTACTACAGAGCAATAGTAATAAAAACTGCATGGTATTGGCATAAAAACAGAAAGGAGGTTCAATGGAACCAAAGAGAAGACCCAGAAACAAACCCACACATCTATAAATACTTGATTTTTGACAAAAAGCCAAAACCATTTAATGAAAAAAAAGACAGCATCTTCAACTAATGGTGCTGGTCGAACTGGATGTCTACGTGCAGATAAATGAAAATAGATCCATATTTACCACCGTACACAAAACTAAAGTCTAAGTGGATCAAAGACCTCAACATAAAACCAGACACATTGAATCGGTTAGAAGAAAAAGTGGGGAAGAGTCTAGAACTCATCAGCACAGGAGACTACTTCCTGAACAGAACACCAACAGCACAGGCTCTAAGTGCGACAATCAATAAATGGGATCTCATGAAACTGAAAAGCTTCTGTAAAGCAAGACACTGTCATCAAAACAAAATGACAGCCTATAAACTGGGAAAGGATCTTCACCAGCCCTACATCTGACAGAGGGCTAATATCCAGTATATAAAGAACTCACAAAGTTAAAAAGCAACAAATCAAGTAATCCAATTAAAAATAAGGCACAGAGTTAAACAGAGAACTTTCCGTAGAGGACTGTAGAATGGCAGAAAAACACTTAAAGAAATGTTCAATGTCGTTAGCCATCAGGGAGATGCAAATCAAAACAACCCTGAGATTTCACCTTACACCCATCAGAATGGCTAAGTTCAAAACTCAAGTGACAACACATGCTGGAGAGGATGCGGAGAAACGGGAACCCTCCTCCATTGCTGGTGGGAATGTAAACTTGTACAACCACTTTGGAAATCAATCTGGTGCTTTCTCATACAAATAGGAATAGTGATTCCTGAAGATCCAGCTATACCACTCCTAGGCATATATCCAAAATATGCTCAAGTACACAACAAGGACATTTGCTCAACCATGTTTATAGCAGCTTTATTTGTAATATCCAGAACCTGGAAACAACCCAGATGCCCCTCAGTTGAGGAATAGATACAGAAATTGTGGTACATTTCCACAGTGGAATACTACTCAGCATTTAAAAATGAGGAAATCATGAAATTTGCAGGCAAATGGTGAGACCTAGAAACGATCATCCTGAGTGAGGTATCCCAAAAGCAGAAAGACACACACAGTATATACTCACTTATGTAGACCTATAAGATAAGATAAATATACTGAAATCTATACACCTAAAGAAGATAAACAATAAAGAGGACTCGGGGTAAGATGACCAATCCTCACTTAGAAACACAAATGGGATGGACATTGGATGTAGGAGAAAACAACTAACAGGACAGGAGCCTACCACAGATGGCCTCTCAAAGACTACCTAGCATTGTATCAAAGCAGATATTATGACTCATAACCAAGCCATCGGCAGAGTGCAGGGAATCATATCAAAGAAGGGGGAGTTAGTAAGACCTGGAGAGTACAGGAGCTCCACAAGGACCAAATATATCTGGGCACAGAGGTCTTTTATAAGACTGTTTCTTTAACTAAGGACCATATAGGGATATAATCTAGAACTCTTGCTCGGATATAGCCCATGGTAGCTCAGTGTACAAATGGGTTCTCTAATAAGGGAAACAGGGACTATTTCTGACGTGAACTCAACAGCGAGCTCTTCCACTCCCCTCCCACGAGGGAGGAGCAGCCTTGCTAGGCCACAGAAGAGGACCTTACAGCCAGTCCTGAAGAGACTTCATAAGCTAGGGTCAGATGGAGGGGGAGGAGGTCCTCCCCTATTAGTGGACTTGGAAAGGGGCAGGGAGAAGATGAGGGAGGGAGGGTGGGATTGAGAGGAAATGAGGGAGGGGGCTAGGGCTGGGATACAAAGTAAATAACCTGTGATTAATATAAAAAATAAATTAATTAAAAAATATTTTCTGGGCCTTGGATTGATAGTCTTCTCCTTTTATTCCTATTATTTTTAGGTGTGGTCTTTTCATATTGTCCCAGATTTCTTAGATGTTTTGTGCCATGAACATTTTAAATTTAACATCTTTTGACTGATGTATCTACTTCTTCAACTGTATCTTCTGTAACTGAGATTCTCTCTTCCATATCTTGCATTCTGTTGGTGATGCTTGTGTCTGTAGTTCTTGTTTCTTCCCTAGATTTTCGATCTCCAGTATTGCCTCAGATAGTATTTTCTTTATTGCTTATATTTCTGTTTTTAGCTCTTGGACAGTTTTATTCATTTTCTTCTCTCATTTGGTTGTAATTTCCTGTATTTCTTTAGGGGATTTATTCAAATCCTTCAACTTTTTGATTGTACTTTCTTGTATTTCTATAAGGGATTTATTCAATTTCTTCACTTGCTTGACTATTTTACTGCATTTCTTTGTGGTATTTATTTTCTTCTTTTAAGGCCTTTATCATTTCTATAACCTCAGATTTAAGATCATTTTCTTATTTCCTTCGTGAGATAGTACCATTAGGGCTTGCTGTGGTAGGATGGCTGGGTTTCAGTGGTGTCATACGGGCCTAGGTTTTGTTGCTTGTGTTCTTGTTCTGACCCATGGCCATTTGGTTGGCTCTTTTATTAGCAGGCCTGGTGGTCTCTGACGCTAATAGGCCTCTGAGGTTATAAGTAGAGCTTGTGGTCCCAGGAAGCTGTAGTCCTCTAGTTTTCCTGATCCATGCTCGTCTCTGGAGCCACATATTGGGGTGGGTCCTAGGAATTGACACAGGCCCAGGAACTGGGATGTGGGCTGTACAGGGAAGTAGAAATTATTTTTTATAACTGAATAAAATGGGGGTTCATTGGTTTAGGTATAGTAGAATGGCTCATCATTAAAGCATTGGATTCTCAGCCAGATGGACAGAGATTCATTTTTAGAAGCCACGTGGTAGAAGAATAGAACCAATTCACACATGTCATCTGATCTACACATATAAGGATAAAAAACATGAAACACACGCACATACACATACAAGCAAAAAGAAATATATTAATTTTTTAAATTACATATATTTTATGAATATATAATTTTTTAAATGAGCACTTTTCATGATATTATTTAATACACAGGGCAAACCTTGGGACTTCTGTGCAGTTTGTAGTGGTTATTTTGTTGTATGTTCTCTCAAGCTTCAAACAGAAAATTTACCCAACCAAAAATCGTACCCTTTTGACACTATAGAACTCAAGTCACAAAAATAGTCATGCTGAGGAGCAATTGGTGACACAGAGATACTAATTGTTGTTGCTTCTTGTCTGCAGAATCCGTCCCTGCAGTTCCATGGTATTGGAGGTGGCCTTAATAGGCCAGTGTGGCACACCTACTTCCTGTCGCTAGACATGCAGTGACTCCATTACTCCAGGACCACCAATTGTACATGCGAACTGAAATATTCACATGAAGAACCTGTAAGAGTCTGTGCTGAGTGTTTTGGAAGGTCTTGGCTCTAGGAGACATGAATAGACCCTGTGAAAGAGCAAGCTCACACAAACTACATAGCAGAGTACAGGAACCATGTGAAACATAGCAGGACTTTCAGACATGTCTATTCCTGTGTTTGTTTGTTTGTTTTTAATCCACTTAGGTATTCTTCCATGATGTGTAGAAACTCTTGTCAATTCCTATATGGGTCTCTGTAATGTGAAATTTCAATTATATTAGTTTCAAGATAATCTTAATTCACCAATACCTCTGACTTTTAAATGCCAATATACTTTAAAGACATTAAGTTATTTAAGCTATTTATGAAATTATTTCTATTTTAACACAATTAAATTACACATAAGGCAACTGAAAATGCACAAACAAATTTTTCAACTTATTAAAGGTTATTTGGCAAGTGAATTGAAAGACTGGTTTCTAAAAAATGTGGACTGGAGGAGGGGCACAGGAGAAGAAGAGGGAAGGAAGGTGGGATTGAGAGGGGGTGGGGGAAGAGATCTTTGTATCTGGGATACAAAGTGAATAAACTGTAATCAGTAAAAATTAAAAATTACCAAAAAATAATGTGGTTTTTAATCCAGGCACCAGAGTTTCAAACAATAGAGTATCTTGATTACTCTGGGTGTTTCAGACAATTAAGAAATAAATGGTTCAAAGAAAACTATTTCCTTATAGTTGGTCCTAAAATGACTATATATGTCATCATAAAATGTTTTACCTTTTTAACCTAAAAAATCAAGGTTTTGATATGGGTACTGTGGCACATGCCAGTAATCTCAGAACTTGTGAGGTGGAAATTGGGACAGGAGTTTGAGTTCATTTATGCTCAGCTGTATACTGAATTACAGTGCAGCATGAAACCCTTTCTCATAACAGACAAATGAAAAATGGTAAATTTTTTAGTCAGTTATGTTCTCTTATTCTCATCGTCCTATGACTCAGGAGGCTGAGGCAGGGGGGTTCTGTGATTCAGCCTGGCATAAGCTGAATTGCATGTCATGTCTCCCTAGAGCACAGAGTGAAACAACGACAAGCCAAGATCAACAAATCATCCCAGTCTCCTGTGTCAATCGTTTTAAAGGTGAGGGTACGTATCTCCCAGCAATCACACTAGAGCCTTGGAGAAAAGAGATTTCTTGGGAATGAGGCTGTCTATAAACATAAAGTTGGTTCTGGCACTTAAATTGGGCTTAGCTTGTAAAATGTTTATCAATAACAACATTATCCTTTGATCCTGACAACTGGTAATTTAGAGGCTCTCTGAACTACACCTTGTCAATATGTTAACAAAATATCATAATAGGCATTGTAGCCAACAGCCTCTTACATCTTGGATAATGACAATGTTTTTAAGCTTGACATGCAAAATAACATTGATCTTTGCCTTGAAAGCATTAGAAAGACTCAGGAAGTCTTCAGAAGGGTTGAAGTATGGGTCATATTAAAAGCAATCTATTACAGCCTACAAAGATGTTTCTATTTTAGAAATAAAAAGGACTAAAAATGTGGGCAGCTCACATCTTTGTGGGGAAATAGTTATGCAGCCACATGAATGTAGGAAAATGGGGAAGTTGGATATATATAAAATTAAGCTATGCTTGAATGCATTCACTTTGTAAAAGTTTTTGCAATTGTAGGTAGTCTAGGTAAAGTAGTGCTACCCATCCATGCATCTGCTTCAAACTGGTTCACTCCAAGAAGACATGTGACCAGGAAAATGAACTCTTTAAGGCCTCAATTGGTGACATGGAGAGATGTAATGACTTTAGGGAGACCACAGTGAGCAAGATGACATTGGTGAACAGCTTGGACCTGAGTGTAGGCATTATATTAGTTACTCACTTATTTTATAGCTTTTATTCATTCTTTTTTTAATGTGGTAGTCTTTGTGCATAACTAACAAGTTACCGGTACATTCATCATCTATCAATCTTTGTCATATTGTGTATATATACATATGTACATATATATATATTATAGATAAAAGATTTTCACTTTTTATGCACTGAGAAAAATAAAACTATCAGATTTTGTGAGAGAAATGGAAGAATTGCAAAGAAAAGAGGCCAGGTGGAGGTTAGGACTTCCTGGAGACATAGGAAAGGATTCAGTGGAAGTAGCCTGACCTGGCAATCAGGAGACATGCATATGCTTTTGTATTTAAAGAAATTCTACTTGTCTAATTTAAGGAAAATATAAAAGTGATCATAATATAGACACTGTCAACCTCTTACCACAAGTTCTCGTGGAAGGAAGTTCCATAAGAAAAACAATGTCCTCTTCTTGCCTCTGTGATGTACACTTCTCTGCTGTAGAAGTTTCTAAAACACACACACACACACACACACACACACACTATCTCTATCTATCTATCTATCTATCTATCTCAAATGAGGGAGAACTATCCTTCATTTGCCCTAAGATGGTGAGTTAAAATGCCAATGTCCTGTGAAAAAGCTTTTCTCTCTGATAGCACTCTGTGTCAGAGATCAATTATCTGAACATCATTTAGAATACCTATTTTGCTTTATTTTACTTAAGGGTTCTTAAACAAGATGAGAGAAAGCTTCAGTCTAGATACTTACACAGCACAGAAACAGGAGGAAGATGGCACTCTATGCAGTTTCTAGTTTTGCTCAAGGGTTTATTATGCTCTTTGCAGACCACAAAGACCTATGCCCAGTAGGAACACCCAGATCATATACTGAGCCACTACTTCCAGAAGCACTGTTGTGGTGACCTTTTCTTCCTGATCATACGCCTCATTGTTGTGGGAACTTGGTTTTGTCATCTTGTCTTGTATCTATTGCCTATAACCTGTAGAAAGTAGAAATTTTTTTCATACATGTTCCTGCCAGTCTTCAGTCTTTGTAGCTGGATACCCCCGCCATGTTTCCTTCAGAACAAATGTTTCCTAATGAGCGCTAATTGAGGCTTCCTATCTTCAACAGCTAATCACATATCTATACTTACACATGAGTATCCTATAGATGTAGGGGTGTGTGTGTGTGTGTGTGCATACATGCTTGCACACATAAGCACACTTAGGCCAGAGCTGGATTGTCTTCCTCAGTCACTTCTTTATCATTTCACTTAGACTGTCTGATCAGGGACCTCCTAATTCCACAGCTTCCATCCTTCTACACCCCATACTGCTAGAGTGGCAACCATGCAGTTATGCCCAGCTTACATAAACACTTGAGGTAAAAATTCAGTGCTTCAAACTTGTGTAGTAAACACGTCATCCACTGGATCATTCTTTCAATATATGTTCTTTGACGCAAAATAGAGGCTCAAAATAAATTATTTCTCCTGCCAAACTTGTATACTATTGCTGTCTTGGTTAACTTTAAATTTCAACTTGACACAGACTGAAAAGGAAGCCTCCACTGAGGATTTTCCCCAGCAATTGAACTGGGAGCATGGGTGTAAGTGTTTAACTTGATTATTAACTGACACCGGAGGGTCGGGCTGTTGTGGGTTGTTATGGGATGTATAAGACTAAACTTGATGGAGAGTTAGACTTACCTGGGAGACAACGCCCTGGGCATGTTTTTAGATCAGGTTAATTCAGGAGGGAAGACATATGCGAACAGTGGGTGATACCGTTTGGTTGGGTAAAGTCACAGTGAAGAAAAGGTGAGCAAGGTCAGCAATACACTCTCATAATTCACCGCTTCTGAAGCTGACACTTGGCAGACAGATTCTAGGACAAACACACACATGTCATATCCGTGCGGTCCTGCAGTACTTCCTCTACCGTGAACCGTACCCCAAGACTATGATTCAAACAGTCTTCCATTTTTTCCCTTAAGTTGATTTGAGAAATGTATTGTCATGTCATAACAATGAAAACAATTCACTGATACAGGAATTTGTTAAATCTTAAACACCCATGCGTGTGTGGTTTTATTTCTAGGGTCTAAATTACATTCATTTTTCATTACATAGGTTTTCATGACCACCACATGGAATATTGATTCTGTTTTTATATAATACTGTGAAATAAAAAGTATGTGTGAGGTTTCTAGTTTGTTCAGTTTATTCAAGGTTGGGTTGTGCATTTGGAGGTTTACTTTTTCTTACTGAGTAGAAGATGTTTTTATCTGCTTTTGTAAGAATAAATTATTTGTTAATTGATACAGATTACGTTAAATTGGTGGATTACTGTGGGTAGTAAACACTCTGGGAAAATGAATGCTTCTATTCCATGAAGATGGGAGAGGGCATTCTATATCTTCTTACTTATCCTCATGTCATTAAACATGTTATTGTTTGCAACTCTTTCAACACATTGTTTATATTCATTCCAACAATTCATTCTATCACATATTAGATTATATTCTTGATTTCTTTGATCATATGTAAATACTTACGGAAGCTAATGCACAAAACATTTGGAACATCATGATACCCTCCCCACCTTGTTTTCTAACACTGAGGGAAGATTCTTTGAGTGGCAGATCAACTGTGAGTCATAGATTCTCAACTAATATGTTCAAAAAATAATGATGCCTTCAAGGAAAAGAAAAAATAATAATTCTGTCTTAATTCTTATTTTTCTCATAATGCAGTGCTTTTAACCATTCAGTTTACTCTAGACCACTCTTGGTAGCTGGCCCAGGGTGGACTCAAATGAAAAGGAGGGATGAATGGTGTCTATGAATATTGCCTTTATTCAATATTACAGAAACAAGGACAGAAAGTTGATTTGAGAGATTCCTTATAATTGTAAGTACTGTACAAAGAAGAGAAATTGAATCAAGTATGCCTCATATAATCTTAACACACTCTATATATTATTTAATAAAAAAAGCAATGTGTAAAATTGCTTCATAGAGTCTTCTTTAAATTGAATGTTTCTTTTTGAAATATAAGTAATGATGCCAAAGAGAGAGAGAAAGCAAAAGAAAGAGGACAGAAGGAAGGAAAGAAAAAAAGAAAAGGAGAATCAGAAAAGTCATTATTGTTAGGGATGACACTCTTTCTGAGGCATGCATCTCTTGTTTCATGTGTTGTGATTCCAGCAGTAGCAGCAACTTGGAAATCGCATTCTTAGAACACTTAGATACAAAAATTGCCAACATGAACAGCAATCTGCTGTAAAACAACAGAAAAGGTGAATTTCAAATCTAATGATAGTTATTCTTGCAGTCCCAGTGATGGTCCATCCAACTGAAGTGCTAGGGTTTCCTAAGTGGAAAGCAAATTAATCTTTACTAATTCTTGTCATTGTGATTGCATAATGTCTGAATTTGAATGTCTGAAGTGTGCATGACACACTTTCCTCTTCCTTTGGCAATCAGAAGTGTGAAAATAAGCCTTACACTTTGGAAGGAATGCTGAGTATTGAAAAAATCAGATGTAATCATCTGTACTAAAATGAAAAAAAAAATACTTTGCAGGAGAAAAAATATACACTATGTCAGAGTTACAGACACACTCTTTTATGTTAATATATACATTGCTATGTGTCAGGGCTGTGAAAATAGGCAATGAAATGAGGAGGCAGGTGGCCAAATATGCAAAGAGAATTTAACAAATAATTATTCATGTGCATTTTTCAGAAACTCTCTTTAGAGCTTAATTAATACCTTTAAAATTACTTCCTTGAATGATCTGTATGGAGTCCTAGTTGAAACTGCCATTAGGTGCTAATTATTGAGCAAGGTCAAGTTTCATAATAAATAAATAAGTGCAAACACAAACACATGCCTGGTGCAGCCACAGCCAATAAGGACATATTCCAGCCTTTGTGTGTTTTCATTTGCTAGTGTGGTTAAGGTTGGTCTGTAAGTGCGTTCTCTGCTTGTAGGAGTCTGACACCCAGTACTCGTTGTGTCCCGTGCTATCAGCTACATTAATTATCCATGAGTTTTACTTTTTCTTCCCTAAAACTTAACTCTCTGGCAATCTGAGAATTGTTGAGCTTAGTTATTGGCACAAGCCTGCTGTAAGCATTAGGGATAGTGCTTTACACTAAATGAGATCTTATTTTATAGTTAATGCATTTTTTTTTTGATATTTTAAGTGAAAAAGTCTGTTACATCTCCCTTTTGGAGGTTGGAAATTGTGTTTATCTTAAGAAAACTGTAATATTATTTCAGAGCATTTGCTTGTGACTCTTTACTGAGCTTCGGGTTCACTAGAGCTAATTCTCTTTCCATTCTTATCATTGTTGTTGTTAAGCTAGATCCATTTATTTATTTAGTTATTTAGTTATTTATTTGGTATATAGTATTCTGTCTGCATGTATATCTGCAGGCCAGAGGAGTAAACCAGATCTCATTCCAGACGGTTGTGAGCCACCATCTGGTTGCTGGGAATTGAAGCCGGGACATCTGGAAGAGAAACCAGTGCTCTTAAACTCTGAGCCATCTCTACAGCCCCCTATCTTCGTTCTTAAACTGAGGACTTTATTCTTGCTCAGATAGTCTCTAAAGGCACACTCTTGTTTCCTTCTTGTTAACTGTCATTTTATATAAAATACTGATAAATTTCCCTTAAATATTCACTTCATTATTTTCACAAGCACTTTCCTCCTCATCAATGTATCTTATAATACAAAGACTATTATTATCACATGAAAACAAAAATTGGCCTGGTTGTTTGCACCGAGAACAGCGTGTCCCTGTGAGACAGAGAGTAAAATGGCCGACACTTTCTACTGCCTTGAATGCTGTAGGAATGACTGATCTGATTCCAGTGTCTGATTTATAGTATCTGGATCACAGTCATCTTTCTAGTAGCTGAGACGGGCATTTTATGAACCAGTACTTCATCAGCGCTTTGGCCAGTATTTGGACTAGTAAGATGTCATACGAGAAACTTGGTGTCAGTGACAATATAGTCTTATCTACCATAAACTGAGGTGATTGATAGTCTAAAATGAGAAAGTACAGGAAAAAATGGGGGAATTTACTCAGTGACTTTCTCTTTCAACTCATTATGTTATTTTTTCTAATTATTTTTTGATATTGACAGTTACATTTAAATTTAGATTAAAATGTTTTCTTTATTAGTTGCCACAAAATAACACATTGTGCTCGTACCCTATAATTTACCAAACACTCGCAACATAATTGGCTACGTAAATTGCTTCCAAGTATTGGAATTATCAAGAAACATTATCTAATAAACTTCTCTGTACATTAAGGTTACTTCTTAATTGTTTTAAAAATATATACTCAATAAAACCACTGGTTAGATGAGTATATAACCTCTTGACTATTTTGTGTATTAACTGCCAAGTTGTATCTGAAATGTCTCACCAATCAATAGAAATTTCCATTTTCCTGTACTTGCCAGCAATAATGATTCTCAAATGAGATTTCGTCCCTACATATTAAGCTGGTGAAAAATTTGCTTTAAAATCCTAGTGAAACACTGTATATATTCTCACTTCTAAGAGGATACTAGACTTATGAGATAGGATAAACATACTAAAATCTGTACACCTAAAGAAGCTAAAAAAGAAGGAGCACCCTGTGTAAGATGATCAATCCTCACTTAGAAAGAAAAATGGGATGGACAATGGAGGTAGGAGAAAACCAGAAACAGGACAGGAGCCTACCACAGAGGGCCTCTGAAAGACTCTACCTAGCAGTATATCAAAATAGATGCTGAGACCCATAACAAAACCTTGGGCAGAGTGCAGTAAATCCTATGAAGGAAGGGGGATTTGGTAAGACTTGGAGAGAACAGGAGCTCCACAAGGACCAAATGTATCTGGGCACAGGGGTCTTTTCTGAGACTGATTCTCCAACCAAGAACCATGCCTAGATCTAACCTAGAACCCCTGCTCAGATGTAGCCCATTTGCAGCTCAGCATCCAAGTGGGTTTCCCTAGTAAGAGGAACAGGGACTGTCTCTGACATAAACTCAGTGCCTGGCTCTTTGACCAACCTCCCCACCCCTGAGGGAGGAGCAGCCTTGCTAGGCCACAGAGGAGAACATTGCAGCCAGTCCTGATGAGACATGATAAGGTAGGGTCAGATGGAAGGAGAGGAGGTCCTCCCCTATCAATGGACTTGGGGGGGGGTAATTGGGAGGGAATAAAGGAGGGGGCTACAGCTGGGATACAAAGTGAATAAACTAATTAATATTAAAAAAAAAACAATCTAATTAAAAAATCCTACTGAGGGTTGCTTTCATAAGATACCATAAATTGTTATATAGTCAACCATACGTTAGTTTACACTGCTCAATATCTGAGTGTGTGTCTATATGGTTAGATTAGTACGTCTGAATATTTGCTTATGTGTAGCAATTTCATAGTTTTAATTGTTCATATACAGATTTGAAATACATCTATATTTTATATCAATATGTAGAATAATAGCTACTTATCCACATGTAAATTCCTATAGATGTTTTCACAAGCATGTACATAAATACAAATATATTCTGTGGGTTAGGAGCTGTGCTGGTCCTGAAATCTGTGGATGGTCTTGAGACTTTACTGAGCATATCCAATACTAAATAAAATTGCTACACATAAAACTTCTGTCTTTTTAAAAAACTCAAACCATAAGGCACAGAGAGTCAGGGATCATAATTAAGCCCAGCAGAAAATTTTCAAATCCCTTTCTTCCTTACTTAGTGCTTTCTATAATTTTATTGAAGTTGATGCATTCCCTGTGGGCAGTGGCCGAATGCCATGTGTGATGTTCCTTGTCTCTGGACATGTCTGGATCTCTAATATCTTGTCGCAGCTTGTGTGAACAGGGGTTGCTTCTTGGTCTGCAGTTTCTGTTTGCTGTTCCTGGTTCTGGAGTCTCTTTGTGAAAGTAGCCAGCGTGTGATATGTCTGTCTCAACTCTTCCAGTCTGTCAGCTCACTTAGCAACCATGATTATCCCACTCTGGAAAACTAACAATCCCAAAGCACACATAAAGTATTCCCCTTTATTTAAAATACTTTCCATAAAATAAGTCGAGTAAATTTAGACACAAGTGTAGTCTCTGTTTTGCATTAGAATTTTAATGCATATGTATGTGCGCTTACATTGAAAAAATGAGACTTCATTTATATTTTAATAAGAATATTTACATCATATCTTTTACAGTAATAAATCCCTTTAGTGGGCAATCTACATGAATGTCAGACTTGATCTCAAAATTCTGTGCTGTAGATGAGCCACTGTGTGAATTAAAAGCCTCATTCCAGCCCACCTCTAATCTAAACACACACACACACAAAAACACACACACACACACACACACACGAACGTTCAAAGCACTGTTTCCTAAGGATATAAAAAGTATCCAAGAGCCACTGGGATAGGTGCTCACACCTAAGAGCTCAGTGGATCATTCTTTACAGGAGACAAGAAAAAGCTGATGTTCACAGAATGCATCGCATTCAGAGTAGAATGATATGCATTGGTCGACAAAATTTCACAAAAGGGAAGGTGAGGGCAGATAATTTGAATAGCCTTTCTGTGTTGGAGATTGTTATACCCGCACATTCTTGTATTCATTAATTGGGTGTTTGAACTTAAATTTCCACTGGGATTTCATATAAATTTTAGTATATAATAATTTTTTTCATCTAAGTTATTCACCACTTCACCCTGACCTAGTTTTTGACCTGCAGGGGTTACACATTAAAATATTCCAAGATATGCAGCTATACCCAATTTCAACAATAATACAAATTCTTCATAAACCATAATAATAAAAAGGAAAAAAATGTCACCTAGTATATTTTAATTAGTGTTTTTTTCTTCAGATGCTTTCTGTTTTATTGTATTCAAATGGAGGTGTGTGTAATATTTCATGAATTAAATCCCATTAAAGATATGAAGTAGCTTACAGATAAATTAAAAAAACAAATTTAGAATTTCATGTAAAAAGAGATAGCTCATTGACTCTGGACACTTGCGGTTGAATACGAAATATCCCTCTGGGACTCACGTATTGAAATAATTAGTCCTCTGCTGGGGTTGGAGGGCAACAGAGAAGCCCTTACAGGTGAGCTTTTTAAAAATTTAACAGAGGAGGACTTTGCAGCCAGCCCTGAAGATACCTGATAAAACAGGGACAGATGAAAGGGGAGGATATCCTCCCCAATCCGTGGACTTGGAAAGGGGCAGGGAGAAGATGAGGGAGGGAGGGTGGGATTGGGAGGGAATAAGGGAGCGGATACAGCTGGGATACAGATTTAATAAAATGTAACTAATAATAATAAACAATAAAAATAAAAAAATTAACATGTTCTTAATTTATTAAATTAAAATAGAATCACACCATTTCCCATGTATCCACACCATGTATCCAGAACTGACCACGTGGTACGGGAGAGATTTCAGACTCTTATCTTAAGAAAGGCTACTTCTACTCCAGCATTTCTTAGTTGCCTGTAGTTCTCTGTCCAGGGTTAAAGCCTCCAAGACTTCATCGCATCCGTGTCCTCATGCCTCTGGTGTTGTCCTCGTGCAGGACTTGTTTGGCAACCACAAATGAACAGCACGGCATAATAACTGCAAAGGTACAGTAGCAGCATTCATACCTGGGCCATAATCAACATTTCTATAATTATACTCAATGCCCTTTTAACAAAATGGAAATGGTGCTTGGCACTGGAAACCTAACCATCTAACCAGGGCTTGTCATAGATCTTGGAGGAGAACCTCTAATTTATTAAATCAGTATAATTCCTAACTGCAACTATTTTTTATATTATACATACAGATAAGTGTAGTTCTTGCCTCTCATCAAAGGAATCTCAATTTTTAACAGAGGAAGACCATTACAAAAAAAAAAAAAATCACAAACTACCAAATGTAGAGAGATCAAGTGATCTTTTGGAAGACACAGCTACAGGAGAACCCTTTTATCTAAAGTTCAGGAAGCAGCAAGAATATTTGGGGAAGGAACTGCACCACAGTGTCTGGGCTTTCAGATTTTCTATCCTGGTCCTACCTCCCATTTCCACTTTCTACATCCTCATTGCTAGGATGGCCCCATGGTTCTTTTGCTATGTCCTTCCTGCTAATATGGACTATATTTCCTCTAGAACTGTAAGTCAAAAATCATTCTTTTTTCTTCTTAGATATCTTTTGTCAGGGATATTCTATCATACCAATATAGAAATAACTAACACAGCAAACGTGAGGAGCTGAGGTCAATGCTCATCATCCACACAAAAAATGAATGTTTGGCTCTATGTCAATAACCTCAGACCCAGGGCAACATAGAGACACTAGGGCTGCAGCGGCCCCTTGGGCGATCAGCCTTGCTCCCTGTTCATTGACAGGCACATTCTCAAAGAAATAAGGCAGGAATTAATGAAGCACGACACTGAAGTCCTCATCTGTCCTTCACTGGTGAAGGACATTCACACATGTACTTGTACATCACACATACACACACACACACATACACGCACACAGACAAGCACATGAACACACATACAAAGAAACATCACGTGTCAGACTGTTTAAAAGTTATCAGTATTTCTCTATATCTAATGTTCAGGGTATAGACATAAGGGTGTTAAAGATAAATAGAAAAGAAACTTGAGTATATAAAAACAGTTATGTAGTATTATTTTTTCTCTTTCATCATGTATTTTTTCCTTAATTGATGTTAAAACATATTACATTCATTTTCACAACCAATAAGTGGATATTTGCAAATATGAACTAGTGGAATTCTATACTGAGAATAATTTGTAATGAATTCAAATCAACATTAAGCATAACATAGAATCAGCATTATAGTAAGACTTGAGAATAGGTCATAAAAAATAAGGTACCTTTCTCAGCATGGCTTTTGGTCTACACACTCCCAGAGGAGGAGACTGAAATACAGGTCTAGATAAAGATGGCAGATCTATAGGTATAGATATGTAAATATGCAGTTAGTTGAAGAAAGCAGCTGTCATGTGGTAAGGCATGATTAGATTCATCACAAATTCAGTGTAGTTCTGCACACATGAGGTGCTAAGGAGAAAATTGCAGAAGGCTGTTACCTGAGGAATTAATAAAACATTGGCATAGATCTGTTGTCAGTGAGAAAGAGAGCATGTTCAGGCCAGATGGCAAAAAGAACTGATCTTAAAACTTTGGCTAGGTAACATTTACTACAGGCTTTGGCAGTTTTAATCATTTACAGATAGTAGTTATTAGTTTTTAGTGCAGCCTGTAAGAATGTGTGAATCACATCCACACTGTAGGGAGGCATGTGTATAAACTCACTAAGGGATCTGTTTCCAGGTAAGTTGCTTTTCAGCTCAGATAGTCACAATGCTTGGGAGCTTTGCCTGTGCTGTTTCCCACACAACTTTTATCCACCACAGAAGGAAGAGTTCTGCACCCAGCACATGAGCCTCATTTTAATCCTCTGTTTACTGAGGAGAAGAACCCAGGGGAATAGCCTCTCTTCTGGACTCTGCGTGTTTCCTTTCTTAGTGTTGGCATTTGCATAATCACTGACTCATGACAAGTGATCAGCTTCTATTTGTGATCATTTTAAACCTCATCGTCTTCATTAGCAATACTTCCACCACTATCTTATGGTGATGCCTTAAGGAGAAAAAAAAATGTGATACTGACACAAAGAAATGAAGGAAGAGAAACAAAACCAAAACCAGAAATCCAAGTTGCCATAATGATGCACATAAATTCCCCGATGATGCCTAGCAGGCTGGTCTATGAAGTTACTGTACGGTGTCTAGCTATGCTGACGAAGCGAACATCTTTATGTGGGGCAATCTGAAATCACTGATGACAAAGCTGAGAGAAATTTCTTTGACCCTCACAAGCAGGCTGAACAAATGTGGGGTGGTCAGCCCCAGATCTGATTCTCATCTCTTTTGTAATTTTATTTACATATTTATTCATTAAATTTTTTTCACTTTGGATCCCTGCTGCAACTCCCTCCCTCTTTTACCCCCAGTCCCACCCACCCTCCCTCTTCTCCTCCTATGCCCTTTCCCTAGTCCCCTGATAGGGGATGACCTCCTCCCCTTCTATCTGACCCTATCTATCTCATCAAGGCTGGCTATATCATCTTCCTCTCTGGCCTGGCAGGGCTGCTTTCCCCAGGGGAAGGTGATTAAAGAGCCGACCACTGAGTTCATATCAGACACAGCTTGAGTACCTCTGACTTGGGAAAAACTGAGCAGCCAATGGGGAGCTAGGTCCTCTCCATGCATGGTCCTTGATTGGAATATCAGTCTCCGCAGGCCCCTCTGGGCCCAGGTTTTTTGCCTGTGCTGTTCTTGTGGAGTTCCTGTCCCCTCCAGGTCTTTCTACCTCCCTATTCTTCCATAAGGATTCCAGCACTCTGCCCAAAGTTCGGCGATGGGTCTCAGTATCTCTTTCGATACCCTGGTGGGCAGTCTTTCAGAGGTCCTCTGCGGAAGGCTCCTGTCCTGTTACCTGTCTTCTCCTGTATCTTAAAGGCCTGGGTGAATATTCAGCTTCCACCCTGTCAGTTCTGTTTCTTGCTACTGACAACCTCAGCTGGCATCAGGGACCATGAAGAAACAGGGCAAAAACACGTGGTAGAGAAAAATTCTGGCATTTATTTTTGTAGGGAAGAAAAAACATACATATATATTAAAGGCTTCCCTTGTCTATTTTCTTTAAGTTGTCTGGGATATTTTTATTTGGTGTTTTATGCTTGTTTGTTTAGTTGGTTGTTGTTGAGACAAGGGCTTACTCTATAGCCTGGGCTAGACTTGAGTTTATCAGGCCTCAAAATCTACTTGATCCTTCTACTTCAGCCTCTAAAGTATCAGTATTATAGGAATGTACTATAATTCTCAGTTTGGAAAATATGAAAAACAAGAGTAAAATTTATTTTTGTAGTCCCATAAGGTATCAATCATAAGAAAATAAGCAAGCAACTCCTTGTAGCTTTTTCTGTTTTCAAATAGCAATATATTTTCACATGAAAATTCCCTCCAACAATCATTTTACTAACTGGGTGTGATAATGTGGATTTGTAGTCTCAATGCTTGTGAAGTTGAGGAAGGAAGATTGCCGCAAGTTCAATAACAGCCCTGGTAACACAGTGTACATCCGGCTCTTGTGTGTCAGTGCCCCCTGGACTGCAACATTACACGGGACAGAGAGGTTCCTGAAGAGCCACAGACCCCAAGAGTCTCACTCAGGAAGTTCCTAAAACTGATAGAATTCACAAGGCCCCTCCATTAGGTCACCGAAGCAGTAATTACAGCTTTGAAGAGGCGACTCCCTGGATTGCCAAACTGCCTGTAAACTGTGTAGGATAACCCAGAGACAGAGCGCTTTGAGAAATCCTCCATACTGCTGTGGGCTTTTGGTGATTCAACTGTCTGTCACCATGTTCCTTTAATTATCGCCACAACTTGGATTTTAGCAGACTCCTTACTTTGGTATATATTTAGCTCCCTCTCTGGGCTGAAGAGATGTTAATTTCATCTCTGACTAAGAAAGGTCACACAACAAAGGTCAGCCAGGCTTACACAGTAAAACCTTATCTCAATAAAACAAAATTGAACAAAAATACCTTGATTTGGGGTCTTTCTTCAAATATACATAAAATTACCAAATATCATTTAATTCTAGAGTAAGTAAGATGGATTTTAGGTTGTTATAATGTTATTTCTATGACTTAAATACCACCTAAATTTTCTATAAACATGTTTGATGCCATATTGCTAATAAATTTGAAACCATAAAATATATGAAATTGAATAGTATTTTATTTACCTTGTAAATAACAAAAATCCCTTCTTTTTAATATCATTGAACTGAACATTAAATACAGATAGATAGGAAGATGTCTTTCCTACAGGGTTTCCCAGGGAGTTTTGATTTGAAAGAAAAAAATGCATTGAACTTGGTGCCAGGAGATACATTTCAAATCCCCAAGCTGACTCCCACTAACTGTAAGATTTTACACCAATCACCAGATTCCTTTGAAGCTCATTTTCCTTGACTGAAATTGAAATGATAAAACCAACCATTTGTTTGTGCATGAAAATTAAATCAACATAAAATATTTTACTCACTGTTCTGTCATCTACAAATCCAAGATAACCTTACTAATTAAAAAGATGTTGTTATAATTTAAATGGATTTAAAATAAGGCCTCCTGGTGAATTAATAAAAGTATGTATTTCCTAGAAAATGAACTCTTTAATTTCCTCTACTCCAGAGACAATTAATACAGAAAGATTATATGAAATGCCAATTTCTGAAGCCACTATTTCCTAAAACCCAACTCATGCATATGTGTTTGTGTATGAAAGAGAATGAGAGAGAAAAGAGAAGAAAGAGAAAGAGACAGAGAGAGACAGGGAGACAGAAACAGAGAGCAGATTAAGGGCTTCTATTATCTAAATAGTATCTATATTTGCTATTTATTGCACTTACAACTAACTGTGCTTTCTTTCCTTGGCTTGAAGACTGAGTGCACTCACGACTGGGGTGAAATCAGCAGTACTAAGGGTCTCTTTCATCTCCCTCCTGTCTGCTGGCCTCACCTTCCACCTTCCAAGGCACTCTATAATTATCATGTCCGTGGACTTCTTTTCTTCCCTCCATCAGCTGTGACAAGAAGATAGACCTGCCACCGCGGAGGACCCGTCACAGTCCCTGAAGCACTTGCCCAACAGGAACTTCAATGTTAATTGTAAAAAAGCGGCATGGGGTAAAAATCTTTGATGAACTGAAATTACTGTTGTGCTGTGACGGAAAAAGCCTTTAATTTTGCCATCTGGGTCTAATTGACAGAGAATGACTAAGAAATGTAGCTTGGAGAACTGCTGAACTTTGCATATGGACAATTAACAAGAAAGAAAAAGCCAGTTTGGAAAACTGTGGGTCTCTCGGAAAGGCAATGTATGCTGCCTTTGGTATTTAAAGTTTTATTTCCCCCATCAGAAAGCCTATTGCTTTCACTGAGCAGGAGTTTAGACAATATCAAGACTGTGTCAGAGCATTTGTATTGAATTAAAGATTTTACAGCCCTTGTTCTCTGACGTATTTCCAATGTATGTCCATTGACAAGATAGTCTGCCTTCTTTAAATCTGAGAGGGAAAATATTGCAGCCACAGGTCTCAGCAACAACCCACATACGTTCTAGAAAGCCAGGAATTATGATATTTTACATTTAAAGAAATTGACTGTGGGCTTTATCACAACTCAGGTCCCAAAATTGAGGAAAATTCAATTTATACGACAAGGTATTAAAAAAAATGATCTCTTAGAATAAGTAAGTGGGGTGATAGTGGATCTGTTTCTCTAAGACTCTAGGGTGCCAACTGTTCCAGAGAGACCTATTCTGTTATTTTTGAGGAGTGTTTTTGCCAATTTTGATTTTCTCTATTTTGCCTTTAAATCAACTTGTCTGAGCTGATATAAAGCTAATATCCTTTATCTTGTATGTTATGATCATTGCAGAATTATTTCTATTATAAATTTATCTTGTAAAAATAGCAATGCTCATATTCCTTACAGATTTATACAGTATAAATTAAAAAGGAAACAGTTGAGCATTTTGAAAATTACATTAAGAAATGTCATATTTGAAGCTCTGTTCCTTTTGTAGGTCTTCAGAATTTTTAATGTGAATGTGATGTTTAGGAAATACTAGAGTGTTTAGCTCTCATTTTTCATTTGAAATTATTTGCAGTGAATAAAATTTTAATATCAAGTAGCTTACAGTATCTGTGAAGCGCAGAGGTTGTGGCCAGGGGAACAGCAAATTCCCTCGTTGGTGTCGCAGTCACTTGGAGAGCCTGCTATCTGGACTTAAGTGTAACTTACCACACCAACTGAGGGGCTGTGAGAGCAAACCAAGGGCCAGTTTTCTACCAAGACCAATTGCAATAAAGGGCCTAAATATGATAAGCTGTAAAAATTGCTCAATTCTAAACCTCTTTCCAAGTTTAAAGAATATTAGGAAAATAAGCTGATTTTGAAGATTTCAAATTAAAATGGGTTAAAGAAAAATGAGACCATGTTCCTAAAAGGAAGTATGTCAATCTTTGTATTTAGTTTTTATTTAATAAGAAGATAATAGCTTTCAATAATTCTTTAGGAGGTTTCACAGCATACAAATTAACAATTGTCTATTTGGCAAGGATTCTATGGATAAATAAAAAATTTCATTGCTCAAAGACTTTGTAAAATTTGTTTTATAGACTATGTATTTTCCCTCAGCTCTTGTGAGTGTGTTGAGTTAGTGTTTAGAAGAAAATAAAGTCTCTAGGAGACCTATGGACTCCAAAGCCGACATTATCTAGGGATGATAAGGGCTTGAAAGTGTTGAAGATTGGCATTCAAAAAATAATTGAAGGTTTTTTTTTTCTAGTTTTTACAGGATGACTAAATTTTCCCCAAACCTGTCTCCTCCTCCCCAACCCAGAACAAGTAAATTAATGATTTCTCAACATTCTCACTAGGCAGCTAAAACCTAATGGGTCACTGAATTCTTCTCCCTGGTGGAACCAGTCAGTAAGATCACTGGAAATATACAGCATTCTTTATCATATTTACAGCCATTCTCATAGAATAATGTTCATCCCAAGAAAAGCAGGGGCTATTCTTTGCAAGTCTGTGCAACTCCAGCTCCTGCAAAAATTCTCAGTGATGACATGGAGCATGAGTACAGAGGATGCTTCCACAGCCAATTTCAGTTTTGTTAAACAACAACAACACAAACAAAAAACCCGAGCAAATTCCAGAATGTATTTCTTGAGACTCAAGCAGAGACCCCTCAGTGTCTTCTTGCACTAATCAGCAATGAGATATTCCACACCCTGACATCAAGCTTCTCTTGCTCTTCATGCCTGCCAAAACATCCTCTTTTAGTAACAACTTAAAATAGGTCTTCGCTGTGCCTCTTCCTATATAAACGTACTTTAGTTCCAGGGCCTTATTAACATCAGCAATGCTGTCTCCTAGGTAAAAGATTAATTACTTGGCTGTGATTCACAGAAACGGAGCAGCAACTAAATTACTAAGGGGACATATCAGAGCATCAGTTATTGTTATGTCATAGAGAGTATCTTTAGAGGAGGAAATAGTCTTCAGGATAGTGCATGTCAGAACAAAACACCTCATGCCTTCTCTGGAAGAGACTATGTAAGCAAAGGACATCAGTAGGCTACTATTTCATGCCTACTTAGGGCTGATAAGTATGTTCAGACTTTATCACCATGTCTTCCTCTCAGCAAATATATCTTTGTTTCTCATTAATTAAATCTGGGTTAGCTGTATTTCTGTGAATCTTCAATAACTGTGGGCGCTGGGGGAAAAAAAAAATCAAATCTCACTTCTAATTAAAGGCATAATTATGATTCTGGGTGCTAGAAATTGATTTGTTTACTCCAAAATGTTGTTCTTGGGGTGGCAGTGTAGTTCCTAAACTTTTCTAGTGAATCTGAAATTTTCAAAGACCATTAAAGATTTTATCAAAATATTAAAGGGAAGCTGGGTCCGGAGATATGCACATTTAAGGCTAGCTTGTAAATAGTGATGGAAGAGGATTTTGAACTTGAGGCTACATAGTGAGACCCTGTTTCAAATGCAATATTTAAAGAGAGCATTTTCTTTATAGAATTCAAAACAGCATGTCATTGTGTGTGTTTCATTCCCAGGTGATAATTTAAAACTCACTAATTCATCTCAGCTCCCTAAAATGGTCAGGGTTAATTCCTCGTGGACACTTTATTGACTAACAATCAGTAAGCCAGGATTCTGATCATGAATGAAAGCACTGCAGGAGAGTCTGTGATGGATTGGATCCTGATACATCTAGTGCAAAACTACCTGCTAGCTACACCTGTCATCTCCTTATCAAGCTGTCCATTTTTGTAACTGACAGAAGAGAAAGACTCATATTTAACTCTACACACGAGAGAGAGAGAGAGAGAGAGAGAGAGAGAGAGAGAAAAGAAAGTGAATAAATGAATTCTGGGCAAAATAAAAGTGTTCAATTTGAGCATTACTGTAATTCTAGCATCAAAATAGAGTTTGGAGACAATGTTAATAAATGGTTTTCTGTGACTTAAACACTTCATTGTAGAAACATACAACTCTTGAACATGACAAACCATAATCACCCCTGTCTTAATTATTTTTTAAATTTTGCAACACATGTTATTAAGTCATTTGATATATTATGATTGATTGTCATTGAGAAAAGAGTAAAGATCAGTAAAAAATGCCTCATACATTCAGATTAAAGGATTTCTATGTGGCTGTAGATAAGCGAAAACTTCTGACAATTATGAAACAAAAATTAATTACTTTTATTTTGTCTCAATTTTGAGTAATACTGAAGAAAAAAGAAACGAACATAATGAATGATATTGTATTACTATACATAGCTTAAAATCTATTTCTTTGTGTTAAAATTAGGTGTTAATTTATTAGTAGTAATCTTAACTAGCTTGAAGTGCAATAAAACAAAACCGTATTATTTGCCCCTCAATCAGCGAAATAGGGAGAGGGATAGGGGAGGAAGGGTATGGGAGGGTAGGAATAAAAATTTAAAAGAGAAAAATGTATTTAAAAAAATTTAATTTCTTATTTATTTTAATTTATTTACTTTGTATACCTGTTGTGGCCCCTCCCTCCTTTCTGGCAAAAGGAGTATTTATAACATTAAGCATGTAGATTTTGCTTGATAACAAGTAAAATTAATTTAAGGGGTGTGGTGAAAGCAAAAAATGTGATCTTTTTACACATTTAACTGAAATGTTGACAAACTGAAAAGGAGAGTGAGTCTTTGAAAATGTACAATAGAAATAAAGAATTACAAAGCAACTATCAACAAATGCACAGGGTGAAAACTGACCTGCTCCTTGATTTTGCAGAGTGAAAGCCACTAACAGAGCCATGAATTCATAGGGAGATTCACTGTGTGACTGAGAGCCATGCATGCATATTGTAGGAGAGCCACTGTGTGACTGTGTTCTTGATAAAATAAAAAAGAAATAATAACTTCTAACATTACAAAAGGGACTTGAAACAGAAATGTTTCTCTGCCCTTTCATAAAAATGGTTCCTATGTAAGCCTGATAAGCCGCCTTCAGGGAGACAGACTGCACCTGATAATATAAGAGATTTCTAAATTTGTGAGGTCCATGCTTTTCTGGCTCTCAGAGATGCAAGTAACACTTTTGAGGCTTCTGTTGTTTTTTTTTTTTTTTCATATTCTATATATAAAGTTCCTAGTTTTCTCATGACACAGGGATGTCATTATAACCTGTGAGTCCACTTTTTCTCTTTCAATCATGAAAACTTAAGGATGACCCTTTAAGTGCTTCTTTCTACTCTTTTTTAATTAAATTTTTATTTTTTTAATATAAGTTACAGTTTATTAACTTTGTAACCCAGCTGTAACCAGCTCCCTCATTCCCTCCCAACCCCACCCTCCCTCCCTAATCTCCTCTCTGCCCCCTTCCAAATCCACTGACAGGGGAGGTGCTCCTCCCCTTCCATCTGACCCTGGTTTACAAGGTATCTTCAGGACTGGCTGCAATATCCTCCTCTGTGGCCTAGCAAGGCTGCTCCTCCCTCAGTGGGGGGAATCAAATAGTGAGCCATTGATTTCATGTCAGAAATAGTCCCTGTTCCCCTTACACGGGTACCCACTTGGATACTGAGCTACCAAGCACGGGTTCTAGGTTATATCAATACATGGTCCTTGGTTGGAGATACAATCTCATAAAAGACCCCTGTGCCCTCATATATTTGGTCCTTGTGGAGCTCCTGTCCTCTCCAGGTCGTCTTAACTCCCCCTTCTTTCATATGATTCCCTGCACTCTACCGAAGGTTTGGTTCTGAGTCTCAGTATCTACTTTGATACACTGCTAGGTAGAGTCTTTCATAGACCCACTGTGGTAGGTACCTGTCCTGTTACTTGCTTTCTACTCTTTTAAGGCTTAAGTTAAAATAAAGCCTTTATTGTTAAATGATGTAAAACTTTTGTTGATCCTAGAAAGCCAACTTTTATTTTTCAGTTCCTCTATCTCTTGTCTAGAGTCTTCAAATATTCTTCAGGAACTCAAGTCTCTCTCTTTTTTTCCCCCCTGTATCTTATCCAATACATATTTTAATGTGTGAAGATGAAGTAAGCTTGGTAATAACTGGGAAAAGATAGCATATACATTCTTTTGACAATAATGTCCTGGTTAGAACAGTTAGAGGGAAAAGATATTTTTGTTTAAATGTATGAAACACTCAAAGTAAAAGAGGCTATCAGGAATATGTAAATGATCTGTGAGTATGGAAAGGTGACCTTCCAAACAAAACAAAAAACTGTGGGTAGTGGTTTAGAACTTGAGAAACAAATTTTATATAGCAATGAGTTAATACAAGGTGAGGTAAAATGGCGAAAGAACAAATTGATGGGTGAAAATGATTGGATACTGCTGAGTACTCTGGGAAGACAGAGCTAGAGAAGAGAGGGGAAGAAGCTGGGCCCAAGACGGGTGTGTCATGGTCCATGCATGAAAGAGTAATGCATGGATAAATTAATGGATACAAAAGGTTTTTTTTTTAAACAGAATGAGGAAAATATTTGAAAATCAAATATATGTGAGGTTCCTGAGACACAAACCCATCACAACAAGCATCATTAAGCACATTTACAGCTGAAACGTGACAAAAGCAAGCAGTCCAGTTAGCAAATATGTGAGTAGATTTGGAGACACTACCCAAAGAAAATGAGCAGATTATCACTAAACCTAAGAAAAAAATTACCCAATGTCCTGAGCCTCAGAGAAAACCTACTAGAAGTTGAGTGAAGCAAAATTCTGAAAACTTACGAAATGCAAGTATGGATATGGTAAATATAGAAAACTACATTATGGGTGAAGATTGATAGTTCTTAGCCAATAAACTGCTTACCTTTTCTGGGTCTTTAAACATTTAAGCATGAAGTTGTCCAATGAACTAGGATTGCCCCAATTTAGATATCATTGAGAAAAATTATAATATGTTCAATCAAAGATCAGCTTCTATGACAGACTATTTCATAATGAAAAGTGTTGAAAATATACGAATTGCCCATTAAATTCAATAAAAAATAGTAAACATACAGGAAATATCTAATACATGTGTGTGAATTTCATGTTATTATATTTCATGCATCTCTATCTGAAAAATAAAATCATTCCATCAATAATCTAAATACTTTTTCTTAATTTTTAGAACATTTATAAATATGTTTTAACATCTTACACAAAAATCCAGATTCATCTATCTTTAGGAGATGTTATATATATATATAATGCACATTCAATAGCAAATAATGGAAAACAGATGCTATGAATTTGAAAAAAGCAAAGAATATATGTGAGGATTTAGAGAGAGAAATGAGAGGGGAAGAAATGTATTTATATTATAATCGGAAATTTTTTCAAAAGTTTTTTTAAAGGACTGAGAAAATTACTTCTGGCAATTAAATGAAGCTGTATTGAATTTCAAGAACTTGTATCATGAAGTCAAATTACAAAATTTAATTACTTTTCATCTGAAATGTGTTTACTTCAACAAAGATATGAAAGATTTTCTTATCACAGATGAATTGTGCTTTTACTCACAATGTGTGTAAAAAGAATAACATTTTTAGGTATTAAGTTTATTTTTAATACCTAGGAAAAATTTAAAGTGTTTTTATTTATTCTTTTAAGTTAACACACATACACACATGCATGCACACACACACACACACACATACACACATGCATGCACACACACACATTCCTCGCTCATATCCACTTCTCACTTCTATTCCAGATTCACCTAGGATCTCTCATTGTATCTTCTTTCCAATTTCAAGTCCTATTTTAAAACTATTTCTTTTCTTTTCTTCCTTTCTTTCCTTCCATCATGTATGGCTTTGGTCCTTCCTTCCTTCCTTTTTTCCTTCCTTCCTTCCTTCCTTCCTTCCTTCCTTCCTTCCTTCCTTCTCTTCTTCCTTCCTTCCTTCTCTTCTTCCTTCTTTTCTTCCTTCCTACCTTCTTTTCTTCCTTCCTTCCTTCTTTTCTTCCTTCCTACCTTCTTTTCTTCCTTCCTTCCTTCTTTCCTTCCTTCCTTCCTTCCTTCCTTCCTTCCTTCCTTCCTTCCTTCCTTCCTTCCTTCCTATTAGCTCACTAAACACCAAAGTGGTGCTGAACATAAGTGCAGAGTCACCCATAGGAATGAGAAGCTTTCCAATGGCCGTCCCCTCAAAGAACAGTGACTTTTCCTTTCCCACAGCCTTCTACTGCCAGTGTCTCCTCAGCGAGTAGTGGGGTATGGGCCCCGCTCCACCCCCTGCTAGAATTTTAACCTGGCTAGATTCTGTGTAGGTAACTACGATCGCTGTGACTACATGTGGGCAGCAAGCCTTTACTTTCCAGAAGGGATATTTTATATCACTTCTCTCACTCTCCGCATCTTACACTCTCCGCCTTGCTACCCTTGCTTGTTTCTCCCCGCCTTGGAGTGGAAGCAGATGGATTCAAGTGACCCGTTTACAGCTGTTTCAGAAGACAATTTAGAATGTGATTTGACATGAACTTGTTATTTATCGTTCAAATTTATCTTTATATATTCATCACATCTGATCATAAAAATTGTTGAAATAAGAATTTTGCTGCATTTCCAGCTGAATCTCCAAGCTGCCTATACTGATAAGTGCTGTGACTTGAAGCTAAGAAGGCGCAGATGGGCTGCAGGAACTTCTTCCCTTAGCCAAGATCTCCTGCCTGATATCAGGGCAGAAAATCCTCCTGTTGTCCTTGCATTTATCATCCTTGGCTCCTGATGAATGCATCCATATCTTCATGGTCTCATGCACCTTGGCCTGCAGCTTGCCTTTTAGACCCTGAGGCCTGGGCTTGTTAGCATTAAGTATCTATTATAGGCATTACCTCTGCAGACCACAGCATATGATCCTCAAGAATTTGAACACGTAGTTCATAAATACCATTCCAATTGAATACTTGAACAAGTTGGGCACCCACATGCAGCAGGGCATAGTAAGAAGCAATGCAGGGGGAATCCAAGATGGCAGCTCTGTGAGGACACTGTGTCTGAGAAGCAGGACACCAGTGTAGGTACAGAGACCAAGAGACTGAACTCTGGGCCCTAAAACACTAGTGATCACATTTCCCAGGTGAAAGGAAACTCCACAGTGTGGGAATCAGTCGGATCCACTCTCGGGTCACCCAGCCAGACCCTGGAAGAGATCCTGGGTAGTGTAGGCACTCAGTTGCCAAACCAGAGCCACACACCTGCGTGTCCTGATCAGGCTGAACTGTGGGCACCAAAACACCAGAGACTGGGAGTCCCAGTCGTGAGAAATCCCCACAGGGAAGGAAGCAAACGGAACTGACCTCAGATCACCCAGTCTATCCATGGAAAAGGTCCCGGCCTGCCGGAAGGCGCACAGCTGCCAGCTCAAAGACCTGCTGCATGCCTGACTCTCAATCAGAGAGAGAACTGTGCGCCCCATGGCACCAGAGACTAAGTTTCTCTGCCTGGAAAAAAACCCACAGGGAGGGCAACAGCAGGTCCCCGCTTAGAGCACTTGGCTGACCTTCCCCCACCACACACAGAAAAGTTCTCAGGTACCTGCCCAGTCACCAGCTTGAAGCCACAACCCACCAGCACCTGCGAACTCTACACACCATCCCAAACACCACAGACTGGGTCTTCCTGTTGGAAGGAAACATCACCCTGGAGGAAACATCTGGCCCTACCTCAGGACACCTAGCTCCAAAAAAATTTCTAGTTATCCACAGGCTCCAGACTCTAGCCTCCTGCTGCACACATGAGAGCTGGGCTCACCTGCCGCTGATTACTGCTTAGTTACTGAGGCAGAGAACTCCAACCTCAGACCTACAGAAGCCTGGGATCCCAGAGATCAGCCCCCAGATACTGCTCTAAGGGGCAACCAGTTATCCCTAACTAAACTGACCAAACCGCAAGGCACCCAGGTTACAACACAGCTCACTTGTTTCATTTACAGCAAGAAACCCAGAAGCACGGCAGCTGTCTCCAGGACTTTTCTGGGTGAGAGGAGAGCCCTCTCGACCAACAAAGACCACAGTTACCACTCAGGTCTCTACGCCTGAGGTGAGCTGTGGCAACTCCTGAAAAACACTGGCCATTCAGTGACCATACCCAAAAAGCTGAGGAGGCCTTCTTTAGGAAAAATCATCTTCCTGCCAAGGGGGTTCTCCCCACCACAGGATTTCAGGAAGCACCAGAAACTAACACCCAACACCTAAGATAGCCCAATGGGTAGAGGCCAGCATAAAAGCTTAATCAACAAAAGACAGACCAATATGACATCTCCAGAACCCAGATATCCAGGGACAAGCAGCCCTGAACACCCCAGCTTAAATGAAATTCAAGAAGATGACTTTACATCTATGCTTATGAAGAGGATAATAGAAAAAAACAAATAAAATGTGTAAAGAATTAGAGGAAGATAAAGTCAAACAGATTATGGCTATCTGTAAAGAAATACAGGAAGTTGCAGCCAAACAGTTTGTGGCCTTTAGAGAGGAAATACTTAAATCACTGAAAGAAATAAAAGAAACAGAGGATTGTTCAAATTAAATGCTGAAGGAATTGAAGGAAAAACAGGAAGATACAGTCAAACGGGTGAAGGAAATCAACAAAATGGCTCAAGATCTGAAGATACAATTGGAAAAATTAAAGAAAACACAAATGGAGGAAATTGTGGAGAGAAAGAAATTAGGGAAGAAAACAAGAACTACAGAGGCAAGCATGAACAATAGACCACAAGAGATGGAAGAAAGAATCTCAGTTGTGGAATATACAATGGAAGAAATCGATGTATCTGTTAAATCTAAAAAATTTCTGACACAGACCGTCCAAAAAATCCAAGACAACATGAAAAGACAAAACCGAAAAGTAATAGGAATAGAGAAAAAAGAAGATTCCCTCCTCCAAGGCCCAGAAAATATTTTCAACAAAATCATAGAAGAAAATTTCCCCAAGTTAAAGGAGAGGCCAATAAGAATACAAAAGCCTACAGAACACCCAATAAATTAGACCAGAAAGGAAAATCATCCCACCGCGTACTAATCAAAACAGTAAGTATACAGAACAAAGAAAAAAATACTAAAAGCTGCAAAGGAAAAAGGCCAAGTAACATAAAATGGCAAACCCATCAGAATCACACCTGACTTCTTAACAGAGCCTATGAAAGCAAGAAGGAAGGCCTGGATAGATATCATGCAGACCCTAAGAGAACACAGATGTCAGCTCAGACTATTATACCCAGAAAAACTCTCAGTCCTCTTAGATGGAGAAAACAAGATATTCAACAAGAAAACAAATTTCAACAATACCTACACACAAATCCAGCATTACAGAAGTTACTAGAAAGAAAGATGCAACTGACAAAAACTAACTACTTTCAAGAAAACACAGGAAATAAATAACCTCACTACAGCAAAACAAAAAGTAGCCAGCACACAAACACACTACCACAGTCAACATCAATATCAAAGGATCTAACAGCCACTGGTCATTAATCCCTCTCTACATCAGTGGACAAAATTCCCCAATAAAAGACACAGACTAAAAGAAAGATGTTACAAAGATGGACATTAACTGAGAGTAAGGGCTGAAATATGGTTTTCCAAGCAAATGGACCCAAGAAGCAAGTGGAAGTAGCCATTCTATTATCTGATAAAATAGACTTTCAACCAAAATTATTCAAAAGAGATGGGGAAGAACACTTCATACTCATCAAGGGAAAGTTTCACCAGGAAGACATCACAATCCTGATCAACTATGTCCCAAATACAAAGGCACCCACATTTGTAAAAGAAACAGTAATAAAACTTAAACCACACATAGATCCTCACACATTAATATTGGGAGACATCAACACCCCACTCTCAACAAAGGACAGGTCAACAACACTGAAATTAAACAAATCTGTTAGAGATTAACAATATCTGTTAGAGATATTGTTTAGGTCTACCTGTTAGGTCTGGATCTAACAGACATGTACAGAACCTTACAGCCAAATACAAAAGAATTTACCTTCTTCTCAGCACCTCATGGAACCTTCTCCAAAAAGACCATATGGTTGGTCACAAAGCAAGCCTCAACAGATACAAGAAGATTGAAATAATCCCTTGTATCCTAGCTGATCACTATGGACTAAACCTCAACAACAGAAATAGCAAATAGCCTACACAAATATTGAAACTGAGCAACTCGCTACTAAATGACAGCTGAGTCAGGGAAGAAAGAAAGAAAGAAATTAAAGTCTAGAATTCAATGAAAATGAAGGCACAACATACCCAAACTTATGGGACATAATGAAAACAGTGCTAAAAGGAAAGTTTATAGCACTAAGTGCCTTCAAGAAGAAATTTGAAACATCTAATTCAATCAATTTAATGGCTCACTTGAAAGCCCTAGGGGGAAAAAAAAAAAAAGAAGCAGACACACCAAAAAGGATTAGAGGGCTGCAAATAAACTCGGGGCTGAAATCAATTAGAAACAAATAAAACAATTAAAAGAATCAATGAAACCAAGAGCTGGTTCTTTGAGAAAATCAACAAGATAGACAAACCCTTAGCCAAACTAACTAAAAGGCAGAGGGACACTATCCAAATTTTTAAAATCAAAAGTGAAAAGGGGTACATAAAAACAGACACTGAGGAAATTCAAAAAATTGTTAGGACTTACTTCAAAAGTCTGTATGCCACAAAATTTGAAAATCTAAATGAAATGGAAAATTTGCTTGATGGATTCCACTTACCAAAGCTGAATCAAGACTCTGTAAATCAGTTAAATAGTTCAATATCCCCTGAGGAAATAGAAGCTGTCAAAAAAATTTCCCATCCATAAAAAGCCCAGGGCCAAATGGTTTCAGTGCACAATTCTACCAGACCTTCAAAGAAGAGCTAACTCCAGTTCTCTTCAAACTATTCCACAAAATAGAAACAGAAGGAACATTACCAAACTCATTCTATGAAGCCACAGTCACCTTGGTACCTAAACCTCACAAAGACCCAACAAAAAAAAAAGAGAACTTCAGGCCAATCTCCCTTATGAACATTGATGCAAAAATACTCAACAAAATACTTGCAAACCTAATACAAGAACACATCAAAGATATCATCCACCATGACCAAGTAGGCTTCATCCCAGGCATGCAAGGGTGGTTCAATGTATGGAAATCCATCAATGTGATCCACCATATTAACAAACTGAAAGAAAAAAACCACATGATAATCTCCCAAGAGGCTGAAAAAGCATTTGACAAAATCCAACATCCATTCATGTTTAAAGTATTGGCGAGATCAGGGATATAAGGCACATATCTAAACATAGTAAAGGCAATATACAACAAGCCTATAGCCAACATCAAACTGAACGGAGAGAAACTTAAAGCAATCCCACTGAAATCAGGGACAAGACAAGGCTGCCCACTCTCTCCATATCTCTTCAACATAGTTCTGGAAGTTTTTGCTAGAGCAATAAGACAGTTGAAGGAGATCAAGGGGATACAAATTGGAAAGGAAGAAGTCAAATTATCACTATTTGTAGATGATATGATAGTATACGTGAGTGACCCCAAAAACTCTACCAGAGAACTCCTACAGCTGAGAAACACCTTCAGCAAAGTGGCTGGATACAAAATTAACTCAAAAAAAAAAAAATCAGTAGGCCTCCTGTATACAAAAGACAAAGGGGCTGAGAAAGAAATTAGGGAAACAACACCCTTCACAATAGCCACAAATGGCATAAGGTACCTTGGAGTAACCCTAACCAAGGAAGTCAAAGACTTGTATGAAAAAAATTTCAAGTCTCTGAAGAAAGAAATAGAAGAAGATATCAGAAGATGGAAAGATCTCCCATGCTCATGGCTTGGCAGGATTAACAGTAAAAATGGCCATCTTACCAAAAGCAATCTACAGCTTCAATGCAATTCCCATCAAATTACCAACACAATTCTTTACAGACCTGGAAAGAAAAATTCTCACCTTCATATGGAATAACAAGAAATCCAGAATTGCTAAAACAATCCTCTATAATAAAAGATCTTCTGAACGTATCTCCATCCCTGATCTCAAGCTGTACTATAGAGCAAGAATAATAAAAACTTCATGAGAGTGGCATAGAAACAGAATCGTGGATCAATGGAATCAGATAGAAGATCCAGAAATAAATCCACATACCGATGGATACTTGATTTTTTTATAAAGAAGCCAAAACCATACAATGGAAAAAAGACAGCATCTTCAACAAACGGTCCTTGTCTAACGGGATGTCTATATGTAGAAAAATGCAAATAGATCCATACTTATCATCCTGCACAAAACTAAAGTCCAAGTGGATCAAAGACCTCTATAAAAACCAGACACACTAAACCTGTTAGTAGAAAAAGTGGGGAAGAGATTTGAACTCATTGGCACAAGAGACAACTTCCTGAAAAGAACACCAACAGTACAAGTTCTAAGAGCAACAATATATAAATGGGACCTCTTGAAACTGAAACCTTCTGTAAAGCAAAGGACACTGTCATCAGAACAAAACAACAGCCTTCAGACTGGGAAAGGATCTTCACCAATCCTATATCTGACAGAGGGCTAATACCCAGTATATAGAAAGAACTCAATAAGTTAAACAGCAACAAATCAAGTAATCCAATTTAAAAATGTGGTACAAAGCTAAACAGAGAATTCTCAATAGAGGAATATCAAAAAGCAGAGAAACACTTAACTGCTCAACACCATTAGTCATCAGGCAAATGTAAATTAAATCAACACTGAGATTTCTCCTTACACCCATCAGAATGGCTAAGATGAATAATTCAAGTGACAACACATGCTGGAGAGGTTGTGGAGAAAGGGGAACCCTTCCCCACTGCTGTTGGAATGTGAACTTGTACAACCACTCTAGAAATCAATCTGGTGCTTTCTCAGACAATTACAAATATTGCTTCCTCAAGATCCAGCTATACCACTCCTAGGCATATATTCAAAAGACGCTCAAGTATACAACAAGGACATCTGCTCAACCATGTTTGTAGGCTGGAAACAGCCCAGATGCCCCTCAGTTGAGAAATGGATACAGAAATGTGGTACATCTAAACAATGGAATATTACTGAGTGATAAAAAAAAAAAAAGGAAATCATGAAATTTGCAGGCAAATAATGGGAACTGGAAAAGATCATCCTGAATGAGGTATCCCAGAGGCAGAAAGACACACAGGGTATATACTCACTCATTAGTGGATATTAGACATATAATATAGGGAAAACATACTAAAATCTGTACACCTAAGGAAGCTAATCAGGAAGGAGTACTTTGGCTAAAGTGTTCAATCCCCATTCAGAAAGTTAAAGAAGATGGACATCGGAGGAGGGAGAAAACAGGAAAGAGGGCAGGAGCCTACCACAGAGGGCCTCTGAAAGACTCTACCCTGCGGGGTATCAAGGCAGATGCTGAGACTCATAGCCAAACTTTGGGCAAAGTGCAGGGAATCTTATGAAAAAAAAAAAGGGGGGGAGATACTAAGACCTGGAGAGGACAGGAGCTCCACAAGAAGAACAACAGATTAAAAAATGTCTGGGCACAGGGGTCTTTTCTGAGACTGAAACTCCAGACAAGGACCACTCATGGAGGTGGTCTGGAATTCCTGTGCAGAGGTAGCTTATGGCAGTTCAGTATAATTGTGTTCCATAGTAATGGGAATAGGAACTATATCTGATTGGCCTGCTCTTTGATCACTTTCCCCTGAGGGGGGAGCAGCCTTATCAGGCCAAAGGAGAAGTTAATACAGCCACTCCTGATGAGACCTTATAGACTTGGATCAGAGGGAAGGGGAGCAGGACTTCCCTTATCAGTGGACTTTTTTTTTTTTTAATGTTCTATGTTCCCTGTTAATTGGTTGCTTGTCTCTTGACCTAGAGTTGACTTTATTTAATCCTGTCTTGGATTAAAGTTGTGTGCTAGGTCTGAGACATATCAAAACTAGAAACAGCTTTTATTTTTTCCCAGTAAACAATCTCAGGGTTCACAGTGTGATCAAGTATCCTTCAATAATGCAGGATATCTGATATATGACCACCAAACCCCAAATGGGTCACAACCCTCAGGTCAAGAATCACTGACTTAGTACCTACAAAGAGTTCTTACTTTCACTTAGTTTTATATTTTTGGTCCCACATGAGATAATTTATTGCCAATTAAAATATATTTGTAATGATTACACTATGAGCCATCCCTAAAATAAAAAGATTATTACATAAACAGAAATGGAACTTATGCATGGGAAATTTGGTTGAGGAAGAAAATATTTGATTTTCAAAGAACAATCACAAGGTCATATATTCTTGCAAAACAAGACATTTAAGACCTATAGATGTAGAACATGCAGAATGTGATTCAACTCTATTGAATTTTTATTGATTTATGATTACATATAGCGTAACAAAAGTAGACATTTCCCCAAGTTGCCATGTGGGTAGGAATAGTTGAAAAACTTAAAGCAATCAGGAACAGGTATGGAAAGTTCATGTATCAAAAGGACAACGCTCAGGGTATCAAACATTAGCTCATCTAGAATTTTATTACAATATTGAACAAAGTGCCATAGTAGAAGAACATTTGTTAAAAATGCTCCTGAGTACATATGAATTAATTTTTAATGTTGAAAGAAATTTTAAAATATTGATCTGGAGGGCAAAGATCACTGTCATGTATAAGAGTACATATGTATCAGATAATTCTGAGTAGAAAGAATTAAATTCTTGATGCAGAATGGACATCCTATATTAAAAGAACCTGTTATGTTCTTGGTGTACAAAACATGTAGGGGACATCTATGCTTGAATACTAATAGAACACTTGTATTAGATATAAAAATCTGCCTCATATGGAGCGCCCACCAAGGACCATGTATAAACTTGACCTAGGCCTCTTAGACATCATAAATGACAGTTAGCTAGGCCAGCATGTGGGTCCTCTAGAAAAGAGAGAGGGGTCTGTCTCTGACATGGACTCTGTTGCCTGCTTTATTCTTTTTTGTTGTTGTTCAGCTTTTTTATTTTCTAAATAACCTTTATTATTATTATTTATTACAATTTATTCAATTTGTATCCTGACTGTGGCCCCCTCCCTCATCTCCTCCCAATCCCACCCTCCCTCCCTCTTTTCCTCCTGTGCTCCTCCCCTAGACCAGTGATAGGGGAGGACCTCCTCCCCTTCTATCTGAGCCTAGCCTATCAGGTCAATCCCTTCCTTCTGGCAAGGCTGCCCTGCCAGGCAACAGGAAAAGAAGCAGCCCTCTGTCCTGAGGCAACTTGATGTGCTGGTCTGAGTTGGTAGCAGGGAGGCTCTGCTTATCCGAGGAGTTGGGGAGGGGATAGGAGAAAGTGGGTGGGAGGATGGGAAAGGGAGGAGATGAGGGAGGGCCTATTAGGGGTGTAAAATAAACAAATTAAGTAATTAATTTTAAAAATCTGCCTCATAGTTCCAAAAGCCGAGTATAGAGAGAGCCTCTTTAAATGTGTCTGAAAACTCTGGTAACAATAAGTGCAGGTCAGTATTAATTCTTTGAATAATTTAGGAGAAATACACCTATTAATAGCAGAGATAATAACAGCTGAGATGACAGTGAATGATAAATGTGTATGTTCTGGAGAAGAGGAAAAGAACTAAACAGCCTTGGAGGGGGAGGGAAACTAGTAAAGTCTAAAAAAGAAAAAAAAAATTTGATGAGTCTCAGGCCTGCCCTGAGTACCCGTGTCCCACTGATCTCAAACGCTAGGAGCAGGCCTTGCCAGTGTTTTGGTGGGAGGAATGTGGAGTGTGTGGGGAAGTGCTCCCTGAGATGCACAGCTGGGTGGACGGCTTGTCAGAAACATGACTATTTTGTCCTGGAAAATTGTCAACTGTGCATTGATACTGTTGTTATTTATACGCAATGACAATTTTATAAGTAGCACATTACGGTTAGTTTGTTTCAATAATTCACCTTGCAAGCGAGTGATGTATATTTGCAGGTAAGAACACAGTAGCAGATATGTAAGCATGAAGAAAAATAATGAGTGAAATGGAAAGTTTGCCCACAGTTGTGGGAAAACAAATGAATAAGAATGAAAGATGCTAAGAAAGAAATGTAGGGATAGATAGTTAGATGGGGGCAGCAGTCAGGAATAGTTCAAGAAGGAATGCTTTTCACTCAGTTAGAAAGTCAGCCTTTCTAACCCATGCACAGGGATTCATGCACAGAAAGTATCGGACAATATCAGATACTCAAACTGTTGGGAAACAAATAGCCAGGCAGATGGGACTGCAGTTAGAATACACTCTTTTTAACAGCAGCAGAAACTGTGGAAACCTATCACAAATTACCTTGCCAGTTTGAAGCGGTTCATATCCTGTACAGAGGACATTGCATAACTAAGTCTGGAACTCACAAGAGTGTGCATGTGTGCACTTGAGTATCCATGAGAACGTTTTTTTTTTAATTTTTATTAATTACACTTTATTCATTTTGTATCCCCCCATAAGCCCCTCCCTCCTCCCCTCCCAATCCCACCCTCCCTCCCCTTTCTGCATGCATGCCCCTCCCCAAGTCCACTGATAGGGGAGGTTCTCCTCTTCTTTCTGATCTTAGTCTATCAGTTCTCATCAAAAGTGGCTGCATTGTCCTCTACCATGGCCTGGTAAGGCTGCTCCCCCCTCAGGGGGAGGTGATCAAAGAGCAGGCCAATCAGATTATGTCAGAGGCAGTCCCTCTTCCCATTACTATGTAACCCACTTGGACACTGAACTGCCATGGGCTACACCTGTGCAGGGGTTCCAGGTCATCTCCACGAATACTCCTTGGTTGGAGTATGAGTCTCTGGGAAGTTCCCTGTGTTCAAAATATCTTGTTCTGTTGCTCTGCTTGTGGAGTTCCCGTCCCCCCCAGCTCTTACTATTTCCCACTTCTTACATAAAATTCCATTCACTCTGCCCATCAGTTGGCCATCAGGCTCAATATCTGCTTTGACAGTCTATACTGCAGAAGCTTTCAGAGGCCCTCTGTGGCAGGTTTCAAGGTTGTTTCCTGTTTTCTTCTGGCTTTCAGAGGCCCTCTGTAGCGGGTTCAGAGGTTGTTTCCTATTTTCTTTTTCTTCTGATGTCTATCCTCTTTGCCTTTCAGGATGGGGATTGAACATTTTAGTTAGGGTCCTCTCTTTTGCTTAGTTTGTTTAGATGTACAGATTTTAGTGGGTTTATTTTATATTGTATGTTTATATGAGTGAGTATATACCATGCGTGTCTTTTTGCTTCTGGGACAACTCACTCAGGATGATCCTTTCCAGGTCCCACCATTTACCTGCAAATTTCATGATTTCCTTATTTTTCATTGCTGAGTAATACTCCATTGTATAGATGTACCACAGTTTCTGCATCCATTCTTCAGTTGAGGGGCCCATGGGAACTTTAATGGTGGTACAGCTACTAAACAATTCCTGGAAGTGCCCATCAATGCACGGTCTTTTACACCGTGGATGACAACATTATGTAAAGTTACTTCTGTATTGTACTTGTCCACTACAACACTTTTCCCCTGGGTAATGTTCAAATGGGCATTCAGGGTTTAATCATCATTAAATTGCACACACATTCCATTTAGGTTTATATATTGTGCATTTTAGAAACAAATGTATCAAGATCTAGATTACAAGTCTATATAAACACAGAAGCATGTATTCATGTGCATCAAAGTCGAGATCCATGTGGCTATCCATGTAGCGTCATCAGAAATAAATGTGTGATTCAGCAATTAGGTGAAGTAGAATTTAAAATGCTTTACATTCTTCTTAAAAAGATTCTTTGAGCAAGAGTTTCTCATTTTTAGGTAAGAATATTCTCAAAATCAGGGAACAATGTCCTTTATTTATAAATTGAATAATATTTTGATAATCCTAGCAAAAGTAATTCTTGAAAACCAAATTGCTTGTTTTTTTCAGTTTGTAAAGAAGAATATTTTAATTGTTTTTTATTTATTACAATTTATTTACTTTGTCGGTAGAGTGCAGGGAATCATAGGATAAAAGAGGGAGTTAATATGACCGGGAGAGGACAGGAGCTCCACAAGGACAAAATATTTCAGGGTATGGGGGTCCTCTATGAGACTGTTTCTCCAACCAAGGACCATGTATAGATATAACCTAGAACCCCCTCAGATGTAGCCCATGGTAGCTCAGTATCAAAGTGGGTTTCCCTAGTAAGGGAAACAGGAACTACAGGAACTATTTCTGACATGAACTCAATGACTAACTCCTTTACCTCCCCCACCCACCCGAGGGTGGGGGCCACAGAGGAGGACATGGCATCCAGTCCTGAAGATACCTGATAAGCTAGGGTCAGATGGAAGGGGAAGAGGACCTCCCCTAGCAGTGGACTTGAAATGGAACAGGGAGGAGATGAGGGAAGGAGGGTGGGATTGGGAGGGAATAAAGAAGGGGGCTACAGCTGTGATACAAAGTAAATAACCTATGATTAATAGAAAAAATAAAAATTAATAAAAAACAATTTATTCACTTTGTATCCCAGCTGTAGCTCCCCCCTTCATCCCCTCTCAATCCCACCCTCTCTCCCTCTTCTCCTCCCATGCCCCTCAAGAAAACTCTGAGGGAAAAGAGTCCAGGGAATATGAATGCAACAAATGCAGCATATTATGGAACCTAGATGAATAAGATCAAGTGACTATGGAACAAATATTGAGGAAGAGTACCAAGAAGAACACTAGTTCTTCATGTAAAGACTTGAATACGCGCATACCCAGTATTCAGAGGTTTCAGCTTCGAAAGGGGGTAGGAGTGAGGTTTGCTAAGTTCCACGACCATTGCACTCAAAATTGAATAGTCAGTCATATAGGAAATATTCATATTTCCTACCACAAAATAACAGTTGTTAATAATCCAGTTTTATAATATTTGGAAAAAATCAAAATACTGAACATGTATGATAATTACTATTGGAATTGGTGTAGGGAAAGAGTTTTGTCCTGTGGTGAACCTGAGGATGGCTGGAATAAAGATTATGGCCTGTTCATCTCACATTAAAGTCAACAGACCAACTTTCCTTAATGTGCACAGCTACAATCCATGTAAATGAAGTACTACCACACAAGGCAGTGAGTACTAACTGCTTCCAGATCGGCAGGGCAATATAGTGGGCAAAGTTACATATTTATGTTATTTTAATTTGTCTTGTTCTTATGAGCAAACTCCATCAGTCTTTCAATGTTTAAGAGGCTTATGTCGTGCAGTTAGAGAGGCTTAAATACAACATGACTGCCCTGGCCCATGGAGAGACCTGTGAGGTGTCACCTCATTAAAGACAGCATGGTGAAATTTCCCTGAATTTGGTAACACAAGAAGCCAGAGGGTCAGAGGGTTGAGACTTGTTCTGCCTTGATAATTTCTACCTCAGGAATGAACTCGAGGTACTAGAATAATGGCTTTGGAGACAGTAGTACCCAGCCACCTAACAAACACCCACTTGTCCTACATCTTAAGTCTCTCTACCTCTCAACGTCGGGAAAAGCAACTACCCAACACATGCTTTTTTGGAAGAAAATCCACATCGGAACCATGGCGTTGAGCAGGCATAAATGTAAGTTCTTAAAAAAGAGATACGTAAGAGAGCATGAACTTGGACCTTCCCTAGAGATGTACATTTAAATTTCAACTAATATATGTAAGGCCATTTTATTGAGTTTACAAGAAAATCTGTAGCAGTCAGGGTACAATGTGGTAATGAATTCCCTCCCTGTGGGTCCTGAGGATTAAATTCCGGTTCTCAGGGTCGGCAGCAAGCACATCTATACATTGAATCATCTTCTGGACCATTTAAAATCACTTGCATATTTTAGGTATTCTTTAGTTAGTGTATATTGGAGTGCAGCACAGGAAAGTGAATACAGATGCCAAGGAGGCTAGAGAGATCATATCTCACTGACCTGGAGTTACAGCAGGTGTGGTCTTTGTATGTGGGTGCTAGGAAACAAACTCAATCCTCTGCTATGTCAGTGAGCCTCTTAACCATCGAGCCAGGTCCTCAGGCTCCTTAAAGGTCATTTCCAGCTCTAGTGACTGCATTGCTACAGAGTTGTTCTTTCTTGGAGCAGAATTGGTAACGTCAGATACAGCAAACCTATGGAAGATAACTATGCTCTATAGACTTTTCCTTATTTCTCTCCTCACAGTCTTCCTTCTACCCTCCTTTCTTCCCTTCTCCGTGCTACCTTGCTAGCCTCCATCTATCCCAGAGTGACTTTTTTTTTTCATCTTTCAGGAGACAGGGAAGAGAAGAGAGTACCTGTCTACATTTCCAAGTGTCCCTGGCATGCAAGGAGGTTCTGGTCTTTGCAGGAGCCTGAGTGTAACATGGGTCATTCTCATACAGTGCTTGACTGAACTTTCCCTCCTAAATATCATTAACAACTTAGTATGCTTAAACACAGGGCAGAAACAAAAACAGAAATGGTTATTTAAAGAGATAAAGGAATATTATTTCATCAGAGGAAAAGCTGTATAAAGATTAAGAGAGAAAGAATTCAGTGTTCTTGACAGTCTAACAGAAGAAAGAATAATGTTGAAAATAGATAGGGATTGGTCAGCTAAGATTTTGGAAATTGGCAAGAATCTTCCTCTGTGATGACAGAAAGACACTTAATGTTTTAAAGATTTGCTTTGGGAACAAGTATTTATTAATTTTATAATACCCCAAGCTGCAGGTATGTGTGTGTGTGTGTATCAAAAGCTAAAAGCCAGAGAAAATAAAGTAGGAATGACATCTGAAGGGCATTTAAATAATTGACTTCAGTAAATACTTATGTTGCAATATTCATTAAAGGCTAAAAATAATACATTTATGTATTTTTCATAAAGTTAATTCTAGAGAAGAAAAGAAATATTGCTAAGCTCTGTTGAAGTATGTGACAAAACTGTAGATTAAACCTGAATGAGTGAGAGATCACTAGACAATGGAAATAAACAACATTTTGTTACTACACAAATGATGTGTAATCTGGGCACCCATGCCTGTGTGTGTGTTTGCACATGTTTTAGATGATAATGAAACACTCCAATATATTAATAAAAGTATATTTCAATATACATTTTTTGAAGACTTTTACTACAAATTTTTATTAATATTTTAACTACATGAAATAAACCCCACATTTTTGATGTGCAATTTTATGACAATAGCTGCAATCTTTAAATATACAAGCAAAATCAACATAACACCATAGTTTACTTAATATGCTTTATAATTCTATAATTTTATTTTATAATGAGTCAAAGACATAAAGTAGACAAGGAAATTTGATTACATGTTTCATTTAGCTAAATGAACAAAACACATGATTTCTCTTTTGTACAATGTAAAGGAAATGTATTTTTCTTTTTTTTTTAGGAAATGTATTTTTCATAGCCATAAAATGTAAAAATTATTTTAATCTTAAATTACAAACACTAAGCAATATCTGATAATATAATAAAAATAATTTCTAAGTTTATAGAGTCACTAGCCTATTGTATGAGTAGCAAAAGATAACACTTCTAATAATCATGTTCATTTTTAAAATACTTTCAATTTTTTATATTAATTACAGTTTATTCACTTTGTATCTCAGCTGTAGCCCCCTCCCTCATCCCCTCCCAACTCCACTCTCCCTCCCTGAACTCCTCCTATGCCCCTTAAACTCCACATTTTAAAAGTATCCATAACAATATGCTTCTCCACTCACCTTCTAAGAAAATAAGTCACATCATGTCTCTATAATCAATAATGGTGATACAGTGGCATATCATTATTGTCACACTTTAAATTACAGATTGAAGTTTTATATACAGTCAGTTGAAGTTGTTGTGAAATTATGGTGAAGTTGAAGAATTGTGCATTCTTTTCTGAAGCAACATGAATATTAATATTAATAGATTTGCTGATTATCCCCATCTTAATTCTGTTATTTGTTTTTAAACTAGCTTGAAACAGTAACTCAAGATACTTAGCAAAATTAGTGCTGTATGAGGTTGATGTATGCCAACCATGTCCTCTGACAGGTAAAGGACCAAGGGATGCTGGGAGAACCTGGAAGCCAGGTCCACTTTGATTAAAAGTGGGCACCTCAACGGCAAAAAGCTGGGATGTTGGCCAAATCCAGGAAGAAGAGGCGGCTGTTTTACTTGCTGCAAATCACAGCAACAGATGATAAGTTATCTTTGCTGACAAAACAGGCCAGTTCAACCCAAATTAGAGTGTATAAATGAAGGTTTATTGGGGGCAGCTCTCAGTCAGGTTCAATGATGTCAAAGGAGTGGTTCAGTAAAGTCGCTATGCAGAGGGAAACAGAAAATCAGAAGTGGGAGGCAGACAGGGGGTAATGCAAAGAGAGAGAGAGAGGAAGAGAGAGAAAGAGAAAAATGTCTGGATTATGTAGTGAAGAGCCTCTGGGAAAGAGAATGCCCTGCCTTGGGGCTTGAAAGTTCAGGGTAGAGGGTAGAGTTTGCCATCTACACCCTGCAACAGGTAGGTACAAAGGGATGCCGGCAGACCTTGGAGGCCAGGTCTGCTTTGGTTAAATGGGCACCTCCTCCACCTGTTCCAGGTCTAAATCCCAACACTGTGAACTAAACAACCTCTGACTCCACATGCAAAGAATTACTTCTTCACCTGACGGCATTTGACCCACGTGCAGAGATTCCCTCACCTGATGTTGATTAAGAGGCAATGAAGGTTGGTGTTATGGAGAAAGAGTCCTATCTTCATTATATTTTAATGTCATTAAAATATAAGAAGAAAGAAATTAAAATCTCTTGTATCCACCTCCAATGCATACACTATTTGAGGACATAGCAAGAGAGTCACTGTTTACGACTAGGAAAGCCCTTATCAGCAGCAGTAGTTTCCTGGCATCTTAGTCTTAAGTGCATAGAACTGTGACAATCTGGCCTTCACTAGGACAAGTTGTTAAAGTTTTCTAAATTGTGGAATGAGCCAAGTTTAAGCCTTATGGAATATGCCTGTGCTTCGCTGAGACAATGGCAGCAGTTTTGATGGTGGTAATGATAGTGATGATGGTGGTAATTATGCTGGTGATGACTATGATGATGGTAGTGATGATGGTAATGAAGGTGATGGTGGTGAAGGTGTGAGAGATAGTGATTATGGTATTGGTGGTGATTCTTGGACTCTGCAAATATGTGCAGAAGCAGGTGGGGAGCTGAAAAACATTTACTCAGAATTTTAATCTTAGAGTAAGCTATAGTGTAGATTGTGATTTTTCCCAAGTATCTTTTAAGGAGACACTCTGAAAAAGGATTATTCTGAACAGGAGTGAAGGGAAATAGCACTGGGTTTCCTGGGAAACTGAATTTCCGAAAAGCTGATTTCCAGTTTTGAGAATGAATGTTTAACTTTATAAGTAATTATTCTAAATTATTCTAACCATAACAGTTAATCTCTCCTGAGTGGGTGACTATCTAAATATTTCAGATAAAACACTGTAAAGTTTACCAACTGCTTAAGACTCTACAACTTGCATTCAATTATAGTTTTGTTATTATAAAAGAACAAAATGTGTTGGACAGTGTATCAGTTTAGAGAGGCTATTTCTATTAAAGCTTTTCTCTGGATAAATGAAGAAGACTTCCCATGAGATAGCGGATCTATTTTCTCAGACTCACAGTCTGAAGGGATATCTGTGTCAGGGTTCCGAAACATTCATTCAACTATTCTCCAGTCATTGTAAGACACATGACTCAAGCAGCTTACTAAGTATAACAATTCTGTTATATTTGAAAATTTAATGCCCCATAATCAGCAATACTTCACAGAGAAAATAAATATAGGAAGGCATTCCATTAATTAATCTATGTTATTATAATTTATGTGTGTAACTACCAAAGGTATTCAACATTCCAATTACCAGCAATTATTCCTGTAGAAATTATGACATGTACAAGCTATAGGTATAAAACATAAATTATATACCAACATTCATAGTACTCGAGAGAAAAATATGTAATCTACCTACACAACAACAAAGCAATGTAACAAATGAAGATTTTATACTAGGGATGTGATTCAGTGGACAGATTGCTTGCCAGATGCCCAGAAAATCCTGGGGTTCAGTCTTCAGCTCTGCACAAACCCAGCATGATGCAATAGACTCCCAGTCACAGGAGTCAAGGAATTAACAAAGGAAAATGAGGTCTAAGGTCACCATCACATACATGGGAAGTTTAAACAGTTTCGGATACATGAAACCCCGCTTCAAACCAAAACAATACAAAAAAAAAAAAAAAAGACAAACAAACAATAACAAAATCCTGAGATTCAGAATCTACTTTCTTTTTTAATTACATGATTATTTATTCGTTAAGTCAACCTTAAACAGTGGAAAACCTCTGACTAACTCTTGGCATAACAGGTCATGAGGAAAGCAGTTGTTATTTAAATGTTCCCTCTTTGAACTCAATCACGTTAGAATTATCAGAAATTTGAATATTTGTTTAAATGTTACCACACTCCATATTTCAAGGCACTCTGCTAAAGAGCGTCTAGGAGCAGATGTCTGGTTTTTATCTGGTAGAGGTAATGTAACCAATTTAGGAAAAAAGTTTCCTTATTTCATTATATCTGCCACAGAACCAAAATGAAGAGGCATCTTCACCTGAAACTTCATCAGAACCTAAAAGCATAAAGTACAAGTGTGTTTTGTAAAGAACTCATCTGAGTATAGAAGAAAAAGAAAATATAGTTCTGGATAACTTCAGAAGATTTGAAAAATGAAGCGATAGTTGACAAAGAATGAGCAGGAGCCAGTGCTGTTGAGAGGAGGTCACAGGAAGTTGTAGATGGAGGAACAGGTGAGATCACTGCTGAGATCACAGCACGTGCTTGAAGTCTTTCCGCACTACTAAAACACTCATTTGATTATCCTGTTCCAAAGGTGAAAGTCTACCAGTTATTTTCATTTGTCTATTTTGCAAAGGTTTTATGATTGGTTTTGTGGTGCAAAAGTTAAATCTTTAACATTGAAGAACCATTGATGTTCATTTCAGTTATATAATCAGTACATATAAAAATGTAGCATTATTGATAATGAATAAATGGAAAACCCTCCTTTTAAATCAGTCTTCCACCAATCACTAGGCTTATAAAGAAAACATCCCTCTTCCATGTCAACTACTACTACTATTGAAAATTCTCATTACATTGTATTACATTTCTGCAGTAACATTTAAAATTTGGAAATACTTACTTTATACAAATTGAGAATTCTTTTTAGTCACAAACAAGAGATTATTTTGTTCAGAGAAGTTATCCTAAATTTCTAGAATTCTGTAAGGGTTCAAGAATTCCTGAAGCCAAAACAAAGTTCACAGGGCAAACAGCCAAACAACTAATGCCATGTGCTGCAGGTATGAAATGCTGGACACAGCCTTAGGAAACCCTCTGATTACAACAGATACCAGGTTTAAAAATAACCAGACTAATAGACTAATTTTGAAAGATTAGCTCATTTATCTGAGCTTGTTAAACACTGCAGCAGACTGGAACCAATTAAATAAATAACTCTAATTCTATATGATTAACTTCAAAAGTCCTTAGTTCCCAAGATAACTGAAGAGGAATGATAAGGAATATTTTTTTCAAGGCACAATTCTTTTCACCAACAAAGGGAAGTACAGTTTCGCACACTTTGATAGAGTGAACATATACCTCACTAAATACAGCCAATTTATTTTTCATATTAATCTTTAATATAAATATAATATTAATTTTTAGGTGGTTATTTAAAATAGGAAAGAGAGTATTCCTAAAATCGTATCTTTATTTTCACTAACTGTGTTTTGTTCATTTAACTTAAATCTATTTGGGGATCTTAAAAATGAACCTCTGGAAAATGAACCTCTGATCATTTAATTTAAAGTTTATTAATTTTTTATTTACTATTGTTTATTACAGTTCATTCACTTTGTATCCCGGCTGTAGCCCTCTCCCTTGTCTCCTCTAAGTCCCACCCTCCATTCCTCTTCTCCCCTATGCCCTTTCCCTAGTCCCCTGATAGGAGAGGTCCTCCTCCCCTTCCATCTGACCCTGGCCTATCAGATCTCATCAGGACTGGCTGCATAATCCTCTTCTGGGGCCTGGTAAGGCTGCTCCCCCATCAGGGGCAGGTGATCAAAGAGCCAGCCACTGAGTTCATGTCAGAGATAGCCACTGATCTCCTTACTAGGAAACCCACTTGGAGACTGAGCTGCCATGGGCTACATCTGAGCAGGGGTTCTAGGTTCTCTCCATGCATGGTTCTTGGTTGGTACCCAGTCTCCTCAGGGGCCCCTAGGCCCAGATATTTTGGCTCTATTGGTCTCCATGTGGAGCTCCTGTCCGCTCCAGGTCTATTTCCACCTTCTTCCATAAGATTCCCTGTACTCTGTCCAGAGTTTAGCTATGAGTCTCAGCCCCTGCTTCGATATACTGCTAGGCAGATTCTTTCAGAAGCTTCTGTGGTAGGCTCTTGTCCCGTTTCCTGTCTTCTCCTACATCCAATGTTTATCCTGTTTGCCTTTCTGAATGAGGTTTCTGCCTCTTTCCTAGAGCCCTCATTGTTTAGCTTCTTTCGGACTATACATTTTAGTATGTTTATCCTTATATTATATGTCTAATATCCACTTTATAAGTGAGTATATACCATGTGTGTCTTTCTGCTCCTGGGATACAACATTCACGATGATCTTTTCTAGTTCCCACCATTTGCCTGCAAATTTCATGATTTCCTTGTTTTTAATTGCTGAGTAATATTATATTGTGTAAATGTACCACAATATCTATATCCATTTTTTGGTTGAATGACATCTTGTACAAAAATAAAGTCCAAGTGGATCAATGACCTCAACATAAAACTGGACACACTAAATCTATCAGAAGAAAAAGTAGGGAAGAGCCTTGAACTCATGGCACAGGAGACAACTTCCTGAACAGAACACCAACAGCACAGGCTCTAAGAGCAACAATCAATAAATGGGACCTCATGAAACTGAAAAGCTTCTATGAAACAAAGGACACTGTCAAAAGAACAAAATGACAGCCTACAGACTGGGAAAGGATCTTCACCAACCCTATCTGTGACAGAGGGCTAATATCCAGAATATATAAAGAACTCAAGAATTTAAACACCAACAAACCAAGTAATCCAACTTAAAAAAAAAATGAGATACAGAGCTAAACAGAGAATTCTTAATAGAGGAATATAGAATGGCAGAGATTTTTTTTTAAATATATTTATTACATATACAGTGTTCTGCCTGCATGCCAGAAGAGGGCACCGGATCTCATTATAGATGATTGTGAGCCACCATGAGGTTGTTGGGAATTGAACTCAAGACCTTTTGGAAGAGCAGCCAGTATTCTTCACCTCTGAGCCATCTCTCCATCACAATAGATATTGGAAGCAGAAGACAGAGAACAGGACAGGAGCCTACCACAGACAGCCTCTGAAAGTCTCTATTGACTGATATATTGAAGCAGAGGCTGAGACTCATAACCAAACTTTGGGCAGAGTGCAGGGAATCTTAGGAAAGAAGGGGAGATATAAATACCTGGAGGGGACAGGAATTCCAAAAGGAGACCAACAAAGCCATAAAAACTGAGCCCTGGTGGCCATGAAGAGAATGATACCCCAACCAAGAACAACACATGGAGAGAACTTATAACCCCACCTCAGATATAGCCCATAGACTCAGTCTCCAAGTGGGGTCCCTAGTAAGGGAAGCAAAGACTTTCTCTGGCATGAACTTAGTGGAAATATCTCTGATCACCTCCCCTTGGGGCTGGGGGTGCAGTCTTTCCAGGACACAGAGAATGACAATGCAACCAGTCAAATAGAAGGAAAGCAAGATATCCTCTATCAGTGGACTAGGGGAGGGGCATAGGGGTAGAAGGGTGGGATTGGGAGGAGACAAGGGAGGGGGGCCATAGTCAGAATATAAATTGTATAAACTGTAATAAATGATAAAAATAAAAAATGAAAAAAAGCAGAACGACAGAGGAGCACTTAAAAAAATGTTCAACATCCTTAGTCATGAAGGAAATGCAAATCAAAATGACCCTGAGATTTCACCTCACACCCTTTCCATCTCTCCCTAAAAAGTGTCTAAGATAAAAACCCAAGTGACAACACATGCTGGAGAGGATGTAGAGAAAGGGGAACTCTCCTCCATTGTTGATGGGAATGTAAACTTGTACAACCACTTTGGAAATCAAGATGGTGCTTTCTCAGAAAAGTGAGAATAGTGCTACCTCAAAACCCAACTATACCACTCGTTGGCATACATACAAAAGATGCTCTACCCATTCAACGAGGACATTTGGCAACTATGTTCATAGCGGCTTTATTCATAATAGCCAGACTCTAAACTTTATTTTTAACCTAGCAGCAGCACAAAAGTTTGTGAATATTACAAAAATAATTGTAAAGAACTTTGCTCAAATTCTGTCACTGCCTTGTACATACTAGATGGATATGTGATGCATTATTCTAATACTTTTTATTATTTATTTTATTTTTGAGAGTTTAACATAACTAAATCAATTCTCTCTTCCATTTTATCTCCCTACACAGCATACATACTCATTGTCACTTTCTTTTAAATTTATGATGTCTTTTTTATTAATTGTTGTTACATGCATACATATGTATATATGTGTGTATACATTGTTATATGCATGTACATATGTAAGTTTTCTCTCAACTCACTTTAAATGCTAATCTAATTTGTAATCTCTTTATCTCAGAATTAAGTAAGATTTATAGGTTGTGTTTCTTAAAATAAATTTGTTCTATCATCATTAAATCGGAAAAAAAATATAGGCAATTGTAATATTATAAGAGGTAGATTTGCAATAAAATGAATTGAAGAGAAACACTTTTGATTCTTTGAATGGCTAGGCTGAATATTAACTACTCTTGAGAGTACCCTTTACACGTCACCAGTAAGATTTTCTTTGAGAAGTTTCTGGCACCAAAAGGAAAAGGAGATTCATATTATTGTCTACATTTTGTTTTAGATTAAGTCTCACTTTTTGTCCTACCCTCTCACCCCTCCTTTCCCTGCTCCTCTCTGCCTCTTCCTTCCTCCTTCCATGCCTCTTTTTTCTGCCTTCCTTCCTCCTTCCATGCCTCCTAAACTAGCTATTTTGCCTACAGATGTGACATGCATGATTGTACATTCACACCTTTCTCCCTTACTGCCACTCCCTCTTATCCTCCCTCCCTTCTGTCTACTCGTCTAGATCACAGATGTAGCCACGTGCCTACAAATCAACTGACTACTGCATGAACATGTGTACTTTAAATGAACTACACACTTATTTTTAGTTGAAGTTCTTCCTTCTCACAGTTACTGTGTACACCCAAGAATTAAGTTTAAGAACACAGCACTGGTGTATATAAAGACAAAGGAATCTTCTGATATAGCAACATACTTACATTTTTAAGGAATATTGTCATGATAATAAGTCATTTCCATGTGTCTTAGGCTAATCTAGAGTCATTGAAATGTTGAAGATTTGGTAGCAGTTAATATACAGAATATACTTATTTGGGAAAAAAAGAAAGAAAATATCAGTTAAAATACAGTGTGTTGCATCTATATATGTATGTTCTTATGTGTTTGGGTACACATACATTTGTGTATGTACTTGGATGTGAAACAAAATAGATTTGCTGGCAGAAATCCCCAGAGATCTACCTGTCTCCATCCTCCCTGTCCACTTTTGATCTATGCACTGGGGTTCAACTCAGTTTCTAGCTCTATTTTTTTCAACTTTTCAACTGTAACAAGATAATAATAATAAAAAAAAATCCAAGGACTGATTGCATACAGAAAAGGGATTATATAGCCATGTAAAGTTCTTCTACACATATACTGATGCAAAGCAACCATATAAAATATTTGTATGTAGCTTGTGTCCTTTTCTTTCTCCTATTAGCTGAGTATTCTCTACCATCTAATAACACAGGTGAATGGATGTCGGACCTTAATAAGCTAGCTAAATAGAGGATATCATATTCATTAAACAAAATACTATTTTATGCTTTGAGGTTAAGAAAAAATACTAAATACTTCATTCAAGGGAAATCCAGTGTCCTTCTTTGCAAGATTTGAGGAGAAAATAAAAAGGCCATAGAGGGCAGAGTGAATGAAAAGATTGCAAAAGTCAGACTGATGTAAGATGTAGTCGTCTAAACTTTTAAGGAAAGTACATCTGTAAAGATGAAAAGCATTTCTGCCTAAACAAGACCTGAACAAAGACAAACATGTTAACATAGAGGGGAAAATTCATGGGAGCCCCAGCTATACCCAAAGAACTACAGGCAGCTAAGGAGTGTAGAAATTGGGAGAAATGGTCTTCCTCAAGGGAAACAGTTTTTCTGATTTATTTTGTATTACCAAGTGGTTAGTCCTGACATTGCATACACAGAGCAGGTTCTACTTTTATCTTCAGAGGTGTAAAGAAACACTGAGAGAACAACTGAGAAAACTAAGGCCAGGGATTCTGAGTTTGAGAGAGGTCAAGGTACATGTGTTGTGGCATAATAATGTTCATTATTGATGTATCTTTTAGTTAATCAGCAGTTATTCCTAAACCAGCTGTATACCCAGATCACTGGGATTTATTTAATTAACATAGAGCACAATGCTGAGAAATAGTTATTCTATCCTAAACCTCCAAGCTCACGTAGTTTCAGATTCACCCACTATACTTGCTTTTAGTCATAGGTTAGGTCTGGTCCATCTCTCTGCATGGTTCCAAGACCTCTCCTGCAAATTCTCCCTCCTCCTCTTCCCACTGGCTTCCTTTCCTCCCCTCTCCAGACCAGGATGTCCCATCCTATATTCTCCATCGCACAGCACTGATTGGTTGTTTAATTGACAATGAAGAGAACAAATTGTGGTGTGTTTACACAAACTTGAGACAGGTGATGCTTATTCAATGCAATGTCCAGATTGAAACCAGATAGTGGGGGAGAGAAATCAGCATTTGAATGAACAAGGGTAGATTGTATACATTCCAAAAGAACATTATACCAACATACATGGGAAGGGCTGGATGGAGGAAAGACAAAGATTAAAATAATGTAATTGTAGTTTAGTGTTAAAAATAATAATTAAAAAAAAATGAAGCACTAAAGAGGATGAAATAGCTGGACTTACTAAGACAGCGCAGACTGCCTTAGTTACAGCCTTTATGTTTACCATGACAGCATAACAGTTTGCTCTAACTGAAGCCCCTACTCCAGCCCATTCATAACCAAACAAAAACCTACAATTTAGGTGCTTTCTGGTCAGCTGATTGACAAGGCTCACTTTCCAGGTAGGTGTCTTGACAGGAAAGGGAAGAAGGAGGGAGGGATCCATTTATTCTTAGAGAAAGGACGGCACCAGTCTGCTACATAAACGGTCTTCCACTCTCTCTGCAAAAATTTGTTTTCAGGTAATGATTATTATTAATGGACCAGGCTTTTTGAAGTAAACCAGGCAATGATTTTTATTAGTGGACCAGGCTTTATGGAAAAAAAGAAGGGAAATTTCATAAATTTATACTGTATTTTCCTAAGTTAATTTAAAAGCTTTCTGAATTTTTTTTTCTGAAAATGAGCCTATATTCAGAAACCAGTGCTAAATTTGCCAGTGTGTAATCTAATCTCTGCTCTACATTTAGCTACTAATCAACTTTCTTATAAGTAGGTCACTTTTTGTCTTTTTTTCCTCTATTTAATTAGATAATGATTAGTGGAGTTCTCAGTAAGCTTCTGTTTAATTGTGAAGTTCTTTTTTTTTTGGCACCCAGTATCAAGACTAGGTTTTTTTGACTTTGTGATTAGACCAGGAGTAGTTCACAAAGGACCTTCTAGTTGGCTCTCAGAAAGTTGTAGCTCTCTTTTTCAGTTTTCATGCAGCTCTCAGTGACTGTTTGTGTGCATTCATTACCCATCTGGATACCTAGAGACAGCAGCGTTCTGATTCCAAGGGAAAGGATGAACTTTAAAAAATATTTAGCAATATTTTCTTGCTGAGAAATAAACAAAGTATTATATTCCCACTGGAAGCCCAAATCTTTGCATTGTATAACTGCCATGTAATGAATATTCATAACATACATCCAAGTGGCTTCATGATTAATGCTATCACAACTTTGCATACTATATGTAATTTAATCTGTCCAAATCACACAGAATTTAGGGAAAATGATATGATAATAACTTTTAACATTTGGTACTTAATAATACATTAAGTACTTTACCAATTTTAATGATATTCCTGGGTTTATGTATTACAAAATTTCCAATCAATGATGAATTTTAATTTGCTGTTTTCTAATATTAACTCCCATAAATTTTTATCATTCTGTTATCCAAAGTCTAAATAAAAATATCTTCTATAGTCTACTACATTTTGAAATTGTTCTCAGGGAGTTATTGGACAGATATGTACACACTGAGTGTCTCAGATTTCAGTTTCCCGTCTGTTAAGTTTATACACTTACTACAACATAATTTCGATATTATTTACATATGAGTACATGATAACATTGAGCATCCATCATACAGACAAAAACATCTGATTGCTTGGGTATTTTCAATGCCTTCCTCTGCATTCCTCGGCTTCTGCTTTTGGTAGTTACTTCCAGGGCTCCGTGAGTCTGATATTAGTCTCTCATATCAGCATCCACTATAAAAGCTACCTTGCCAGTTTTAAAGGTGACTCTTTCCTTCAACATCATTTAAAACAACTGCATAAAATTTTTGTAAAACTATTGCTCAAATCCACAAGCTTATGGAAATCAAAATGGTTATTCAATTTTTGTAAAGTGAAATTACTATTACTGTTTTTATATTTACTCTGTGTGTGTGTTTGTGTGTGTGTGTGCCACAGTTCAAATGTAAGGTTTAGATGTCACCTTAAGAGGTACTTTCTTCTTTCATCACATGCATTCTGAGGATTAAATTCAGTTCCTCAGACATGGCTGTGAGCACCGTCACTGCTGAGCCATCTCACTGTTCCAAAAGTATCATTTTTTTTATTAAAAAATTATAAAATCTATTTTCTTCTATCAGAAATGTCCATTATGGGCTTCATCCATAAAACATAAGACTGAAATATTACCAAATCAAAAGGTATTTGAGATAGTAGCTGAGGAGTAAAAGATGGCATTTTTACTATCATGGGACAGGAAAGAAGGCTCAGTGGTTTAGAGTTTTTACTGCTCTTGCTAAGGTCATGAGTTAACATCACGTGACTCAAAAGCACCTGTCCAGAGAGAGCCTACATTGTCTTCAGGAGCTGACAAACACCTCCACTCCTCTGACATATACTCATGTGAACGCATACACACAGTTAAACACAATTAAAATAAATGTTGAAAAAGTATGGCATATCAACTTACTGTTCTGGCTAATCTTATGTCAACTTGTAAGGAGGGAACCTCAATTGAAAAAAAAAATGCCTCCATGAGATTCAGCTGTAAGCCATTTGCTTAATTAGTGATTGGTGAGAGAGAGCTCAGCTGGTTGTGGGTGGCCTGATCCTTGGGCTGCGGTTCTGGGTGCTATAAGAAAGGAGACTGAGCAAGCCTGTAAGCAGCATCCTCCCCTGGCCTTTGCCTCAGCAACTGCCTCTAAGTTCCTGCCCTGTATGAATTTTGTCATGACTTCCTTTGATGATAAACAGCAATATGGAAGTATAAGCCAAATAAACCCTTTCCTCACAAATTGCCTTTTTGCTCATGGTGTTTCATTGCAGCAATAGAAATTCTAAGATGAATTGGTACCAGCGTAGTAGAGTATTGCTGTGATAGATGTGACCATGTTTTGGGAAGGGTAGTGGAAGGGCTTTGAATTTTGGCATAAAAAGCCATTGACTGTTGAGAGCTTGGTGTGATGTTCTGTGAGAGCTTGTGGAATAAGAGTGATGAAAGCAGTGCAGAGTATGGAGGCCTTGCTTGTTAAGTTTCAGAGGGAAGTTTAAAGACTTGTTAGGGCCATTTGCTATTTCGATTTTAAGATTCTGTCATTCTGGTTAGCTGACTCTGTAGAATTAGCTGTGTTTAACAGGATACCAGAACTAGTAAAGAAAATCCTTTGCTTGCTGGGATACTCAATGCTGGTTGGCTGGAGCTGAGAATTTAACAGTGATGAGGAAGGGACAAACATCAGTGAGGTGAAAACTTCTGGGAAGTTTTTCCTGAGTCAGCACACAGAAGCTGTGTTCCAAAGTTGAACCTTGTGTTGGCAACCAAACTTGGTAAGTATCACCCAGGTAGTTACTGGTTTAGAAGGCAGGAAAGGCTTCTGGAGAGCGGTTGAGGCTTGCCACTTTGAGAGGCCATTGGGGAAGGTGCAGCCTTAGTAACAGTTGAAGCTCCAAACTTGAAGGAGTCATAAAAAAGTTTAGGAGATTCTAGTACTTTTTCACCACCAAGGGAAGCAGTAGCAGTGGAGTGAAGCCAGCCAAGTCTAGGAGACAAGTTTTTATGCCAGCAAGCAGCACCCGCCACCAGCTCCTGCCTCCAGGTTCTGTCCTGTCTGAGTTCCTGTCCTGACTTCATCTGAGGATGAACAGCAATATGAAAGTGTAAGATGAATAAACACTTTCCTCCAAAATTTCTCGTTTGGTTATGGTATTTCATTGCAACAACAGAAACCCTAACTAAAACACTAAGTATATAGTGTGTGTCATTAATATTTATTGTCCATTTTCTATCAAAATTCAGAGGTCAATACAAAGTCAGAATCCATTAGTTATTAATGGAGCATAAGTAGCAGTAATTAATTACTAAAACAAATTTTTCTAATCCTTTTGTGATGGGTATAAGATGCCATATTGAAAACTCATCACTATATCTGATAAATTTTAAGGAAAATGAGGACAACTAAGAATTATCTTTCAACACCATGGAAATGTAGTATTGTTGTATAATTTTACAAATAAGAAAACTAAGACATTTAAGTCTCAATTTTTTTTTCTGTCACAATATACCTTTCTGACTTTATCCACTGTTAGGTTCAGACAGTCAATCATCCTGAATCTTCGTAAATGAATTCACTGTCCTTTAAATTTTCTTGTAGACACTACTATGTTAATTTAAAGCCACAAAAAAATTCATCAAATAAAAACCCAAATAAATATGCACACATCAGATCAAAATTAGAGAGTTCTGTTAAAAGATATGCAAGTTTTAAATATGTATAATTTTTATTTGTATGCATGTGTTTGAGGCTGCAGGAATTTTTGTGTACCGTAGTCATGCAGGTGATCACAGAAACCATGGCATCAGATAATTGTGCGAAGGATATTTTAAGTCATAGGCAGGTTTGAGTCACCTCAAAAGGACACAGGTACTTGACTCTGGATTCTCTTAACCTCTAAGACATCTCTCCAGTCTCCAAAGCTGTAACATCTTAAGAGAAAGGAAATGATTGTATATATATAAAGGATTTCATAATTTAGCCTGTTAAACACTCTTCCATAGTTTTATAATGCCAAGATAATTAGTTTATTGTATCTAATATATTTAAAAATATGTATCAATGGATATGCAATAAGGAAATTTCCCAACCAGAAATAGATTACTTTTATTAAGGATTTACTATAATTGCTGTGTTTGACATCTTCAGACTATAATATTTATAATGATAGAATTAGAGTATTATAAAATTTTGAACAGATAATTTTCCATGGCTGAAAGAAAACAAGGAAATTATTATAATCTAGACTGTCATCATTATAAAAATCTGTGAAGAATACTGGGCAACTTCAAAAGAAACACAAGAGGAGGGTGGTTGTCCTGCTGAGATTTGCATATTGAATTAATTCCCTATTTCTTGAATGCATGACAGGCATCTAAGAATGATCAAGATGAAGCTGCAGGAAGCAATAACCTTTCAGAAGTTCCACCATAGGCTTAGATTTTTCACCAAACCTACTTTATTTAGGATTCTTAAGCACTTCACCTCCCTTCCAACCTTCACCCCTCAAACCCTGAAACCTTAGTAGGAGATTAGTAAGGAAAAGGGCTGTAGTTCTCTGTAATCTACTTCCTGCTAACTAGGGTCAGTGGGTCACTAGGGGATTAGCAGACTGTTGACATAATAGCAGTCTAGTCTAAAGGCCAACATGAAGCAGCGAAAGCCAAAGGACTTAGTTGGATTGCCTGGAGAAGATCTCTGGAATGTTTTATCTGTGAAGTCAAATGTTGAAGCATGAAGATGAGCACAGTGATGTCACTCCGAAAAGCAATGTCCACCCAACCTGGGCCTCTGTATATGTTCTCTCCTCAGAGTCCACCTACTGATGTTCTCATGTGGCCAATGCCATGCCCCTCACACCACCTCACCATTATAAACTCACTGTTAAACTCCATCCACAACAATTTAAAAAGAACAACTGGACTAGTGAAATTAAAACACTGAAGGGCAAATATTATACTTTCTATTCATTTTACTTTTTTAATTACCTGTGTTTGTACCTTATCCAAGATTTATAAAAGCAGCTTATTAATCATACTGTCTTACAAGATAATACAGGCTTAGCATTTCCAGTTTCAAGAAAGTTTCTAGAAATGTGGTTAAACTCCTGTTATCAGATTAGATCTAAGTAAAAAGAAATCTAAATATTTGTGGAAGGAAAATTATAAATGCTTTAATTAAAATTAATAAATAGCTTTGTTTTGAAAATTTAACCCTTCCATTAGCAGCATAGATAAGAAGTGTTTGCAACAACTTGTAGACTATATTCTGCTGGGCTGAAAACAGATTTATTGAGTGGTGTTTTAAGGAGGTTTAGGTTTAATCTTTTACAGTTTTCAGAGGGAGAATACGTGCACCCAGAAGGTTAAGTATCTCATTCATCTTACTGAGTCTTGGACGAAAAAGGAGCTGAGAATCTACTATAACTGCAGTGAGATTTATGCTACTTTCCTGTATTCCTATTGCTGGTGTCACGGGAAAGTTTTTTTTTTTTCTTTTTTCTTAGGCATGCACTGTGTTTCCAATTTAATTAGATATAAACATCTGGAGAAGTTTTAATTTTTTGAAAGAAACAATTTAAAAGTCCTGATTGAGTCATCCAAGTTGCACTGCTGATGCATAGCACTCTCTGCCCTATACCGTGAGACATCCAATTCCACTAGCTCCAAGTAATTACTGTTCTCAAGAAAAACACGTAATTATTCAGGTGAAAAACAGTTTCATAACACCTGTGTGAGATGCTTGCATGCCTCATGTAGAAATCATCTTTTGAAATTGCTAAGTTTCTGTATTTATATCAGGGTAAGTGTTTTAAACAACACTAGAAAAATATTTGCTATCAGCTATGTGAAATCTGTAAAAAGAAATCTGATTTATATTTATCAGATATCCTGAGACTTTCCCTTATTTTTAACTTAACTGGAATAAGAGGTGATCTGAAATATTTATACTACAAGGGAAAAAATGAGCACCATTTGATGGTAAGTGTGGAGAATGGAGAAATTTTGTTGCTAAAAATAATAATGTAAAAATGATATTTTGTGAAATACAAAGTCTTACAGATAGAAAAGTTTCTTGTGCAAATCTGCATCCCTCTCTCTTTCTTGTTCTCTGTGTGCATGTGTACCCACACTCTGGGAATGTGAAGCACCATGTAGTCATAGAATGAAGTGAGCATTGATCCACGCGATTCTGCATGAGGACTGATTTGAGGCAGGTGAATCATGCAACCGGGTAGACAGCATGAAGAAACATGGAGGTCAAGCCGTGTCAAAACCGGAAAATCTCCTTCGGAGACTGGAAGGAGTAAAGACAGCTCCCTTCCTGTCCTGGGCCTATAGGCCTAGGTGTATGCTGCCTCATGACCCACAACCTCTGCCACCCTTGAGGTATCCAACTAGCCTGATGGCCAGGTTTCAGGTTAAAACTTACTCGCTTATACAGACTGTCCATCCAGCACCTGAAATTCCTCTTCATGCAAATGAAGCATTCTCAACACCTCAGTCCCAAACAGTGATGTACTCACTTATATAGACCTAAAAGATAGGATAAACATACTGAAATCTATACACCTAAAGAAGATAAACAAGAAAGAGGACCCGGGGTAAGACAATCAATCCTCACTTAGAAAGAAAAATGGGATGGACATTGGATGTAGGAGAAAACAAGTAACAGGACAGGAGCCTACCACAGAGGGCCTCTGAAAGACTCTACCTAGCAGTGTATCAAAGCAGATGCTGAGACTCATAACCAAACCTTGGGCAGAGTACAGGGAATCATATGAAAGAAGGGGGAGTTAGTATGACCTGGAGAGGACAGGAACTCCACAAGGACCAAATATATCTGGACACAGGGGTCTTTTATAAGACTGTTTCTCCAACCAAGGACCATGTATGGAATCTCTGCTTGGATGTAGCCCATGGTAGCTCAGTATCTAAGTGGGTACCCTCGTAAGGGGAACAAGGACTATTTCTGACATGAACTCAAAGGCAGGCTCTTTGACACCCCCCCACACACACACCCAGAGAGGAGCAGTCCTGCTAGGCCACAGCGGAGGACCTTGCAGCCAGTCCTGAAGATACCTGATAAGCTAGGGTCAGATGAAAGGGGAGTAGGTCCTCCCCTATCAGTGGACTTGGAAAGGGGCAGGGAGGAGATGAGGGAGGGAGAGAGAGCTTGGGAGAGAAAGAGGGAATGGGATACAGCTGGTATACAAAGTTAATAAACTGTAACTTATATTAAAAAAATTAAAAAAGATTTTTACAGCTCTTGTTCCACCCAATATGAGAGAAATGTTTCACTGAAAAGCATACTAGAGAAGGCTTTTTCTCTCTGCATGCACTCAACTGATGGAGATCTTGCTAACTACCCACTCAGCAAAGTGTCCTTCCTTCCAGTCCAGTCATGAACAAAGGGGACAATCAGACCAGACGCAGACCATCAGCAAGAAACGATCATAACTACTTTCCTTTCTTGCCATACATGAGCTACACTTGATTCAGAGAATTAAAAGTAGAGATTTGCTTGGTTCTCCTCTACACACACACTAATATAGCAATTTGAAGAAGCAATAAGACTTTCATGTAGATCACAGTTCAAACAAGAGCCAGGAACTGAAGAATATAACTGAAAAGACCCTATTAAGTGCTTTCTCGAAGGACTTGGAAAGAAAATATCAGTTTACACACACACACACACACACACACACACACACACACACCACACTGACACACGCCTGCCTCTGGGCACAAATGTCAACACATAGAGGTCAGTAGTGACTACATAGGAAGGCCGTAAAACAGATACAGTGAAAGGAGAAGAGTGAAAACAAGGGGCAGAGGGAGGAAGGGGAGATTCCTCTTGTTGGGATTCAACTGTAAAGTCCTGTATGTGTCTATCACCTTAAAAGAAAGTTTTGAAAGGAAACTTTATTTTATTCAGTAAATATTATTTACTATTATTTGAAATGTTCTGTGACTTAGAAACTGTGTTCATACAAATGTTAGATTACCCAGAATCACTGACATACAGTAGCTGAAGCAATGATGCAGTATTTTAAATATTTTTGTTTTTAAGACAACTAAATGAGACATGACTGAATTTATAAAACATTGTCAAAGTAAAACCGTTAGTAAAAAACATTGAAAGGAAGAGATGATCTTGAATACAACATCATATGCTAATAATGATTAATAGCTTTTATAAAATACAGGTAACAAAATCTCTGTATACTATTAGGAGAAATCATTTACTCTGAGTACATATGAGTGAGTGTGTGTTTCTTTGTGTTTACTGTTTGAAATTCTTTGAATAAAGTAGCTCACAACTGCAATACCTCACTCAGGATGCTGAAGTAGAATTGCTGAAAGCTTGAAGTCAGCCTTAGCTGTAGAATGATATTTTGCCTCAGAAAACCAATTCAATAAAGGAAGGAAGAAGAAAGGACAGGGAGGAAAGAAAAGACAGTATTTTTGTATCTTTTCTCTGGAGCACCTATATGAAAATATATTTCCAGTTCATATGAAATAAGTGATAAGATTTGATTCTCCTTTCCTGTGTCCACATCATTGTGTACAAAATGTTTATATGACCAGTCCAATTACCAAAAATTGGGAGGTTCTTCCAATTAGGTTCAGCATATTCCTGAACTCTCCCACCTCAGCCTCCTCAACATAGTGTAAGTCTGTGTTTCTTGCACTGTCATTTTCAAACATTAAATGAATCAATTACAAAAGTCTAGATGAGTTATGACTATCCACATCAATATTTCCCCCGTCCCCTGTAAACCAATCCCACATATCCTTTCTCATTCTGGTGTGTGTGTGTGTGTGTGTGTGTGTGTGTGTATTATGTAAGCCTATGGCTCATGTTATTAGTCAAATGTTCAGCCACTGAGCTAGAGCCCATCTCTCACCATATCACAAAACAATCACATTTGAAATTACCAAGTGCAAATAGATGGTTTCTTTCGTAAATGCCTTGTCCATTTTAATCTCTGGTTGTCTGCTAACCCTACAGTTTCCTCTTTGCTACATATACACCCACATTTACACAACTAAAGTGAACATGTGTGCACCGCATCTCCTCTACTTTGCTCTCTTCAGCTCCCTGTCACTTCACTTGCAGAAAGCCCTCCCCGAGCCACGCGGCCCGAGCCACGCAGTGGCTGCCGTCTGGAGCTGAGCAGACACTTTTAGTAGTAGTGTCTGTAGCGTCCGGGGTTGCAAGTACATTTCTCTTCCTGTCTCTGACAAATTGCCCTGTAAGCACCCTGGACGATGAAATTATCTCATTGACCACTCGTTCAATTTGCACAGAATCGTGGTAAAAATATATATTGAAAATTGAACATGGCAAAAATAGTTTATCTATGCACAGTGTATGGTTAAAATACTGACATGGGGAGATTGCTGATTAAGTAGCATTCAATTTGTATTAAAAAATCAAAATATAAAAATTATAAATTATTAAATAAATATCATTTGGAGACAGAAGAAACTGTTACAACATAATGATATAAATTGTGTGTTTGTCACCACAAGCCCCCACTAAATCAAAAGCATATGTGAAATTAGATAAAAAAGATGGAAAACTGTGTTCTCATAGAATTTAGCTATTCCCTTATTGAGGCTTAAGTTCCGAAGAATACAAACAGAAAAAATATATTTATATATTTAACTATGTAAAAGTTAAAATACTCAGTAGTGTGTGGACCTAGAAAATTTATGACAAATTTTGGAGAAGCAGATTTAAGTTTATGTAAACAATACAAGATTATACACATTGAATATGTATTCTTTGAAATATGGTTAAAAATTAAAACTTCATTTCTTACCAATGGACAAAATATTTGAATAATCTAGATGCTGTGCTCTGCAGACATTCTGAGATCCTGACATTGTTTTTGAGTCTTGCTGCTGACTGCCTTTGTACTAGACTTTTTAAAAGAGCTTTATCACATAGCTTTATAAATGATGTAGTGTCTTACTCCTAATCAAATAGGAACATCTGTTAACTCTTCATTCCACAGAATGAAGATACTTAATTCTGGGGAAAGAGATTTATTTAGTGTTATATATGAAATATTTGAATTTTGTAAATACAGTTCTGTTTGTTTTTCTGTGACATATTCTACTGGATGTGAAATGTTACCTGCACCTTTGTGTCTATAAGAATCTCTCTATTGAAGCTTAGTCTCCAAGTGGGTTCCCCAACAAAGGGAACAGGGTCTGTCTTTGACTTGAAATCAGTGGCTGGCTCTCTAATCACCTCCCCCTGAGGGGGGAGCAGCCTTACCAGGCCACAGAGGAAGACAATGCAGCCAGTCCTGATGAGACCTGGTAGGCTAAGGTCAGATGGAAGAGAAGGAGGACCTCCCTTATGAGTGAACTTGAAGAGGGGCATGGGAGGAGATAAGGGAGGGTGGGATTGGGAGGGAATGAGAGAGGGGGTACAGCTGGGATACAAAGTGAATAAACTGTAATTGATATGAAAAACTTAAATTAAAATTAAAAAAATCAACTTAAATAATCAAATGACTCAATTATTGTCTCTTATGTGTTCAATGTTTAATATGTATCTCATATATCAAAAAAATGCATACATTGTAAGACACAAGACAAAGCTGAAATTCTGAAACAATAAAGATTTCATAAGAAAAAAAAAAAGAATCTTCCAACAGCAAAGTTGCTGTAAGGGGTGAAATTATTTTCTTGACTTTGGTACCAGATACCTACTGCTAGCTTCCAAAAAAGTTTGACAATCTAATAATAATTTCCAAGTAGAGCACATCTGAGACTCTCCTAAATTTTAAACACTAAACATGAAAGATGGGATGTAGTTCAGAGGTATATAGTGCACTTCACATGTATAAAATGTTTCCCAGTGTCAAAAATGGAAAGTAAGTTACATATACAATTTATCAATATACGTATGAAAACTTCCTATTTAACAAACAATGTAACTTCTGAAACTCATGGAAGAAAATTTAGAGTGCCTTGTCCAGCAAGAAGATTGACAAGTGAATGTGGTAGCAAAGAAGGCCAAGTAAAAAATATTTGAAAGAATTGACGCAGACCTGTTGCCATGTCAGAAGAGAAAAGTTTACATCAAACTTTCAATGCTGTTATTTTGGGAAATAGAATAGGTTTTTCTCTTGTTTGAAATGATTGAAACAGCAATGTGAACATAATTTGTCAAATATTATGTAAATGACAGCAAAATATCCAGTTCTGCATTAACATATATAAATAGTGCTAGCAACTAAAATTTAGCACAGAAATGCAAAATAATGTTTGCCAGCTCAGCAATGCAATGAAGTATTTCATTACATGATGAAATTCTGTGAGAACAGTCTTATCAACATTTCTAAAGGATTTGTGAGGGCCTTTCACCCATTCTTCTTAGGTTAATGGAAAAACTCAGTTGCTTCATGTAACAAGTGACATGGGTTGATTAGATATTTGAAAACAAATATGACTAGTTTTAGTTTACTAATTTTGTTCTCTGGCAATTCTATACATGTGTATAGTGTACTATGATTACTCTCCCTCTACCCTCCTTTATCTGGCTCCCATCCCTGTCAACCCTCCCCCATCTGTCATATGTCTATCACTGGTCCCTCTCCCTGGTTCATGACTATGGTTTGGTTTTGTGTCCCATTTAGTTTCATCATGGCTGTCCATGGGAGCATGTGTGGATCAACACAGCGGAGCCTAGTACGGTTACCAGTTGATACACAAATAATACTAAATAACTCCCCCCTTTCCTTGAATCTATCAAATAGCAAATAGTTCAGCTCTGATGGGTAGGACCAGGCCAGAATGGGGAAGAGGTCATTCTTATGTTGACCCAGTGAAAGCATCTACAAGTGTGGTGACTCTTGCTTTCAGTAACTTCCTTGCCCAATAGATGACATTTCTTAGCTCTTCTCCCTACCCGACGGCTTTCACATTCTTTTTGTCCTCCCTGTAGCTATGTCCCCCCAGCCTTAGAGGGAATACTATAAATTAAATATGTTGGTTTTGAATTGTCAAAGTCTTTTCAGAAGTCTTAAATAGTGTAGCAAGTATCCTGTCAAGAACTCTTTGATACATGCTATCTTGTGACTTCAAGTCTTCGTGGTTTTATCAGGTGAACATGGCCAAATCATTCAACTGTTCTAACAATCAGTACAAAGTTTGCCATCTGATCATGTTAAACTTCAAAACACTGTCTTTCTTGGAAGGTAAAGCTGAATATGTGTAAATATGTTATCTCTTAATATCTAACATTGTCATTTAAAGCAAAAAAAAAAAAGAAAAGAAAGAGAAACTAGATTGCTAATGAAAAATGTAGGTGAGTAAACGAGAAACAGGAAGAAAACACAGGCAAGAGGTTAAGTCAGAGAAATAGTTGAATTCCCAATAATGGCTCAAATTTTTATTACAACTAAATTTTGGTATATACTCTAAATTTATAGAAAATTCATTGTTACTAAAATTCACAGACTATGGATTATTATTTAAAGCTCAAATTATAATAATTAACATGTTAATTTTCTTTATTTCCTGGAGACATGAAAAAAATCTTGAAAACAAATATAAAAGAGGCCATTGTGCTAGAAAGACAGTATGTTCAGGCGATAGGAGTGCTTGTACTGCAAGAATGAATATGTAAATTCAAATCCCCAGTAGACATACTAAGAAACCCAGCATGGCTGCAACCTTCCTAGACCTCATAACCAGCCAATCAGCTCAGGACATGCCAGGACAGCAAGAGACTCTGTCTGAAGTGGAAAGGCAGGGAGCGATAAAGACATCCAACCTACCACTCTGTCCTTGTATTGACATGTGTGGGTGGGCACATCACAAGCCTGTTTAAATGCACTGTATGTTCAAAGAGACACACACACCTATCCCAGGAAAGAAAGAAAATGAACACAGAAGAGACAGGGACCCTGAAAGGTTTCATCTTTTATTGAAAAAAATTACATCTCAGAATCAAGATGTTTTATTTAGACATTCTCGAATAATTTTAATTTCAAATGATCAATCAATATCCACTAACAGCATTTTGAATTGTTGAAGTAGAGATAAGATTAAACCCCCAAGCAGAAATAAAGACTTGTAAATGTGTTTAATTTTATTCACAGATTCTTCCAAACGGTGTTGGATTTCTAATGCACTGAAAAAATACAACGGTGCAAAGAGCATGTGATAATGTATTTCAGTGTTTCCGCTGCATCGTCTTGTGCTGCGGGGTTGATAGCAGCATTGCTTGTTGTGGGTCTTTGAATTCTGATTTCTCTGAGAATTTTGCATGAATCAAGCCATTTCAACATTCTTAGTGGATTTTTCCAAGAATAAAAACAACTTTAAATAACTCTTAAGTTATGAAATTCAGAACCTAAAAGTCAGTGCCTTTGGCTCACAATAATAACGAAGGTTTAACTTATCATGTATGATCTTTATCCAATGATCAGCTTCCAGTAATTTTATTAAATTGATTAAAATCAGAAAAAAAAATTAAAGTCCAGATTGTGTTATTGTGCCATAGGCTGAAATTTGAAAACTAAGTCATTGGATCATGAATGAAATCTCCAGCACAAGAAACCTTTCATGTATTTTTAAACATTGATTTCTGAATCATAAATCATGACTATATGCATTAACTCTCACACACTGTTGATCAGGGTAAGACAATGGCAGTGTTCCGTGCTGTTACAATGCTTAGTGCTTTGTAAATAAAAACAAATGCAATATATGCTGGAAATTTTGACTAAGCAGAGACAAACTGAAGTCCATGATTATAAGAGCCCCATCCTACCAATGGCTTTGACTATTGATTTTGTTCTACATGCTTATATTTTATAATTAAGTCAAGTTTACATTAAAGTTGCATTAATTGTTTTCTGTGTTTCTAAAACCTAATGTGTACCTTAGATGATTACATATAACAATTTCATAATGAAAATTATCATTACCAATGAGGAAAGTTTAAAAAACACTAATAAAACTTCCTGCCAATTTCAACCTTTATTTGTATTTTGTTCTGTGTGTCCAAATTGGAAAAATTGGACTCAGTAATATATTACAAAACTGAGTATCAGACTTCATGGATAGTTTTCTTGGGATACTGTTTCATTCATTTCTTTTTTAAAAAATTTTTAATATTAATTACACTTTATTCACTTTGTATTCTTTATATACTATATATAGATGACTTTAATATATCACAGGTTATAGAATGTAACAAAGATGACGACTTTCACAGGTGGAAAAATGTGGTTTTACCCAAGAAAAAATAATAAGTTGGGTAGCTCTAATTTATACCAATTTAAAGAAACATGGTATTCTGTTACTATATCAAAAGCTATAATCGACTTGTGCAGAAAAAAAAAAAATGTACAAGTTAACTAGATAACCACCAAATATTTGCATCTTGTCCCTAATCTTTACAGTCTTTTTCTTAGAAAATAGTCTAATTTCCACCCAAATTTAATTAACTTTATTGACTAAGTCTAGAGAATTCTTTTGGTTCAATTGTGGGGAATTGAAAACACTAAAATTTTAACCTAAAGGAAAAAAAAAAAAAAAAAAAACCAGCTCATTTGCTTCTACTTCTTTAGATGTTAAGTTTTCATTTATCATATTATTTAATTTTATAATATTTTCTTATTTTTGAAATATTATTATATTTCTCTCGCTCTTTTGTAATGTCTCCCATGCATAGTCTCTTACCATTGCTTTTTCTCAAAATCATGGCTTCATTTTCTTTAATAATTGCTACATATGTACATTCATAAGTACAAGCTGCTCACATTGTTCTTCGGTTTAAAAGTAAAGAATAAATCATATCTTGACTTTCTTTAGAAATTTAGCATGAGTTTGAATATACCATAGAGACAGCTCTCTTTAAATTTTATTCATGTGTAAATACAATGATATAAATTGTTGCTGAAGTAGCTACTTTCCAAGTTAAAACAGGTCTTCATTGTTCCTGAAACAGCTCATGTTTCTTGAAATGTATGTGTGTAAACCAATTTTTGATGAGGGTAGTGAATAACAGATAAACAATGAAAGCACAATACTTTACCCACACTTGTTAAGTTAAGCTGCCCCATATTACTCCTGCTGAGCAAACTCATTGAGGACCTCACTCACTTCCTAACGGGAGGAAATTCCCAACACTAAGGCTAGTTCCATATGCAAATCCTCTGTGCAAGCATGAGAAAAGAACTTTAAAGTTTGTGACTTAACTTCTTTGTTTTACCCGAGGTCGAGGTCCTTCAATACAGAATTACAAATTTAAACACGGAGTAGAGATACAGTATTAAGTATCTTTCTGCACTCAGAGGATGATGAATTATAATGGCTAAACCCTGAACATTAAGTTGAATACTAATCTGATGACAGAGTTTGGAAATCAGCAAAAGCAATCCCAGCGTCCTGGTGCTTTCTATGCTGCTTTCAGAATAATGAGGAGAGGAAAAGAGAACCCTACTAATGGTGCTTGTTCATTCCGCTTAACTTGCCTCAAATGTGTTTCTACCTTAAATGCAAAGGTAAGTGTTGTTTTCCCATCTTCTTTTCACTCACCATATGCTGAACATTTATCTCACTGATTGATACCCATCACTATGGTTTGAGATCATATTCAAACATGAGCAGGAAATAGGCAATGAGGAAATAACTTGTGACTGCAGTTTTCACTTACATCTCTATATTGTGGTTCCTTGTTCTCTAAGCAACCTGGAGAAAATAGTCTTGGAGAGTTAGATCCCACTCTCAGGTGGTTTTGATTTACAGAACAAACACCCACAAGATTGCTCTGCATCACATGGATTCACAGGGCTGGTGTAAATAAACTCAAAGGGCAAATGGATAAAAGGTCAAAAGATAAACATTATTAAACACTTTGCTGACATACAATAGGGAGAGAAAACAGGTCCATAAAAAGAGCTAGAAAAATAAGCAGCTCCTTCAAACTTGGAAATACTGTTGAAAGGAACCATGGACCCCAGTGACAATAGGAGGGAAGAAAATCTTGCAGAATCTTTTTTTTTTTTTTTCAGCCTTCCTTCTCCATCTTTGATAGATGGGAACCAAGAAGCTTATCTGGGTTAGCATCACTTTCTTTAACACGATTTTTTTTTCTTTTTTCAATGTGGTTGATTTGGTCATTGTACAACTGTTCACACTTCTCACTGTGCTTCTTTCAGTTGTGATGAAGCTGCATTCTGTTGTGGAGGAATACGATGGTTTCTCGCCACCTTGTTGATGTTGCCCATTTCCTTTGCTTTGAGTGAGATCCAGACATAGATACCCACACAATCTTCCAAAGTTTATGCTGACTTTTACAAATGATAGAAATTCAAAACAGCGTATGAACTTCTGTGAAAGACTGTGAAATGATGATAACCATTCTTGTGCTTATATTGTCCAATGGACTTATATAAAACTTCCCGAAAACGTCTCATGTTGTATAAAGACACTTTCCAAAACTTTGAGAAGGATGATTCACGATGATTACAAGAAAAATTACGGGGAAGTCCTACTGGGCTAGCAGCAGTAACTTTCAAGTGTGAGTTCAGAGAAGCTGGGAGTCCTCTGGAAATCCAGATGCCACAGAGGAGCCCTGCCTCAGAAGGGAGAGAGAGCCTGAGACTCAGCCCGGCTTTCATCTCAACAACCAATGTAAAGGTGAGCTTCTAACTATCAATCTCCTGGTGACCAAGCGGTGTTCCAAATATTGGGGGACATGTAGTCCCGAATCCAACATGGCAAAATTTATAAAAACCTCAGTCTGTCAAGGACCACCATGTGCAAAAAAGTCAGGATCACAAATCCTGACTTCAGGCCCGGCCATGGTGGTGCATGCCTTTAATCCCAGCATTAGGGAGGCAGAGGCAGGTGGCTCTCTGTGAGTTCAAGGCCACTTGGGCTACAGAGTGAGTCCCGGAACAACCAGGGCTACACAGAGAAACCCTGTCTCATAACAAACAAACAAACAAACAAACAAACAAAAAACAAAAACAAAACGAACAAACACTAATCCTGACTTCAAAAGAAGAAATATTCATTCAGCCCCTAATTGTCCAGAACTAACACCTGTCTGAAGCATCAGACAGGTGTAAGGACAGCTATTATGATTGTATTTCATGTACTCTAATATAGGTGCAGGATATAGATTAAGGATGGTCCAAATGGAATTTTTTTCAACTTTTTTAATTAATTAATTAATTATTATTAATTACACTTTATTCACTTTGTAACCCCCCATAAGCCCCTCCCTCCTCCCCTCCCGATCCAACCATCCCCCCCCCTTCACAAATCCTCCTCCCCAAGTCCACTGATAGGGGAGGTACTCTTCTCCTTCCTTCTGATCTTAGTCTATCAGATCACATCAGGAGTGGCTGCATTGTCATCTTCTGTGGCCTGGTAAGGCTGCTCTCCCCTCAGGGGGAGGTGATCAAAGAGCAGGCCAATCAGATTATGGAATTTTAAAGACAAAATGATAATTGCTAAGATAAATGATATATTAGATAAGTATCATAATAAATTGTTACAAAAAAGTTGATGAATTAGAAAATGTAACATGCTCTGTGAAATGAATATCCTCCAAAATGAGTCTGTGTACGTAGGATCTGTAAGTTGTGGAACCACTCTGGGAAGCTTCACATAATTGAAACTCCCAAAGGGAAAAAGAAAGATGCAGAACACTTGGATAAATGGGGACAAAGTTAACATGGCTGGAAACTCAGCAAATGTAAGAGTAATACAGAACTAAGGCTACTCACAATGACATTGTTGACAAATTAGAAGAAATTAGTTTTTAAAATGTCAGACCATTTCACCTCAGTACTCATTTAGTAGGATGTTTTAGAGTTCTGTACTCAATGAAGAAAATCTTTTAATAAGTAAAAGAGAAAACAGGATGTACACCAGAAGCAATAGAAGAGAGGGAACAGAACAGGAGCCTACCACAGATGCCCTCTAAAAGACTCCACCCAGCAGGGAATCAAAGCAGATGCAGAGATTCACAGCCAAACAGTAGACAGAGCACAGGGAGTCTTTTGAAAGACGGGGGATATAGAAGGACCTGGAGAAGACAAGAGCCCCACAAGAAAGCCAAAAATATATAAAAAATAAATAAATAAAAAGCTGGGCCCTGGGAGAATTTGCAGAGACTGATGCATCAACCACAGTTCATGCATAGAGAGCACCTAGAACCCCTGCTCCGATATAGCCCATAGACCACTCAGTCTCCATGTGGGTCACCCTAGTTACTGAAGAAGAGACTGTCTCTGAGATGAACTCAGTTGCCTGCTCCTTGATCACTTTGGGATGACTTAGCCAGCCAACAGAGGAAGAGGATACAGGCAGTCCTGACGGGACCTGATAGGTCAAAGTACCCAGTTTTTACTAAGAAAAAAAGGAAGTACCAAAAACCAAAGAGAGGCAAATATTATGTAACAAGGTGGCTGACTTAAGCCTAATAACTTTACTACTTGATTTCAATATGTGCTGTCTGCTCGTCATTTAAAGAATATGAGAGAGGCAAGAAAGGCCAGTAAGAATGCTCAGCAGCCAAACATGTTTTCCTTGGAATTTCAGTGACCAGAGCTTTCTGTCTAGAAGCCCTGTAGATGGAAGGAGAGAATGGGTATCATAAAGATGTCTTCTGATCCCCACACGGCGATGAAAGTATGCAAGTCCACACACATGCATCATGAACACACATGAGTATATATACAAAATAATAAATACGATTTTTAAAAAGTGAGAATCTGGCTGGAAAAGTGGCTCAGTTGAAAGTAGGAACATTGCTTGTTCTTCCAGAAGTTCCCAGGACAGATGTCAACAACCATGTCAGTCAGCTCAACACTCTCTGTTCCTGAGCCAGGGAACCCAGTGACACCTTTTAGCCTCAACACAGGTGGTGTACATTCACAGAGATACACATCATACTACACACAAGTAAACAGGAAAATTAAATAAGTCCTGAGAGAGCTTATGTTCTGCCTATATGTAATACTTTAAAAGTACAAATCAAAAAACAATGTATAAAAACCATACAGTTGAAGAGATTTTAGCATAAGGGTTATCATTGAGCCATGATATACATGGATTTAAAATACCAGAGGGTTCCCCAGCTTCTTTGAAGGAAATACTGTAACTGTTTGTTTGTTTGTTTGTTTCCTTTCTTTCTTGAAGAGGAGGGTGAAAGGCCAAAATAAGATGGGACAGAAAAAGAAAATTTTTGTGAGAATCTGAGTTGGAGGTATAGACAGCTACCTGCAACATTGTAACCATTCTTAATTTGAACAATGGATTTAAGAATAGTCCTTGACATTTGAATAAATCCTTGTGCAATCTCCCAGCTCTCTCTAATAAGCACTGCTCCCTGCCTTCTGATTAAGGACATGCAGTATATCATGTGAGCACCTCAACTAAAATAAATTATGATGCACTGTTTACATAGACCGTATTCATACCTTTGGAATCTCAATAATTCAAATAGAATAGGCCAGGAAACTGCAGCGTTCATAGGCAGGTTTTCTTTGTGAAGAAGCCTGCTAGAAAGTATTGTACTGGAAAGGTTGATCTTTCAGACAGTTTTACTTAGCACACTACATTTTTTAAAAGACAAGATGTTGACAAAGCCACAACCAAAAATCCATTAGTGCAAAAAGCTAATCCTGCCAACTGGTTAATTGAATGAGACATTTAGCAAGGCCACAGTTTGTGCTAAGAAGCTGAGGGGAAAATGCCACTTAAACAAGGCAGAGCTGGAATACGCACAAATACCAATATTTTGATAGCTAAAGAAAACACATGAGATAGAAATGCATACATTATGAATATTAAAATGACTTTCACAAGATAATCTCACATTCTCCAGATGTTTTACAAATCAACACACAAACATTGACAGCACTTTTCCTGGAAGGCTCTGACCCATGTGCTTCCTTAGGCTTCTGATGTTCTAGATTCCACATTTAAATGCTCATCCCTACCTGCAGCACAACACTTGAAAGCCCCCATCGCTAAGTAGGTTTCACCACAAGTGGGCCAAGTTCTACGCAAGTGTGAAGAGGTACATGTTTTGGGAAGATAAGCAAAATGACTGACACAGACAGATTAATGTGAAACATGCACTCTTTCCATGCTTTAGTTACAATGTCTTCTGATAACAGGTGGAAAGCACACATTTTAAACTTTAAAGTAGAGCACATTTAAAGACATATTTTAAATGAAACAATACTTCTGATATAGTAGCATAAATTTCTAATGAGCACTTTTGAAAATGACCCTTTATTTCAATCATCCTTGTGAAGTCCAAATACAAACCAAGGACTCTCCAATCGCATTCTTTGAACATCTCTTTGCCAGATGTCTCTGTCTTCTTCTCCAGCTTCCATGTATCCTGTGCTAGGAGCAGAATAGACCAATCACATGTTTCTAAAAAAAAAATCACCCCCCCCCTTTTTTTCCTCTATTCACATGAGTACGCACATTCAATCTGTTTAGGTGATGTAATGTTAAGTAAGGAGCATAAAACATAGATCATTGTTGATAATCTCAGGTTCCTACTGGCCCTCTATTTTAGATTCATTTTCAATCATCCCAAACATTCCAATTTGTGTTGATATGCACCACTAGGATTATAAGTCATGTATTACTTTGTATTGTTCAAAACATTTCAACTCACTGCTTTTTCTGTGTCTAGATGATTGTTTGGAAACATGGCTGCATTTATTTATTTAGCCCTTTTTTTTCTGTGCACCACTCAATGCATTGTTACATTTGTGAGAAATCATACTTACCAGAAAGTTTTGCTTTTCATATAAAAATCTGCAAGAAATGTCATATCATTATGATGCCATAATAATATTTTGAGGTATAATAACATTGTGATGCCATAATAGCACTGTAATGTCATAAGAGATTTGTGATGTCATAATATCATTGTGATTGTCACAATTCCCTTTTGATGTCATAAAACAATCATGTCATAATAGCATTTGACTTCAGAAGAGCATTGGGATGTCATGTTGAATTTTGATGTCATAATGCCGTTGTGATAGCAATTGTGATGTCATCAAAGCATTGTGATGCCATAATACTATTGTGATGTCATCATAGCATTGTGAAGTAATACCCTTGTGAATTCATAATAGCATTTTGATGTGAAAAGTATGTTTTGATATCACAGCAAAATCTTATTGTAATACCGCTGTGTTAATAGCATGGTAATATTATAATACAATTTTGAAGTCATAATACCACTGTGATGTCAAAACAGCATTGTGATATCATAACATTGTGATATCAGAAAACAATTGTGATATCATGATAACATTGAGATGTCAGACCACTGTGATGTCATAATAGCCTTTTGAGGTCATAATGCCATTGTGATGTCAAAATTCTATTGTGATTACATACCATAATCATTTTGCAATACTATTGTGATGTCATAATACAATTGTGATGTCATAATATAATTGAGGTGTTATAATACCATGGTGATGTCATAATAGCACTGTGATGCCATTACACAGTTGTGATGACATAAAACCATTGAGATGTCATAATAAAGTTGCAATGTCATATTATAATTGTGAGGTCATAATAGAATTGTGATTTCATAATACCATTTTGAAGTCAAAATACCACTATGATGTCATAATATCATTTTGATGCCATAATGCCACTGTGATGTCATAATAGCTTTGTGTTGTCATCATAGCACTGTGATGTTGTAATACATTTGTGAAGTGTTTATGCCATTGTGATGTCATAATGTCACTGTGAAGCCATGATAGCATTGTGATGCAATAATAGTATTGTGATGTTACAATATCATTGGGATATTATAATGCCATTGGGATATCATGACACGAATGGTATGTCATGATACTAGTGTGATGTTTTAATAGCATTTGTATGTCATACAATTGTGATATCATCCTATCATTGTGATATCATACTATCATTGTGATGTTATAAGACCATTGTGATGATGTAATAGTGTTTTTAGGAAATAATGTCATTGCAATGTCAAAATTCCATTGTGATGTCATACCACAATTATTTCGGGAATAGCATTATGATGTCATAATACATTGTGATGTCATAAATTCATTGGGATGTCATGACAACTTTGTGATGTCATAATAGCATTGTGATGTCATAAAACCATTGTGAAATTAAAATCCCATTGGATGTAAAAAAAAAATCTGCAAGAAAATATCTTAATAACATAGAAAAACTTCCATGCCCTGTGATGCTATTGAGATTTCCTCTGAAACGTATTTATTCCAGTCTGTATTGTCATCATTATTTATTTGTTGAGTTTCTTTCTCAGCATACTCAAGGAACTTTTCTATGTACCCAAGTTTCTACACTTTTTGTGGGCTTCACAAACCAAGCTCCCTAGGGTTAAAAAAAAATCAGAAAGAAATGTTACAAGAGAGATGAGGAATTTTTCCACATCAAAGGCATTACAAAAAGTCCAGCACAGCTGTGCATGACACACATCACCTTATATTGCATAAACATCTTAGCCGTTCCTGGGTACAGCGAATCTGGCCAGGCTTTCTGTAATTGTACTTGGAAATGTGACTCCCATCACTGCAGTGTGTCCCGGAGGAATGGTGCACGCACGCCATCTCTCCTATCTTCTCACTTCAGGGAAAACAGATGGAGTTTAGGTAGCGTATTCTGAACAACTGCACAGAGACTGGTCCTGACAGTAGCTCTTTTCACCCACACATACCTTAATGCTTCTATAAAGCAATCATTACCTGATGGATGATTTTTAGCAAGCAGCAAAGAAATAGCATTAACATGACAAAACAATGAGCAAAAATTGATCTAAACCAAACTTATAAACAAAGAATCTTCTTCTAGACATAAAAGTATACCTGGCTATGGTAATCAGAGTTGAAAGGAAATTGTGTTCTGAAATAATAAACATCCATCCTACTTTAAGACAAAGGAAGGATGGACAAGAGTACATTAGCTTGGTGATTTTTTTCTCATGAAATCAAAAACAGACTTAATCACTTAGCTGGCAACAGCTGTGAGAAAAGGAAAAAGTCTTGAATTGTTTATGACATTTTCCCCTATTATATCAGGTGACGTGATCCACAGAGAGGGGAGAATTAGATAGGCAGAATGATGATGATACATGATAGATGACAGGCAGGCAGGCAGGCAGACAGACAGACAGTAGATGGATAATAGATAGCTCAAGCATTTAAAGTTAAAACAATTCAAATTAATCGTGGACATTAATTTAAAACCGAGACTGACTGCACTCATGATCAGTACAGAGAGGAAAATTATAGACATCAATCATGGTATTACCCATTCCCATACCTTTCACGAGTCTACCAAGTTTGAATATTAAGAATAATATGATCACATTTATTTTCTTTTAATAACAGAGGGCCCATGGACATTTATAATTATAGAAAGGTAAAGATACTCAGTAATTAAAATATTTCTTTAAATTATCACGTCATTAGTTACAGTTTTTAAGGAAAAAGTGTGCACTATTGCACACTAGACAGGCCTACCCATAAAATACATCGCTAACGCAACCGTCTCTGGTCTACAAATAAATTAAATTCTACCAAGAACACAAATACAATCTTAACTAATGCACGTTCAAGGAAATTCATTGGATATTTATCTGTGATTGGAGATTTTTATTTGAGAGCATGTTAATAACAGAAAATGAGGGTGTAAACATCCTTTGTACTTTCATAGACCAATCTGTATCGCTCACTTAAGTGAATTTATTTGATACATTTATCCTTAAAATTCTTTGATGAAAAATTAAGCAATTAGCTTAGTTCCTAATTAGGGATCAGTTTTTCTTCTTACTGTTTATTGATATGACACCCATCCCACCCCTGAGTAAACATCCTTCATTGAGAACATCTCCATCTCCACGAGGTGATCATATGCCATTTATTATTGCGAACACAGTCATGTCTGGGTTGTGAAGGTCTGTGGCTGCCAGAAGTAATTGAAGCTTTGAGCTTCCAAAAGGTCAGCTGACCCAGGAATGACCTAACGGTTTCATCTCAGAGGGTCATTGTTCTTAAATGTCACAGTCATTAGAAGCCATTATAGCTTCACTACATACCTTAGACTTGTCTTCAAATTATAAAGAATTAGAAAGCAAAATAAAAATCCTCACTTTTATCAGGGGTTGGGTTACTTTCAGGTCAGTGCCTTCCAGGGGCCATGTCAGGGCCTGTGCAGTTTTGTACTTAGATTTGAACAAGCCCTAAATTACTCAGAAAAAGAAAAAAAAAATCCACACTGAATCTTTCAAGGTAGTGTCTCACAATCTTTCCCAGGCTGGTCTAAGACTACCTGTGTACCCCAGGGTGGCCTCAGATTCAAGTACAGAATGGCATCAAACTTGTGGCAAAAACTGTGCCTCCGTTTCAAAAGCAGTAGCCATAATGCTCAGGCCCCCACCCCATTTAAGGAAAATAAAGCAAAATGACAACTAACCAAAACATTCTTATGGGGATATTTCTTATTATGACTGCATATAAAGGAAACATAAAACACACAAATGGAAGGGTTTTCTCCTTGTTTCTACAGACAAGAAAAGGGCAATAAAATAAAATAAAAATCTGCTTTACTGACTAAGATTTTTGAGTGGGACAGAGGCTGGGTATGAAAATGTAGGAAAGTCTTTCTTGACATTGATGTGTGCATGATTTGCTGAGCTTCTGCTGTTGAATGCTTCCTTCTGAATGTTTCTGAAGTGAAATTAAGATGGGCATAGTATGACAATCAATAAACACAATTCTTTTTTTTTGTAACATGAAATTGTGAATTATTCTTGTGCAGGTTGTGTGTGTGTGTGTGTGTGTGTGTGTGTGTGTGTGTGTGTGTGTGGCTGTGTTTATGTTATTAAGAAGATCTGTGCACTCAGGCGGTAGGCTTTGCATCTGCCTGGGCTGCGCAGTCGTGCTGGCCCTGATGGCACAGGTGCAGGAAAGCTGGGAGGCCAAATCAACTCAGCTCCTACTAAGGCCCGGACCCAAGGCTCTGAGTTGCCGCACCCCAACATTCAACTCATCTCTGAACTGCTGGAGCGTGTGGAGTGGCCTGTCTTGCAGATCCAAAGCTGCAGATCTCCACGACCCAGGGCAACAGCAAACTGAGAGCATTTCCTGTGAGGATCCAGTATCCAGAGAGCCGCTGAAGCCGGGAGCCTCGACCCAGACCCTCACTCACTGCAATGAAGACTTTTCAGCAATGCTATTTGAGCAAAAATGTATATGGGATACCGTGTGACACACTGTTTCTTAAGTTCCACAAGATTTTTTTCTCTTTTCTCATTTTTATTTTTGTTTTCTTTGGGGTTGTTACCAGGGCAGAGGGTGGATACGAAGAATGGGAAGATGAGTAAGAATGGGCTACATGATGCGAAATTCACAAAGAACCAATAAAATGTTTTAAAAGTTAACTCTTCTCAGTACAATGAAATCTCTTAAGACTGCCTATTCTTCTTCTTCTTATTATTGTTTATTATTATTAGTTACATTTTATTAACTCTGTATTCCAGCTGTATCCCCCTCCCTTATTCCCTCCCAATCCCACCCTCCCTCCCTCAGCTTCTCCTTGCCCCTTTCCAAGTCCACGGATTAGGGAGGGCCTCCTCCCCTTTCGTCTGGCCCTGTTTTATCAGGTATCTTCAGGACTGGCTGCAAAGTTCTCCTCTGTGGCCTAGAAGAACTGCTCCTCCCTTGGAGGGTGGGGAGGTCAAAGAGCCTGCCATTGAGTTCCTGTCAGAGATAGTCCCTGTTCCCCTTACTATGGGAAACCAATTGGTTATTGAGCTACCACGAGCTTTGTCCGAACAAAGGTTCTAGGTTATATCCATACATGGTCCTTGGTTGGAGAAACAGTTTCAGAAAAAAACCCTGTGCCCAAATATATTTGGTCCTTGTGGGGCTCCTATCCTTTCCACCTCATACTAACTCCCCTTCTGCCGAACGTTTGGTTATGAGTCTTAGTATCTGTTTTGAAACGTTGCTTGGTAGGGTCTTTCAGATGCCTTCTGAGGTAGACTCCTGTCATACGTCCAATGCACATCTCATTTGTCCTTCTAAGTGAGGATTGATCATCTTACCCCGTGTCTGCTTTCTTGTTTATCTTCTTTAGGTGTATAGACTTCATTATGTTTATATACCTATTCTGTTGAGTGTCTATGAGCCACCATTCATTCAAAGGTACATTACTTAGTCACCTAATATTTCATTTTTTTGAGTTATGTATTTTATTCCTACTATTTGTACCATGTGCTTTGATAGGATTGCATGTTTATTTTTCTGTTCTGTATTTATCAAAGCTTGGTTTATTGCCTGGAATGTGGTCTGAGAAGATTGTATTGCCTATGTGTTCTGTGATGTGTAGTTATCTTCATTCCAGTTGATATCGGTGCTATTTATTGCTGAGGATTCTTTTTAATTACTGATTTGGATGATCTGTCCAGATGTAAAAATGTAGGCTGAATTATCCTGTTATTACCATGTTTGAATAATGTGACCTTTCATACCTTTAATGAAATATGAGACCTCAGTATTTGATGCATCAATATTTACAATAGTTTTGTCACTTTTTTACCAATGTGTAGTTGCTCTCTTCATTTCTTCTGATTCACTTTCATGTGATGTTTACTTTAGCAGCTATGAAGTTTATCCTATGATGTTTGTGTGGCCTCCATTTGCTTGATAGTTTTAAGTTTTGTCTCTGTTTCTTGATCATTTTCCTAGATATGTTTGTTGGAGACAAATCCAGTATATTACTGTACCATTTAACTAGTATGCTAAAGACATTTTTCTCCAAAGTCATAGCTGAAAAGTGTTAGCTGTTGTTTATGATTTTGTTTTGTCTGGGTTTGCATCTTAATTTTTAGATCCTTTCTTTAACTCTTGGTAGTTGGAATTTCCTGGAGAAAAGCAGAGATGCACAGAGAAAATGAAGGGAGTTTTAAATGGCTCAGGAACCCACATCCATCTTATTTTCTAACTTCGCTTTATCTTGTTGTTGTTATTATTGTTGTTGAATTGTCCATATATTATGAGAAAATTACAAATTTAATTTTCTTTCTGGCCCATTGTTGTGATTTTTTTCTACCTACATGGTAGCATTGGTCCATGAGGCAATGCAAAGAGAGTAAAACAAGTAGGATCCATATATGTTCTCACAATCGTGAACTGAAGTTTCTGGGAAGAACAGTACGTGGCACATGGACTTGCATGAAATATTTAAGGCTGACTACCACATTGCAAAGAGGTAGAATATAAGAGTTGGGACTAAAATATCAAGAGCTAACTCTGCCCATATATTACATTTTTAAAACTCTTCTTTTGTAACCTTAAAATTATGTAATCATTAAGTTAATTATTTTTGAATGTTAAAATATTTTTCTAATGTCCACCAGTATAAATGCTAAGAATGCCATCAGAGAACAGTGGAGATATATATTTTATGTAATTCTCCTACCACTTTGTAAAACCAGGGTGTTTGAACCATGCTTTGATTGATTCTTCTATCAATGTACCATAAAGCTCTTACCATACTGTTACATGGTCCTTTGGGTGCCCCGAATCTGAGTGATGGGCCATATTTTAGATATTTTTGTTTTCCCTGTGAGGTCACCCAAGCTTTTATAAATAACTTATCTCCTGGGAATGTAGGAAGCTTCATAAACTCACATTTATCACAGTGTTGGACTTTGGTGAAATGGTCTGCATTGGTGCCAGTCTGGGGTGAATGGGCATTTGTGTTTGTCTCTCCAGGAAAAGCTATCAGAACACATTGTCAGTCATATTTGCTTACACAATGAAGAATTCTCTTTTTAAAAGATGGTGCTGGTGTGACATGCGCAGAAATAAGCTGGAAAAGAAAAACTGCTCATACACTAAATCAAGCAATAAAGACTTGTAAAATACTACTGCAATTCTCAGGAGGCTGCGTGCTGGAACAATTAAGTGTTCCATGCAAAGCGTTCTCTGTTCTCGTTAATTTACTTATTTATATTCTCTGGTGATATATACAGACATGGTTAAAGTATAAATGTGATGTCCAAACTTCTCTATCTTTAAGGAATGGCTTGCATGGATTATAGAATATTTATATCTCAATATCATTAAGTGTTTTTTTTTAAGTAAATGCTCTGATAAAGGGGAGATCAGAGGACAGTGATTACTAAAAAACCTGCAGTTACCTAGTCAAGGTAAGGAGAACTTGGATCTTCAGAATCAATAACTAACCATTTATAAACTTTACAAAGTTTTCATACCTACTTGTTACATTTTAGATGTAAAAACAGCATTGGCTTTTTTTAATGTCTTCTTTTTTTATTTCTTTTCTATTCCAACTAAACTCAGGTATTTTTTAATGAATAATTGCTTGATATGGATTAATAATGAAATACTTAGAACAATAAGAGTATTAGAGCATACATGGCATCACATATTGCCAAATCCACATAACAATAACCACAGTGTTAAAAAATTAGTAGGAGGAGAATAGAAAGACTGTGTTACAGTAGCCTGAACTGACATCCATGTTCTCTTAGGGTCTGCATGGTATCTGTCTAGGTTCTTCCAGCTTTCATAATCTCTGTTGAGAAGTCAGGTGTGATTCTGATAGGCTTGCCATTTTATGTTACTTGGCTTTTTTCCCTTGCAGCTTTTAGTATTTTTTCTTTTTTCTGTATGCTTACTGTTTTGATTATTCCATGGCAGCTCATTGTCTAAGAGGGTTCCCTAATAATGGAACAGGGAATGTCTCTGACATGAACTCAGTGGCTGGCTCTTTGATCACCTCCCCCTGAGGTGTGTTAACTGGGTATGTCCAAAAATATTCATTTTCTCTTTTGTGATTGAACCACCGTTTTTCTATTTACTGATAATGTAAGTTGAAAGTATGGATCAAGCTTTTAAAAGAAGACAGAGAACAAACAAACAAAAACAAAAAAGAAAACAAAGAAAAATTTATATAATTGCATAAAGAAATAATGATGAAAATTTTTATTACATTTTTATTTTTTATGTTACAGTTTATTCACTTTGTATCCCAGATGTAGCCCTCTCTCTCATTCCCTTCAATTTCACTTTCCCTCCCTTATCTCCTCCCATGACCTTTTCCAAGTCCTCCTTCCCTTCCATCTGACCCTAGCTTATCAGATCTCATCAGGACTGGCTTCTTTGTCCTCCTCTGTGTCCTGGCCGGGCTGCTCCTCCCCCCCGCCCCAGGGGGAGATGATCAAAGAGTCAGCCACTGAGTTCATGTCAGAGACAGCCCCTGTTCCCTTTACTAAGGGACCCACTCAGATACTGAGCTGCCATGAGCGACACCTGAGCAAGAGTTCTAGGTTATCTCCATTAATGGTCCTTGGTTGGAGTATCAGTCTCAGAAAAGACCCCTGTGCCCAGATTTTTGGTTCTGTTTCTCTCCTTGTGGAGCTTCTGTTCTCTCCAGGTCTTACTATCTCCCCTTTCTTTCATAACATTCCCTGCACTCTGACTAAAGTTTGGTTATGAGTCTCGATGCTGAAAGATTTTTATCAAAGATTTGTCAATGGCAAACCCCAAATCGAAGTACTTTCGTTTTAGGTGAAAATTTGATAGTTTGCTGTAACTGGAAACTCCCCCTTTCCCTAGATCAGACCTTGTCCATTTCTAGTGCATTGAGCACATATCTTTTGTCCTTGTTTTCTTTTTCTCTTGCTCTGCATTTGAACATGCTGACCAAAAGTAAATTAGGTAGGGAAGAGTTTATTTGGCTTGCCTGATACAGTTCATCATACAGAAAAGTTGAGGCTGAAACTGAACAGAGACTAAGGGAGAAACTGTTTAGTTGGTTACTAGCTTGAACCCCTTGGCGTCTCAGCTGTGCTTCTTGTGGAACTCAGGCCCACATACCCAGGAATGACATTGCCCACAGAGGTCAAGACCCTCCTGTATTAAATCATAAATTTGCCACAGACATGCTCACAGGTCAGTCTGATGAAAGTTGTTCTTCAGCTGAGCTCCTTTCTTTCTGGGAATGCCAATTTGACAACTGAAGCAAACTATTACACTGTCATTGTTCTCCTTGAGAAAAATATGAATGAACTGCCCATGAAGACACAGTGAGAGGACAAGCATGCAGATATGCTAGTGACTAGTGACCTTGACCACATGAATGAAACTTTGAATTGTTCCTCAACACATGGGAAATATAGATAGGAGCTCCACAAGGACCAAATATATCTGGACACAGGGGTCTTTTATGAGACTATTTCTCTAACCAAAGACCATTATGGATATAACCTAGAACCTCTGCTCGGATGTAGCCCATGGTAGTTGAGTATCCAAGTGGGTACCCTAGTAAGGGGAACAGGAACTATTTCTGACATAAACTCAGTGTCCAGCTCTTTGACCTCACTCTCCCTGGAGAAGCAGCCCTGCTAGGCCACAAAGGAGGACTTTGCAGCCAGTCCCAAAGATACCTGATGAACCAGGGTCAGATGAAAGGGGAGGAGGTCCTCCCCTATCACCCTCCCCTATCAGTGGACTTGGAAAGGGGCAGGGAGGAGTTGAGGGAGGGTGGGATTGGGAGAGAATGAGGGAGCGGGATACAGTTGGGATACAAAGTTAATAAACTATAACTATTATTAAAAAATAAAAACTTTTAAAAACTGTCAAAAAATCATTTCATTTGTTGTTCATAAGTATTCCAGATTAATTTAAAATTCTAAAATTTAAGCGTACCTCAGCCTCTTGAATATGTATCCTTTCAAGCTTACCCAAGCACTGCTTTGAGCTTCAGGAAAACTTCTCATCCTCTCTATTCTTTTATGTGGGTAAAGGATCATAACTGCTGTACCTCATGAGCCACACTAGACTTGAAAACAAGGCACTTGTTCAGAGTGCAAATATCTGGTTCCAGTAATCAGATTCCAATGAAGCAGCAAGCCCTGATCCCAGAAGTCTGAGTACAACAGAACCATAAAACATTCTGTAGAATCTGCTTAGCACTTCCTAAGGGTATTTCAAAAACTGTGTGTGGGAGGGTGATAGGACAGAAATGGAAGTTCCATTATCTGAGTCTACTTGCTATTTAATGTGACCTAAATTTTGTTTGATTAAAATGACTCTAAAAGAAAGTCAACTTTTAACCAAACAGAAGTTATCTCTTGAGGTACCTTCCCTGGCACAAAGCAGCACCTTAATGTATAGTATGCTCTTTCTCGCTGATGTCACCTCTGTTAGCACATGTATTGATGGTTTAGTTCTAGCACTGGATTGTGTGATATTGTGACTCATACCTGGTTCTGAGTCCCACTGAGAATCAAAGTACAACGTCCTAATCCTCATGGGTGCAGCACTTAACTCAATGCCTGATAATTCTGAAATCAATGCTAAGTTGTTGATGTAGGGCAGCTAAGCACACTGCCAAGGCTACCAGAGAAGGGATGTCTTACATTTTTATTTTTTTTATAATGAGCTTATATTAGTTTCAAGAAATTTGAGGGTTTCCTGTGCTTGAGTACAATACCACCTCAAGTTTCTACAGTAGGGACTGGCACAGCATGGGCTTGGAATTGTTGCCAACATTAGTGAATTACTAAGCTAGTGAGTCAGGTGAATGAGTGACTCTTGATCAGAGCCATCTCTACCATTGAGCTCACACAAAGACGTGAAGCTCTGCAGAATTCTTTAAAGGACTCAGATTGCAATTAGGTATTTTATTTCAGAACCAAACAGTTCTGTGTTTGGGTGAGATTGGACACTTGTCTTTACAGGGAAGAGTGATGTTACTGCTATGAGTTAAATTAAGATTGAGTTTGAAAATACTTCCTTGCACACAAAAAAGGAAGATGAGATAAAAATGTTTCATTTTTCTTCATATTTTAAACTGAAGTGAATATTGTTAGGGCTTCATGATCAGGAATTCATGTTCTATAAAGCTGAACTGGAACATGTGAGAAAATCCAGCCATTTAAAATATATCAGAAAAAAAAAAGGAGAGAAATGTTGAAACCTGCAATTCATTTTTGATGCTAGTGACTACATTCAGATTTACGAAATATGCACATAGAATTCCCCCAACTGTGCTGCTGAAGCAAACGTGATGATCCTAAAATGATGGATTTTAAAATACATCTCTTGTTGCTAAAAAAGTGTTCCATCAAAATAGTAGCTGTCTTTCAACATCCCAGAGTCCAGGTGTCCTCATGATATAATTAACTTAAATGCTTGTCTTTCTGCCAAAACGACAAAGGCGGGACAATTTATGAAACCACTATCCATCTTGTAAAGACTTTATAAACCCTTGCTCATGATTGGCTTCACAGTCTGATTAATAGACACTTTCTACTCCAGACTTTAATTAAAAGCAATAAAAGTAGTCAACTGTAGGCCTTGAATGCCTTGGTGACAGGAAAGAGTGTCATTAGAGAGATGGGAGATCAAGCTATGAACAAATTTAGTGTGAAGCCTGATAAGTAGATCCATATGTCCACGTTGAAGCTGCTCTGGGAGAGCCACAGAGGCCACGGGATCACAAAGATAGAAAAAAACACCAAATAACAGTGGGACATTCAGTTTTCAGTGAAATCTGCTTTAACTTAGGAGAAATGAGCAGCATGTTTTTTTTTTTTTTTTAATTCTTACTTAGGACAATGCCAAAGTTCATGGAAACAAATATGATGACTTTGAATCAAGTCTAACCATCTACTAACATTATAAAATACAAATCACAAAATTAATTTCATTACATTGAAAAGTACCTCAGTATAGTAAAAAAAAACAGAAGTCATAAACTGTTGTGGGGAAAGACAGAATCAGAACCATTCTAACTTTATTTTTCTAACTATTCACTTAATACCATATAACATGTCTAAGATATGTTTAAAGAAGTTGCAGGCAGAGTTACAAATTAGCACCACAGGTAAGGTATGAGTCAGTGGAAGAAACATCATCTGTGTCCTGGTGTCCCAACATTGGCAAGCTGTCCTCAAGGACTTGAGTGAGAGAGCGGTGATGGAGGGGTGAAGATCCAGAGCACATATCTTGATGCATCAGAACACATAGGTCCTTCACTTTCACAGACTATTAGGAAAGTTTCCAACGTGCATGTTTGGCTTAGAGCCAGAGATGACATCAGAAAATTATGAGCTAACTTTATCTTCCAAAGAAAAGTTTCTTCCTCCCAATTTGGTCCCCTGCATAAAAGAGGACCCAGGTCTTCAGAACTCAGCAACTGAGCACAAAAGACAGAGTGATAACACCTGAGGAGGGGCGAACACTGCAAGGTACGGGCGTTTGAAAGATTAAATCTTGTGTGAGAGGAAAAATATTAACATACGAGTTTCTGCAGTCACTGTTTCCTTCCCACTAGGGATGATTCAGTTTCAGACAGTTTTATTCGGTTTTTTTACTGTGTACATTGGCTTAGGGATAAACATGGCAGGAATTAAAAGAACCAACTGAGTGATTTCACTGACAAGAGAAAAATTCATTCCCAGAAAGAGGAAAATAAAACAGAGCAAAGGGGAACTGGATATCAACACACAGCCCTCGATATTGTTCTTCACACAGCCATAATGGGAGGTACAAGACTTGCGTTTCTTTCTGCTTTACTGAAAGCCATGAATAGGAAGACAGAAAAGGGATTGGCATGGTTGTTATTTGTTTGCTGGGAGTGGAATTCAGGACTACATACACCATATAGGTGCTTTATCACTGACGTTCACAACCAAACCCATGGTTTAAATTTAATTGAAATTCTCTATTTCTTTATGGCCTTTTCTAAATAGATAATAGTAAATATTTAGTCTTTATTTCAATAACTACAGGGTATGATTTTCATGCAATATTTTGCTTCTATACTCATCCTAATACTAATTAGAAAGCAAATCCCAATCTTTCTGAGTATTATTGTCTCACATGAAGTTCCCTTCAGATTCATTTCAATCTTGTTTTATCAATTCATATTATATGTTTAAAATTCGGGAATACTTGATAGTTATGCAATTAGAATTGGGTATAAAGTGTTCTTTGCAAGTATTAAGAACCCTAGACAATCACTATAAGTTATTTTCTTTTGTAAATTAAAGATTGAAAAAAATCTGTCCATATTTTAGAGTTTCCCGGTGAAAGGTCTTTTACAAAGTCGAGGGATCTTCTGAGGATCAGCACAGAGTAAACCTTGAGGCCGGAAGTGAGGATCATCTTAGCTACAACCATCTCTGCTGCTGCAGCCAACGCTGTCCATACTGAAGTGTTCACAAATAATGATAACCTCAGTTGAAGTCTTCCTAGGATGCTGTGGACAACTGAATGGATCTTACTGTAGCAGATTCTGATGATTCCAAGCCTCCCTGCTGCTGCCCCTTGTCTGCCAACCTGGCTGCTGCAAATGGAGAAATTCATTTGTAGACGTGCTAATGTCCAATACTTCAGTGAAGTATTTAGGCACAGGGTCTTTAAATAAGTCATTAATTTAAAATACTGTCAGTGATGGATAAATTGTTCAGGGGTTAGAGCACTTGCTCCTGCTGCAGAGGAGACCCAGGCTGGATTGTCACCACTGTAACATATTAGCTCACAGCTTCCTACAAGTCCAGCTCCAGAGACGGATAGTTTTGGGGGGCCTCTGTGAGCAATGGGAACACATGTGATACACCTATATATACATTTAGGAAAATACATACACATACAAAGTGAAAATAAATAAACCTTAGAATGCTGGTGGTATAGTGGCTGCAAACCAAGGTGAACAGGACTGGGAGAGGAGGAGGGATGGGGCTACAACCAAGAGGTAAAGTGCAAAATAAATAAATAAATAAAAGTTCTGGTAAAAAAAAGGTTTTATATGTTATTTAGAGAAGACCTAGAATGTGTGAATTTTTTTTAAGAAGCAAATGGGTACTGGATATTAAATCTTTCTTTGAATTCATTTAAAAAGTCACAAATGGATCAGGTGCTGACAAAGAAAAAGAGAAAAGATTCAAGAAGAAACATATTAAATCATGATAAGAACATGATTGCTGAGATGCTCTTCCACTTATATCTGGTCTTTTCTACCAGGTAAAACAAGAGAAAAATCCTTATTGATTCATAGATGTTAAAAATTGTAGGAGATTATGTGATTTTGGCCCCCAGTGAAAGAACCAGGGACCCTCTAAGGGGAGATATCCAGCAACATGTAAGCTCCACTCAGATTTTGTCAGTAAGGCTTGTGATTTGAGGGGGAAAGCCTCCATGACAAATACAAAACTGTGGTGAAAAATGTATATTTATCATGATAGTTAAAGACAAATTTTGCATGACATTTTCTCATCTTGCCAGAGAAAGACATTTCCCAGAAAAAAAAAAAAATCTGTCATTATTGCTTTTATATTATGGATAGAAATATGCTTTTTGGAATAGTTTGGTAAATAATCAAATTTAACATGTTTCTTGATGCCTCACACACATGTGCATCCACACTCACACACATGTGCACTCCCCAAAACAAGCACACCCTCCCCTCCCACATAGTATACTACAATGACACATGTTCTAGACCAAACCAAGCGGCAAAGCACAGAAAATTTTAGACAAGAACATGGAAAGACATGTCATAAGGGATATTAAAAATGGATAAGGCATTGTCAACAAGAACCATAGTGAACAAGATAAGTATTAGCTATCATGGGCACTTGAAGATGAGTGATAGGCTAGTTATATTAGGTTGTTGAAGTATTTCTTACTGCTGGGTAAAAATAAGAAGCATGACTGGGAAGAATATGAAAGACTGAAGTCATAAGGACTTCCTCTATGAAGCGCTTTATAAGCTATAGTTGAAGATGCAGTGTTCTGCATCTCAGCTCAGAATCTGTGGTTGGAGGGAGGAAGCACAGTCTGCCTTCAAACAGAGATTATATTGTTTCGACATTCTCGGATGAACAAATTTAATGTTCCTTAGGTGGTGTTATATGGGTAATGCTATCCATCTCTGTTTCAATATTTTTAATCTGATATTTATCCATGCTATGAATGTTACAAAACATTTTCAAAATGTGGGATATATAGAGGAGTTGTTACATTCAATCAATACTGAAGAGGTATAATCAATTAACATTTACGATCTTCTATAGAGTTGCAATTACAGTCTTGAAAGCATAGATTAGTCAGAGGTTTCATGACAGACAGAGTTGCACTGAGTAAATGGTCTAGAAGAAAGTTGAACTTATAACATTAGAAAAAATCCACCTTCAAGACAATATGTTATTGGGTTTTGATGTATTTCTATTAAAGTCAATGCGCAAGTATTTTCAAGCTTACTCACTATGCAGATATCAGTGGTGAAATCTCAGAAAAGTTGCAAAGCATTGCTCTAAAGAGGCAACAATGACAATGACATTCAAAACCGACTATCCTGAGAGGTCACAGGCCCAGGGAGGAATGCACTACCTACTGTTGTCCTATGTGGACATGGTGTCAAACATCTCTAAGCATTTATGACAAGACACATAGAAAGTTTTTAGTATGATATGGAAAGGATAGGAGCTCTACAAGGACCAAATATATCCGGGCACAGGGCCTTTTCTGAGACTGACACTCAACCAAGGACCATCTATGGATATAACCTAGAACTTCTGCTCGGATGTGGCCCGTGGTAGCTCAGTAACCAAGTAGTTTTCCAAAGTAAGGGGAACAAGGAATATTTCTAACAGGATCTCAAGGGCAGGCTGTTTGACCCCCCCTTCTAGGGGAGGAGCAGTCTGTTAGGCCACAGAGGAGGACTTTGCAGCCAGCCCTGAAGATATCTGATAAAACAGGGTCAAATGAAAGGGGAGGAGGTCCTCCCCTATCTGTGGACTTGGAAAGGGGCAGGGAGGAGACCAGGGAGGGAGTGTGGGGTTGGGGAGGGAAAGAGGGAGCGGGATACAGCTGGGACACAGAGTTAACAAAATGTAACTAAAAAGAAAAATAAAATAAAAAAAAAATTGAAAAAAAAAAAAAAGAAAGTTTCGCTTTCCGCCTTGTTCAGAGAAGCATCCTCTGGAGCAAATAGTGGTAAAGACAGAGTCTCATGGTTACTTACTGTGCTAAAAGTGACTGTTGAGTGTTCATCCCTAAACCAAACAGCTAAGTCACTCTTTTTAGAATTTAAGAAAACTTGTGGAAGACACACAGGAGAAAAATAAGGGCTAGAGGAGACCTGTAGAATGCAATCTTCAGAGAGGGCACAACCGTTAATGGCCATGAAGTCACATCAGCTGTGGTTGACATGCACTGGACCTATGGAAGAGTGAGACTGTCAACAGTCAGTAATGGGAGGGAGAGGGCCTCAAGGGCCCTATCATGCCCTGCAGAACTATTGCCCATTGACAGATGATAGAGAGAAGTCATTTTCTTCAGATGTATAAGATAATGCTACACCTATAAGAACACAGAAAACCCTGGTTAAGTTCAGTGGGTCACAAAATAAAAATATATGAACTCCAGAAAGATTTATAAAGAAGAGGGGATAGTTGGAGTACGAGAGAGATAGACTATTTTTATGGGAGGTGATAGCAATCAGAATAGATTTTTTAAAATATGAAATTGACAGGGAATAAATTTAATTTAACAATATGTCAGTCTGGAACAAATTCCTTCCAGTGCCATATAAGCAGCTCAGGTTTACTTGGGTATACATCTCAGGAATGACAGTAGAAACAAAAATGATACTATCATGATTCTATTCACTCCACATGAATAATTGGTACAAAGACCAAAAGGCTGGTGGTCACATTTGTATTTTATGCAAATTAGCTCAACCAAGGGACTAAAACCACATCCCCTGTATGAACATTCTGCAGCCTGCAGCAGAGTTGCCTCTCACATCCTGACATCATCAGCTGTGCCACTGCTGTTTTATCATTCATATTAGAGGTGACTGATGCACACGATTACTGTGGCAAAGCATCCTAGAAAGCAAAAGTCAAATAAAATTAAAATAAGAATAAAGTGCACAAAATATTTTAGGATGTAATAATTAAGAAAAATCGGAACATGATGGCTTTACGAAACTTGAAACAACATTAGCCTGAATAAAATCTTAAGGTATATGTTTACCTGCCCCGTTCACCAATTAACTAGATATTTTACTACATCAAGTTAAATCTTGAAGATACCAGATGTAAGAAACAGAGCACCAGCAGGCTTAACCAGATTTTGTAGATTTTTACTAGATTAATACTTATACACCCACTAATTTTATATATGGATCACTTAAGTCTATGCTAAAATACCCAAAATGTCCACTTGATTGGTTAGGCAAAGCAGAAACAAACCTGAGTAGGCCATGTTAACTACTCAAAGCTGGAGCCCCACCTGCTTCTTTTGCATATGTAACTGCTTAGTCAGTCATTCTGCGCACTCAGGTCCAATGAGCCAGCTGGGCTCTTTTGTATCAGGCATATGTTATGATGCAAGCTCACCATCCGTGGTGATTCTTCTAGTGTTGTTGAACTACTATGCATACTAAGCATACTAAGCAAATTGTTCATGATCTACTTATCTAGAAAATGCATCCCACTTACCCATTCACTTGAGAAATATATCTTTAGTTCTTATAGTAAGAATTTTATTTTCTCTCATATTGCATCGCTATTCTGGGGCATACTCCAGTGTACTTTTTCACTCACCAGTACTTGCTGAATGGAAACCAACATGTACTTAACAAAGGAAGGAATGAGAACCAAGAAACTCCACAATCCCTGCTACTAGGGACATCATCAACAACAACAACAAAACTACAAAATCAGTTAACAAAAAAGTATACAGGACAAAGGTAGTGTTATCAAGCAGCATGTAAACATGTAAGATTGTAGGGAGGAAAAACTATGCAATGGTCCAGAATGAAGGATCTTCTCATAGAGGTAACAAGTCTAATATGACTCCTTAAAAGGAACTTGACGATGTTCCACTATGCCAAACACAGAGAAACCTTATATGCTGATAGGGAACAGAGCCGGAGATTGTGGAGGTAAAAGTTTGTAGCATCAACATCAAACTGTTGGTGAGAAATTTTGTTTAGAATAAAGGTTGCTGAATGAAAATGACCAATGGAGCAAAAGCAAGACACAAAAAGAAAGCTAAGAAAGAGATGTTAGATTGAGAGCACTAAAGTTACCAGATGTTTTATTTATTCAAATAATTAGAAAACCAGAGCCCTCCATAATATGACTCTACAGTATCGGCTAAGAAAGATGTCTATGCCAGACATGCAAGTTGCCATACGCTGTAAACATACTAGTAAACAAAACAGCGTGATCAACTGTGGCCGTGGCGAAGGCTAATTGACTGAGAAAGGCTAAAAAGGGGGTCACCGTGGTGTTCCGTGAAGATGAGCTATTAAGAGTGTGTGCCCTGAGGATAGACACAAACCAGTCCAAAGATAAAGTCGTTCTCTTTCCAATTCTTTTGTATCCTCTTTCTTCTAGACCAAAAGCAATGTGACAAAGTATAAATACAAAGTTGAGAGCAAAAGGAGCAGGTAATCTCGAATATGCCAATCTCAGGGTCTTCTCAAAGATTAAATATATTTTACAATGACAAAAATTAGGACTAGTATCTGAAAATATTTAGTTACGTTTTGTTCAGTTCTCACTGACAGAGAAGGACTGAGTCTCAAAAAACAAGAGATATAGAAGACTGTGTGACTTTGGAAATTAATTTAGGTATTAACCAATGTGGTGGTTATGTGAACATCGAATGGCATGCAAATGAGTTAAAAATAAAGAGAAAACCCAAGAGGATGTCTTAAGAAGTTTATGAAGTTACCTGGATAGGATATCAATACCTCAGATGAGCCTGTAACTATGGGAACATTTTTGATGGGTCAGTAGGAAGCAGCAACTTGCTACCTTTAAATGCCTTGAAAATAACTCACAAGGGAAAGAAGGGCTATGTATAAAAAGGAAGGCAGAAAGAACAGTCATGAATGATACTCTTTTTGGTAACAAAGTAAATTACAGCCCTGCCAGGCACAGTACAATGTGTTTTTATAACTGATTTGGATTAAAATCAATATAGTCTAAAGGCTGAATAGTATTGAGCCTTATGGCAGTCTTCTCAGATTCTCTCAGTATTTGTGTGTGTGTGTGTGTGTGTGTGTGTGTGTGTGTGTGTGTGTGTGTGTGTGTGTGTGTGTGTTAGAGAGAGAGAGAGGGAGGGAGGAGGGAGAGAACTCTCCTCTAATCTTTTTTTTTATAATTTTTATTTTTTATATTAACCACAGGTTATTTAGTTTGTATCCCAGCCATAGCCACCTCTCTCATTCCCTCCCAACCCCACCCTCCCTCCCTCATCTCCTCCCTGCCCCTTTCCAAGTCCACTGATAGGGGAGGTCCTCCTCCCCTTCCATCTGACCCTAGCTTATCAGGTGTCAGGTGTCTTCAGGACTGGCTGAAATGTCCTCCTCTGTGGCCTAGCAAGGCTGCTCCTATCTTGAGGCAGGGGTGGGGGTGGGGGTCAAAGAGCCAGCCATTGAGTCCTTCTGGTTTTTGTTGTTGTTGTTGTTGTTTTGTTTTATTTCTTTTTTATCTTTCTTTTATGGCTTTCTTTGTTCTTTTATTTTTTTAATTCTTTATTAATTACCCTTTATTCACTTTGTATCCCTCCTGTGGCTCCCTCCCTCCTCCTGTCCCAATCCCTCCTTTCCTCCCACCTCTGCAAGCATGTTCCTCCCTAAGTCTGCTGATAGGGGAGGTCTTCTTTTCCTTCCTCCTGATCCTAGTCAATTAGGACTCATCAGGAGTGGCATCTGGCACTTTCCTCGGGAACATATCTAGGTTTTGAGAGGACTGTGCAGATATAAAGTCTGGAGGTTCCTGAGAGATTACAGCTTTTTCCGCCCTGCAGAATCTGTTAACTCAACAGCACCTTGCCTTAAAACAGGATGCATTCTGAGGGTCAAGTAATACCTTGAAACTCTCTGAGGGATTATAGAGGCCTGTAGATTCACTAGAGATTACAGCAAGGATTATTACCTCCCTTATCTCTCTACTTCTTCCTTCTCTCTTTTCTCCCTTGCTAGTTTTCCTGGTAATTGGTCAAAATTGCTTACTCATGATAAATCAATACAGAGTCGGCTTTGGAGGGCCACAACTGAGAAAGAAATGGGACCTACTATGATCTTGTGGCTCTTTTTCTCCAACCTCCACTTCTGTTTTTACACTTGTGTCATTGTATAGGTTGTAGAAATGAACACTCAAGTAGTCGTCACATTTCTCCCTTGCTAATCCTGAGTAACCCACATCACTTCTCTATTGACTGCAATACTGAATGCAGAAAACGACTAACATGTTTCCGAGATACTGAATGTTAGAACTGAGTCTTGAGTATTCACCACAGGTCCTTGTATGAAAAAATGCTTTCCGTTTTGGTGGTTTATGATGCAGGGAGAAATTGTGAGAGGTAGGGAACAGTGGGATCTCTAGGTAAATGGCATCTGAATATAGAACACCTGCATTTGAATATAGAACACCAGCTTTTCACTGCCTGTCTCATTTTTCAGCCGTGAGATGGGTTAGTTTGCTCTACAAAAGGGCCGAGTCAGTATATGAACCACGAGCATGGAAGCCATAGTTCCAGGTTCAGGTGGACAACAGCCTCTGACTATGTAACCCCACATAAACCTTCTCTTTATATAATGTGTTTGTCTGTGGGGTTTTGTAGAGTGGCAGAGACCTGTGCTACAGGAATGCTAAGAGTCAGAAAGAATGACAAAGGGGCTGGAGAAATTCTCACTTTCCTAGGATCTAATCAAGCTTAGGTGAGACAGTGGGAGGCCCAGACATTGCCATGGTAATCAAAGGAGATATTTGCTAGGTATTTGAGATGCTATTTCCAAGAAGTAAGCAATTTCTGATTAATTACTCTCTTACTTACATATGGATAACCATCAGATCAGCAATAAAATGAATTATCTTAGTTCATGTATAAATTATAATAAAATCACCAAACTAAGAGAGCTAAGGGAATTAAGTAAAAAAATGGCAGAAGGCTGGAGAGTCAGATTAAAGAATAGTGGATTTTATTGTAACAGAGTCAATGGGGCTCTAAATTTTTATTTTGAGACACAGCAACAACAAATAAGGACACTACCTTGAGATACGATGCTCTGTAATTAGCATTACAATTTATTATTTCATGTGTTTGCCATTGCAGTCATTTCTAAAATGTTGAAGAATATCCTGTTTACATATCTCCTTGTATCCTAAAACTTTTACATGGTTTTATTTCACTTGCGTAATAAATCCTGATTGTCCTGCTGACTTGTTACTGATTGGAAGAAACACTTCTGTTATCGAGAAGTGACAAAATAAGAAAGAAAGCATGTGGACAAAAATGCCCAAGACAAAGGATACAGTATAACACATCTTAGGAATTCTTAGTGCTGTGGACACAAGGCGTTTTCACTGGTGGTGTGTACACTGGAAGACATAGCAGTAAATTGAGGTGAGACTTTGAGGCACTCACTACCCTCCAGTCAGTGATTCCTGATTTTTTTCTCTGGAGAACTCACAGCTAAGTTGGCTTGGAAAAGAACAATCTGTAAAAATTTAGACATGGAAATATTCCTGGAAAAATTGTTGGACTGATTGATAGGAAACGAATAATCATACTACTCTTCTAAGTGGGTGACCACAGTTTCTGCCTTTGAAAATAGACACAGAACACAGACCCCCTAAAAGGTGAAGAGATTTAATGAAGGGGATACCTCTAAAAACAAAAGAAGACAGACCAATTCAAACATATCTTCACAAAAATTGTTTCTTTAATCAGAGAGCTGACTTAGGTTTAGACTTGTTTATTTTTAAGCTAGGCACATGAATTTTCCTCAAAAAATCTCACTAATTTCCCTCTGGAAGAGGGAGAAGCATTGCTCACCTAGGCTGCCTTCTTGTGTTTTCGTACCTCTGTGCCTGTCTCCTAGAAGGAAGGACACCAAGAAGAGTCATCCATGGCTTTTCTCTGCATACAATTTCAGCCAAAGAAAGAGAATTAACCATTTCTTTATTTCAGTTCGGTGGACATTGAGACACCCTACACTAAGCAGCAAGTGTGGACTGCTAACTTTTCCCTGTGAGTTCCAGATAATAATCATATTCTTCTATTGCTCTCTGGGGCTATATCGCACTTTCCAGCCCAGAAAGTAAACACATGATCGGCTGCATCCATCTAAGACATTTGAGGGAGAAAAGCTGATAACACCAGACACCATTAACTTTCTTTTCCAAAATCACCTTTCTCATTAGAATTGAAAAATGTGCCTGAGAACAGCAGTTTATGGCAGTTGACTAGATAAAACTTCAGAAAGATAGTACACACAAGGAAAGGTGAGACAAATTGCCATGATAAGGCGTGTCAGCAAAGGGCTGATGCTGCAGGAATAGAGTGTCTTTGTATCTGCAGCCATTCATTAAGCAGGGATCTGTCAGAGTGTGTGGCAGAGAGAAATAAGGACACCAAGATGCCCAGAAACACCTGAGCACAAAGACCAGCACCCCTGGATTTTGACATCTTTCCTTCAGACTACACATTGGCTCTGAAATACGCATTTAGAATTTATGTGTATGTCAGAAAATACACTATTAAATAATCATTTTATCCCTTTAATAGATGATTTAAAATAAAAATCACTACTCAAATTTTATTTTAAAATTGATGCTTTCTCCTTCAGTAAAAAGTTGATTATTAATTCTGAATAATCATGCAAATCCAACTGTGTCCCATTAGCTTAGGAAACATGGTTATGTTTCCTGGGGGGATATTAAAAAATAATGACACTTAAAATGAAAAAAATCCTGATTTCAATTTTAAATTATATCAATAATATTTCCAAAATACTATATTTTTAAAATAGCATCATTTTTCAAGTGTCCATTTCTCCACAGTCAACCAGAGAAAGTTCATATTGGTGAAAAAAACAACGGCTTAACTCTCAAAAGCTACTGAGTAAAAGTCAAGTTTTTATTTAAAGAGGTTTCCAAGTTTCTAATTAAGAAACATCTTACATCTAGAGAATATTTACAGTTTCATTTCATAAATTTAATCTTGGAAAAGGAATTCAGTTTAGATCAAGATGAAAAGACCTTCATTGAAAGCATGGATCTGAAGTGAGAAAATTCCATTTTGGAATCTTAAAACTCTTAGATGTAAGTGCAGAAGTCAGAAAATGGCTTTCGTGTCTACCATGGACACCTTTCTGCTGTAAATTCACAGTTCTGAGTTAAATATTGTCTCTTTGGGTGACTCTCCTGCTGCTTCACAATGCTCTGGCCATTTTTGCTCCCGTGGCTGTCATGTTCATACCTTCTCAAGATTGCTGTTTTTGCTGATAAATTTTCCATGTGTTAACTAGAGTATTCCAGAATTTCTGCAATGTCCTCTACTATGAAATCAATCAATCTATCTATCACTCAACCAATGAAAACACAAATCAATTACCCTCAATCCTTCCTCCCCCTCTTCCACAAAACTCCCTGAGCTCGGCTTACTGTTTCTGCATCTGTTTCCATCAGCTGTTGGATGAAGCCCCTCAGAAGACAGCTATGCTAGGCTCCTGTCTGTAAGCATAGCAGAGCATCATTAACAGTGACAGGGGTTGGCTCTCTCCCATTGGGTGGGTTTCCAGTTGGATCAGTCATTTGTTTGCCATTTCCTCAATCTCTGCCCAATCTTTAGCCTTACACCTCTTGCAGACAAAAAAAAATTTGCGTTCAAAGTTTGTGGTTAGGTTGGTGTCACCCTCCCTCCACTGGAAATCCCACCTGGCTACAGGAGATGGCAAGTTCAGGCATGACGAACCCTGCTGTTAAGAATCTCAGCTAGGGTCAGCCCCAGAGACTCCCAGGGGCCACTTTCCCAGAGATACTCCCCCAATTATCACTGTTCCTAATTATCTGAGAAAGCACCAGATTGATTTCCAAAGTGGTGTACAAGGTTACATTCCCACCAGCCATGGAAGAGGGTTCCCCTTTCTCCATAGCCTCTCCAGCCAGCATGTGTTGTCACTTGAGTTTTTCATCTTAGCCATTGTGATGGGTAGAAGGTGAAATCTCAGGGTCATTTTGGATAGAAGTAGAAGAAGACAAGGGACAGGACAGGAGCCTTCCACAGGGGACCTCTGAAAGACTCTACCCACCAGCATATCAAAGGAGAAACTGAGACTCATAGCCAAACTTTGGGCAGAGTGCTGGAATCCTTATAGAAGAAGAGGGAGATAGGAAGACCTGGAGGGTACAGGAACTGCACAAGGAGAAAAAGAAAGCCAAAATACCTGGGCCTAGGGGGTCCTGTAGAGACCAATACTCCAACTAAGGACTATCATGGAGAGGACCTAGACCCCCCGGTTCAAAGGCAGCCCATTGGCTGCTCAGTTCCAAATTGGGTTCCCTAGTAAGGGAAATGGGCTGCCTCTGACATGAACTCAGTGGCTGGCTCTTTGATCACCTCCCCCTGTGAGGTGCAGCCTTTCTATCTCACAGAGGAAGATGATGCAGCCAGGTTGGATGAGATCTGATAAGCTAGGGTCAGATAGAAGGGGAGGAGGTCCTCCCTTATTGGGGAACTAGGGAAAGAACATGGGTGAGAAGAGGGAGGGTGGATGGAACTGGAAGAGACTGCAGTGGGGTACAAAGTGAATACATTGTAATAAAAATATATAAATAAAATTAAATTAAAAAATGGTGGGATGCCCATGTGCCAAGGTTTGCCCCTACACCCGTGCTCATATGTCAGCGCTAACTGATTCAGTGAATCTTACCATAGTTTGAAAAATGCCACAACCAAGGTAACTTATAAAAGGAAGAATTAAATTTGGGGTACGGTTCCAGAGGGTTGGAGTCCATGACCATCATGGTGGAGACCATGGCACTAGGCAGACAGGCATGAGACTGGGGCAGTAGCTGAGAGCTTGTATCTTGATTCACAAGATCAAGGTGGGGTGGGCTTTTGGGACCTAGAAGGCCGCTCTCGATGACAAACCTCTTTCAACAAGGCCACACCTCCTAATCCTTCCTAAATTGGTCCACCAACTAGGAACCAAGTATTCAAACATATGAGATATGCTTCAATTTCATTCAAACCACCAGAATAGAGAATTTGAAACCGGTTAGGCATGGTTCCTATCCAAATTAATAGTTTTACCCTGCTTTACTAAAATTAAAGATAAAAATATTATCTGTCACTTCTCATGGCTTGATAATTTGACATATTTATTTATTTATTTATTTATTTATTTATTTATTTATTTATTTATTTATTTTAAATGTTCCATAAAATTATTGTCATTAACAAAAGTTTAATTAATATAATTTATTATGATCAACTTGTGAATATAACTTAGTCTCCATCTTTCAAGTTGGTAGTTGAAAGAAAAGAAAAGCTGAACTTTAGGAATGTTAATAGGCTGAATCTCTTCATTCACTCCACTCTCAAAAAAAAATACCCATTGTTGACAAGGTTCTTAGCTAGAAAAGCTGACCTCTATTCTTGTTTAATAAGCATAAGTGCTCATGCGTAGGTGTGCTTGGTAAGCTATTTTCTACCAACTGACATATAATGCCATGTGTATGACGCTTATCAAATTAAAGAGATTAATCACTGATGCTTGCACATTCTTAATATGAATGGTTTAAAAATGAATGAAAAGTACTTATTAACATATGCATGTTCTTGCATAGTTTATGCTGACATAAAAATGAATGAAAAGTAAAAATCATTAATCATCTGTTATTATCAGCAGGATTATATATTTATAATTTGGAGGAACTATAGCCAAAGGCTCTATAAGTACATACCATTAAATTTGCTGAATTTGAGTTTGTTTCTCTAATTTATACTTTTTTTTCACATTTGAAAATACAGCAGAATTGAAGGTTAAGGACGAGACGGGAAAGAATTTCTTAGGAATAATTTAAACTAAGGAGACAGTGCCTTCCTGGCCTAGTTACCAGATTTCTGCTGAGCTGGCATTCCTTCCAGTGCTCTCTGTGAACACATGCTTTTGTGTTTATTCCCCACGTTTTTCTCATTTCGGCTTCTACATGCTACTTTTTATAGTTCCCCAAAGACCACCTGGCCTCCTTTCCAAACTAAATGCTTGAGTCGCTACCGAAGGAGAGCCAGTAGCCACCTGCGCTTTGAGCTGCCTCTGTGAGGCAGCTGTAGGGCCCGCAAATGGCTGGATCCTGGCTGTCCCACCTCACCAAGCATGTGGAAATCTGTACAAATCCTCTGGCATCTTCATGATGTTTGTGTTTCAATGAAATCCGAGCATGTCCAGCAGGATTGGAACTGACCCAGACACAACAAGATTTCAAGCAACACACGATTTTATTTTAGAGTAAAATCTACTCTAAGGAGTAGGTTTCTCATCTTTGTATGAATATGGTCATCAAAAAATTAAAAAAACAAAAACAAAATAGAAGCATGGTGAATGTTAGACGAATATACCTCTACATATACAGCTATAAAATAATTCTGAAAGTCACTTTGAAGACAGCTCCATGGATTCTATATTTGAACATAACTAAAGTTTGTACCAAAATGTTTTATTTGAAACATATTAATATAGTAATTTTATTGCAAACATGTGAACAAAACATTTATGGAACCACAGGACTTCAAATGAATATTCAGCATTGTTTTGTTTCACAAAATGTTTAATGTTCTTTGTGAAAGTCTAAGCAATTGCATATAGGCTTTTTGTTGTTGTTATTGTTTTCTCTTTTGGTTTCATTTTTTGTTTAGACAAATTTTCAGTATGTGTAGCCTTGGCTGGCCTGTATCTCATATTGAAGACCACGCTGGCCTCAAATTCACAGAGATTCACCTGTTTCTGGTTCCCACATGTTAGGATTACAGATATGTGCCACCGTAGAATCAGATGGAAGCGGAGGAGGTCCTTCACTATCAGTGGACTAGGGAAGGGGCATGGGAGGAGATGAGGGAGGAAGGGAAGATACAAAGTGAATAAATGGTAATAAAGAAAATTTATATTTATAAAAAAACCATTGTATTATGGAAGAAAATAAATAATATTTGCAGTAAAAAAACAAAAAGTAGTTGCCAATGTATTAACACAGAGCCATTGTAAATAATGAAGAGTGTATGGATTTACAAAATTATCCCTCCAAGCTGAGAGTAATTATCAAGCTTTGTGTTTTTAGTGTGAGTGGGGAGTGTGTGTGAGTGTGTAAGGGCATGTAGAGGTCATTTTTTGTTAAGTGCTATTTGGAAGCTACATCTTTTCTTGACGTTAAAATTTAATATGTAAGCACCAACGCATTAGTGCTATTACTTTTAGATCAGATGTGCAGAAGAATAAATTTTAAATGTGTTATATTTTCATGGTATGTTGACCCACAAAAGGAACTATGATTGGCTGAAATATTACAACCTTATATTTCTTTTTAAAAATTATTTAAGGCAATAATGGTGGTACATTCTTTTACTCTTAGCATTCAAGAAGTAGAAGCAAGAACATCTCTGTGAGTTTCAAGTCAGCTGGTATGGTCTGCACAGCAAGTTCCAGGATCACTAGCGCTACATAGTGATACTGTGCCCAAAAAGAAAACAATTACAGATTAGGTAACATTTATATGTCCTAAATGTGAATGCCACCTTTACATAGTCAAATAAAAATATCTCTTAGGTATGTTCATTTCTACTTTGATCAGTTATAAAACACTATATTTCTTAAATGTTTTCTTTTCTTTAAATACATAGCCTCACCATGTAACCCTGACTTGCCTGGAAGAGAGATGTAGGAAACTTGGCAGCAAACTGTCGACATGGTAGAAACTGAGCTTCTAACCTGAAATGCAATGAAAGTTTCCATTGTATCAGCACCATGATTTGCATAGATTGTCTGTCTTCCCACAAGGACACATAAAGTATCCCAGGGAGTGAGGGCAGACTGAAAAGGAGACTTTCAAGAATAATCACTGGGGTATTGCAACATTTAAAGCATGAAAAGGCTAGAAAGAGGAATAAACGTTAAAAGGAAGAAATAACCACAGACATTGAAAAAGTCTGTCATCCTCTCTATTCCCAAAACTGACATAGTGGATGCTTTGAGGAAAAGAACTCTTTTGCATGTCCCAGTCAGTTCACATAGGCTGGGGGTCCAAAGATGACCCCAGCTCTAATGGCTTAAGCACAGTGCCTGTAAAGCATTCTCATTATTTTGCTAAAATGTGTTTCTTCTCAAGCTCTGGGTAGATTTTATTCTCATGTACATTCAAGATTAACCTTTTTTTTTTTTTTTAATGTGTCTGCATTCAATGCCATGCCATGATTTCAGGAAAAACAAAACCCAGCTCATTTTACAGCCAAGAAGTAAATGTCCACATCTAGCTTCTTCTAAGCCTGCCATGATAAGAACTAGTTTTTGATTGGATGAAGACTACATCACATGAGCATGTGTGAATAAACCTCATATTTGGAGAGTGGTGGCTTGACCTGGCCCGGCATGTTATCAAAATGTGCACTTTATTCTTTCTCCCTGGAGATCTGCCAAGGAGCTCTTATTTCCAATGTTCCCATAGAAGTCAGTCAGGTTTTAGATGTCGAACTAGGTGAGCATATCACACTGAAAAAAAAAAAAAAACAAAAAAACCTGGAAGCACATGCATTTGATTAGCCGAAAATAGCTTCCCTTGAGCCGCAAGGGAGGCTGTCTCAGGTATGGAGGCACAAGCCCATCTGTCAACACTACTTGGTTTTGCTTAGCAGGTGTGGTTTCCACCAGTTCTGGGGGCAAAGGCCAAAAATAGCCTTTGAAGATAAGTATATGTTTTGACTGTTCTAATAGACTAAAAGTAGGTGACAAATATTCATTTGATATGGTCCCACATTCTTCCTTGCTTGATTTATGGTTGTTATGTGATATTTGTTGCAATGCAGCTATTAATGAATTTATATAAACACACATACTCTTATGACACATAACATATAGAAGATATTAGAATCTAAATTTAATATTTAATATCATGAAAAACATGATATTTTGTAATTTTGAGTAAGTCACATAGATTAATTTGAATGATACACAGAAAGTCATAAAACAAGAACAATGACATTCAAAATTATAATTCATACTAAACTGCCTAATACAATTAAGAGGCTTTATTAACATTTAGGTATATAGACATTATATAAAGTATTACATTTAATAATTACAAATTTTGAGAAAGTTACATAGGACTGCTTAGAATTACTTTTCTGTGTAGTACATAATATTTTACTAAACTATATGGCATACTTTATTTTTCTCTGATTTCTGAAGTTTGGCACATACATGACTGAGAACTAATTATTATAATCTGCTTCGGGATAATACACTGGTGACAGCTGGAACAGCAGAGCAACAGTGGAGATGTGCTTAAGGTCACTGGATTTGTGCGCCAGGGTCTGCACGGCTGCCTACTCACTTCCAAATACAGTTCCTAGTGTTGACATTTTGATTTACAACGAAGTCAAAGTCCTGAGTGCTACTCTAGTAAATACCCAACCAAATGAATCTTCTGCTGTGTTATTCTGAAGTTACTATACAACTAGCTTAAAAAACAGATAAACAACAGAAAATATCCAATCAAGTATCATCAGAAAACCATCCTTAGCTTTCCAAGTAGCTGCCAAGATTTTTAGAATTATATTTCCTGTATTCCTGTTCATAGACTTCATTGCAACCTCTTTTGTTTCAGAAATTGCTATGATTTGGTATATGAAATATACTTCATGATTTTAACTTTTGATCCCCAGGTAGAAGTGCTACCATGGGAACGTTTGGAAATCATAGCAGGCGGGGCCCAGTTCCAGGATCCGGGTCTGTCGTGGTTGGATGTTGGGGATTATTTACCCGTCAGTGTTTACATTCCCTGACTCTGAAGTTCATCATGACGTGAACAGGTTTCTTTACCCATATCCATCCACTGCCAAGATGTTCTACCCAAGAAAACGATTCTTGGATCTAAGTGACAGGAACCCTCTGAAACCATGAATCAAAATTACATTTTCCTTGTTTTACCTCAAATATTTGGTTAAAGTAATCAAAAATTAAAAAATATATAAAAATATTAACTTAAAACATTTAGGAAATATTAAGGTGTTAAAACTCTGGCTGGTAAAATTATATCCATTATGCCCATTTAATGTCTTTTAGAATTATTGAATTGTCAAGCAATCACATGTAAGAGAAGATACACAAATTAGGCTGAGAATATGGGTCTGTGTTTAAAGAGTTTTCTGTCCAAGTGTGAAGACCAGAAGTCAGGTCTCTGAAACCACATAAATTGCAGGCAAGCATGGTGGCCTATCTGTAATTTCAGTATTCATAAGGGGAGCACAGGAGATTCCAGGAGTAAGCTACCTAACCAGACTAAAAAGGTTTTGGACTCCAAGTTTAAATGGGATCCGGTGACCCAGGTAATATGTTGCAAAGACTTTTGATGCCACCCTTGGGCTCCATTCATACATACACATGTATACATGCATCACATACTTGCAAACATACATTCACACATGGACACAAACACTTCTACACATATGAAGAAGAAGATGCACATACTCTGTATTTTATTGATGACAAGCTATAAAAACTATAGGGCAATATCACAATACCTTGAACTACTGTGGATAATTTGTTGCTCAAAGAACTAAGGTTAGAGATGTCAGATTATGTGCTTCTTAATTGCTCTACAGTCTAAATATGAAATAATCATAGCATATATTTGTATTCTCTGATTTAGAACGTTTCACTTCTACATTTTATTTCTTCCATTTAAATATCTTGATTTTTCTCTTTGTTCATCAGAAATAATGAATAAAAATATACAATAACGACCCTGAGAGTTCATCTTACCCATCAGAATGGTTAAGATCAAAAAATCAAGTGACAATACATGCTGGAGAGGTTGTGAAAAAAGGAAAACCCTCCTCCATTGCTGGTGGGAATGTAAACTTGTACAACCACTTTGGAAATCAATTTGGTGCTTTCTCAGACAATTAGGAATAGCACTTCCTCAAGATCCAGCCATACCACTCCTAAGCATATACCCAAAATACACTCAAGTACTCAACAAGGACATTTGTTCAACCATGTTCGTAGCAGCTTTATTTGTAATAGCCAAAACCTGGAAACAACCCAGATGTCCCTCAATGAGGAATGGATACAGAAATTGTGGTACATTTACACAGGGAATACTACTCAGCAATTAAAAACGAGAAAATTATGAAATTTGCAGGCAAATGGTGGTATCTAGAAAAGATCATCCTGAGTGAGGTATTCCAGAAACAATAAGACACACATGGTATATACTCACTTATAAGTGGATAATAGACATGTAATATAGGATAAACATACAAAAATCTGAACACCTAAAGGAGGTGAGCTACAAGGAAGACCCTGGGTAAGATGATCAATCCTCATTCAGAAAGGCAAATGGGACAGACTTTGGAAGAAGGAGAAAACAGGAAACAACGCAGGCACTTTCCACAGAGGGCCTCTGAAAGACTCCAACCAGCATTGTATAAAAGCAGATAATGAGACTCATAAAAAAACTTTGGGCAGAGTGCAGGGAATCTTAGGAAAGAAGGGGGAGATAGAAAGACCTGGAGAGGACAGGGGCTCCACAAGGATAGCAGCAGAACCAAAATATCTGGGTACAAGGAGTCTTTTCAGAGACTGATACTTCAACCAAGGATCATTCATGGATATAACCTATAACCCCTGCTCAGATGTAACCCAAGGAAGCTCTGTCTCCAAGTGGGTTCCCTGGTAAGGGGAACAGAACCTCCCCCATCCGTGGACTTGGAGAGGGGTGCAGGAGGAGATGAGGGAGGGAGTGTGGGATTGGGAGGGGAAAAGGAAGGGGGCTACAGCTGGGATACAAAGTGAATAAACTGTAATTAATACAAAAAAATAAAAATTAAGAAAATACGTATCTTAAGATCATAAAATATGATCTTAAAAACTACATATTTTAAATCAAGTTAAGATGATTTTGCAGGAAGATATTGCATGCAACTTAAACAAACAAACAAACAAACAAACAAGAAAAGACCCTGTATTACTGGGTAGATAAAGGTGTCCAGTGAAGACCAAGCTCATAGCTGGATGTCTCAAACAAAGAAGAGCAATGTGAAAACAAACTGCTTTACCTGGTACATGGGTCTTACAGTCCTGGCCTCCAGACGGCGCAAACATAAATGTCCATGTTTCAAACACAGCCAACTCTGTGACAGGTGAGTTGGGCACGAAGAATAAAGGTAACTGCTTAGATGGCTGAGTTATAGCCAGTAGACGTATTTATAGCCAAACTCAGTTTTTAAGGTGCTAAATACAAAATCTCTCACTCTCTTTTCTGTGAATTTTTACCATGGACCTTCCAGTTTGAAAATTTGATAGTTTTCCTGCAGTACTTATTTACTGAACTATCAGTTTCAGTGTTTATGCTCCCAAAGCCACAGCAGGTAAAACCTATATGTCTAAATATTTGTGATACACATAGCAATAGTAATGATACATTCATACTTCAAAAGGTTAAAGGGATAATATACCACACTGGGCACAGGGCATGTGTGAGTGCTTTTATTGGTGAGGTCAAAAATCAATATTGTTTGTCCAACTCATGTCCAACCTAAGTTTATTAGACTCTACCTTGTGATCTGTAACTCACCTTTAACCTTATAAAAATCTTTATATTCTTCGTAATGACTCAGAAAAGACAGTATGGTATGTGTTAGCACAGGCACAGAGGTAACAAACCTTTCATGTATACTTTAGCTTATCTGAGTAAGATATGAAAAGCTCTGTTCAAATATTTGTTTGACCACTTACCTTGATTCATTTTTTTTTGAGACCCATTTTCTCAATAATACCCCACTATAATGATCTGAAACATAGCTCCCTAAGATTGTGATTGTCATGGTAACTACCAGCATTCATTTAACCAGTACCACTAGAGAATGTATAAACACACACACACACACACACACACACACACACACACACACTCACTCACATTAGAGGAGTCATTGCTGTGAAAGCAAATGCGAGGGTATAAAATAGTATACCAAACAAAATTAATAAGAAAATATAATAAATTTGTAAAGCCTACCATTTCAACTTAACATTTTTGAAACATTATTAGTTTGTGTGACATAAAAATCAGACAAAAAAATATATGCATGCTAAAATAAATTAGATTTCAAAGACATCATTTTTAATAAAGGATTTTAACTGCCTCAGTGTGGAAATAGTCAGCAATCTGGTTGATAAATATGCAGCAAATGACAAATTAATATGTGTTGGCCCTCATCAGCATCAGAGACAAACGTTATTACAATGTTTTGGACTCTGCTCGGTTTTGTGTGTCTGGGGAAAGTACACCGGTGGTGCAGTCTTCAATTCCGAGGGACAAAGCTGCCCTCTATGTGAGAAGACTGAGCTCTGCACCAGAAACAGAAGACAGGATGGTAGGAGTTTTATTTATCTGACAATTTCATTAAACTCTCGCATATCAAAGAGGAAACGATGATGGGACTGAAGTCCAAGGGAAAAAAAGGAACATAAATATCTGTGGGAACTCAGCTGCTATGCCAGCGCTGTATACATCTTGAGAAATTAAGGGATCTTTTAGCTTCTCATGTATGTCTAAAATGTAATAAAGCTTCATTTTTGTTTTAGAAAATTGTAATAACATAAATTGTTTCAAACAGTCTTGATATTTATGTTATGTTAATGTATATGACTAAGCCAAACAGTTTTCTTACACACGTCTCTAAAACATTTTTAGGTGAATTTCTTATGATTCAATCAAAGGGAAATGAAATGGGTCAGCTATGAAGAATTGTGCAAAATCGAAATCTGTAGGTAAGTCCACAGTTACTAACTTTAAGCAATAAAGTTTATGCATGTTATTGTTTACTTTTGAGTCCCTATCTCATGTTTAATTTAATGTCAGGAAATAATAAATAATAAATAAAGACAGAGTCTCCCTATGACACCTCTTGTTCCAGACCACCCTGAGCAGCTCAAGTTGACCATAAAATCATAGCCATTGTGCCTCACTCCCTTCTGTGCCAAGGTTGCTGGAATACAACACCATAATATAAAATCTCAGGGACTTACTTTGAAAATGATTTAAAAAAATGATAAATTATAAATAATTCTGTAGAGGAATGTTAATTCAGAACATGGGTGTTCTGGAAAAAGATCACATCCAAAGACCTTCTAGGTCTGTGTGATCCAGCAGAAAACCAATACATCTTTAATCCAGGAGACAAGGCAAGCAGATCTGAGTTCAAGACCTTGTTATAGAGCAAGTTTCAGGTAAAGAATCAATTAGGCCCAGGTGTGGTGGTATAAGTCTTTAATTCCAAACAATGAAGGTAAAGAGAGTTTGTAGAAGGAAGCACCCATGTTTGAAAATGATATCTGATTGAGCTGCAGAAAAAGTGAGAAATCAGAGATTTGAGAGAAGAGGATACACCCAACTCTCAAGAGATGAGAGAGGAAAGGAACGCTACTTAATTAAGGGTCAATGCAGAGAGAAAAGGAGGCAGTGTTTACCAGGACAGTAAAAGACAGGTTGCAGAGAGAGGACGCAAGTGAAGACTGAATAAACAAGAGAATGCGGATTCAGAAGATTAGAAAAGATGGCTCAAGTTAGTTTGAGGCTAAGCTGAGCACAATTCAGACTCTGAGAGAAAAGCCAGATTAAGTTTGTTGGTAAAGGTGTTTGAGTCAGAACAGCTAAGTAAAACCAGCCAGCCCAGAACTCGGTAAGAATGTGTTAGGGTGAGCTGATTAAGCAGTAAGTCTCAGAGACTGAAAACATTCTAGGCCTAGGTTAGATTGCATGGAGCCTAGAAGCTTCCAGGACTAGGCCCAGCTTCACAGGCAGAGGCTGTAAACCTCTTAAAGGACAGTTACCTCAGGTGAATAAAAGTTCCTTTTACGTAAGTACATTTTAGTTCTTGGTCTGGGCATACTCATCTTTGACAAATAAGTAAACGTGATACATGTCTTCCCAGAAACAAATGAGCCAAAGTGTTAACACAACAGTACATGCCAATCTGGTGCTCCCAAACTGCTGTCACTGAGAATTACGGTGGTCACAACTATCTGACATTTTCTTACTGCGCTGTGCTTGCTCAGTTCCCTCCCTCCTGCTAAGTCAATGCCAGTCTAAATGCCCCCTCCCAGTGGTGTCAGACCCTTGCCATGTTCAGTCCAGATTCAACTTCATGCAGAATCACTGCAACATCGGTCTCTGAATTGGCCTTCTCTCTTTCCATATAAAAATTGCTCTGGGAGCTTGGAGAGTGAGTTTGCCTAGAATTTGAGAAAGCCTAAAGCTAGCAATATTCTACAAGTACATTACTGTGTGAGAATCCTCTACAACAAATAAAGCACAGCCTACAAAACAAACATTTCCAAATTCTTGCCAAAGGCATCTTTGGCATGAGATGGAGTCAATACAACTAAAGTTAAGTACAGAAAAATAATTCAGGAAATTTGTTAATATATAAGATTGTAATTCATTCAAAATGAAAGGATTATTCAATTTCTATTGAGTACTTCTATGCTATTTTTGTAAAAGATGTTTTATAGAAATATTCTATAAAATGAAACATGGAATTTTATTGTCCATAATCACTTCTTATTTTTTCCATAAGGCTTGAATTAAAGTTAAGACTTAACCTTTTCTGTATCATTTCTGTGTGCCAAGTCATAGGAACATAAAAATAAGGAAATCTCCATATGATATGGTGAAATACAGCATCTAGCAGGCAAGAATTTCTGTCTAGCACTATCAAATGACCCTTGGAACATTATATGACTCATTTGTGATTTCAGAACTTTATTTGTAAATTCAGTATTTCCTATTCTCCAAATTAACTCTCTACTCTCTAAAGCTGAGAACACAGAAACTTTTTATATTTTTTCTTAAAATTGTGCTTCTGTTGAACTGCCCTATGCTGAAGCAGTGATGGTCCTGAATGAGAGAAGCTAAGCACAAAGTCTCGGTAGTGCTGAAACAGGCTAAAGGCAGAGGATTAACCTAAGGGTAGCTGGCTTGCTCCTGTGTGACACCTGTAAGCAGAAACTCGTCGCTGCTTCTTTATCACTAATATGGGGCAAGCATCATCTTTGTTATCCTTCACAGTTTACAGTGGAGGCCACACACTTGGAACCTTGATGGATAGCTAACAAAATCTTTTTTCTAGATAGGATTTTAGCTGTCATTTTAATAGGTTTAGAGGAGCCATAAATATAAAGTACATTTTGAGCACTTTTCATTCAATGATTAATTTAGGTGTTAATAAAAAATCTAAAGACTTATATAAACTAAAATAAATAAATAAATAAGCAAAATGAGTGAGACCAAGATTTTCTTGCTAATAATTGCTCATTCCACCCAAGATATTAAATTGTTATTTGGAATTTTTTTCATTTACGCATGAGAAATCTAAAGCACGGAGGGTTTTTTTTTTATTTTATTTTTTTTCTTATCAGTTACATTTTATTAACTCTGTATCCCAGCCGTGTCCCAATCCCTCATTCCCTCCCAATCCCTCCCTCCCTCCCTCCCTCATCTCCACCGTGCCCCTTGCCAAGTCCACTGATAGGGGGAACTCCTCCCCATTCAGCTGATCCTGTTTTATCAGGTATCTTCAGGACTGGCTGCAAAGCTCTCCTCTGTGGCCTAACAGGACTGCTCCTCCCTTGGGGAGTGGGGAGGCCAAAGAGCCAGTCATTGAGTTCCTGTTAGAAATAGTCCTTGTTCCCCTCACTATGGGAAATCAATTGGTTACTGAGCTACCACAGGCTACATCTGAGCAGAGGTTCTAGGTTACATTCATACATGGTCCTTGGTTGCATGTCATTCTCAGAAAAGACCCTGTGCCCAAGCACGGAGGTTTTTCCACACGTTTTTAGCCCAACACTGGGACTCAAGTGCAGCGGGGATTTATTGCCATGTAAACCATCACTGAGCTTGTGACCTTTCTACCATGAGGTACTAGACATCCTGTCTTCACCTTGGGATACTCTCCACCATTCTGATAACCAAGATCCTCAATGCCCAAAATATTCTAGAGCTTTACTTTCCAAAATACCTTTAAGAAAACTCTGTCACTTCTTCCTTTCGCTCCTTTACACACAAACACTCTTTCATGCGTGCATAGGAACAGACATACATACACATTCTGATATATATATACCATCAATTACATCATTCTCATCACCATAGTAATATTTCAGATGGCCTCTTACTCCAGAAAGTTAATTTTATTATCCCTTTCGATTTATATTTGTGACTTAGCATTAACATCAAATCGTCCCCATAGGATCCGGTTGAATAATATTTCGGTGGAGGGCACAAAGGAGGTATTTCATGGTAGGTAGGAATGAGGAAACAGATTACATCAAAGAAGAATAAGTGTTTCTCATTTACCAGAGCTCAGTCAATGCACTTTGGACCCTAATTAACTAGAAACATATGCCTTGCAATGGATTTAATTTGATCTCAGTAATACATGCATCTTTGAACCATGAATTCTTCAGTGTATGCTAAACAAAACTAAGATGTTTCAACAAGTTAATGCATGCCATTTGGACTTAATACAGGTAGTAATTAGTCCAGTAGATGTGTATGAATTTAATGGTTAACATCTATTTTATTTACAAATAAAGTAGCCTTGTGAATTACAGGGAAAATGACATTTTAAAAGGAAAACACACACAAAAAGTTAATTCACAGGTGCCAATTTTGTGAGTTTTGTCCAAGTCTGGAAAGTACTGAACTCAGCATGGTTGCTGGTTTTTCATACTCTCTACTTTTATTCTAAATTAAAGTTTGCTATTATCAAAAGGAGAAAGTTTTGAAGAGTTATTTTTGAGCAATCAAAGGTCAAGGCAAATTAAAGATCTTCAAAAACTGACATAAGACAAACTTCAACTTCAAATGGATACTTGAGCAGGATAAAACCACAGGCCACTGATCCTGGAATCGCTAATTGTAAAGTCATCAAAGTTTTTTCAGACCAAATGAGATGGCTAGCAAGAAACAACAACAAAATAGACCCAGGAAAGGAGACAACACTGCATTCAACAGACACAGTGCTTATGAAAGTCAGTAAGTAGAGAAATTATGATGACATTGCCAACCAATAAAAAGATGCCTGCATTTCAGTATTGTATGGCAGAGCCATGAACATATTTTAAGTTTTTAAATTATGCCTGATTTGTTTATTGCATTTTGGTTTGAGGGTAGTGTGATGGGGGACTGGAAAGAGTGTGTGTTTGTGTGTGTGTGTGATTCAATTTTGCTTTCCATCATGTGGTTTGTCATTCATGATGGCAGATATCTTTGTCTGTTGAGCTACCTTGCATACTCCATATCTTTTAATTTAAAAATCACAACATAAATAGAACAAAGTTCAGTATGAGAAACTAAATATTGTTTAAATCTTAGGAAAATGTAATATCAAACCCGTTTAGAAATTTTAAGAATTTTTTCAAAGAGCAATCTCTTTAAAGTCTGCCTTTAAGCCTCAGGCACCTGAGTAACTCATGCCTGAGTACACAATGACTCACTCAATCTTTTAACATGACTCAACACCTAAGTCTTATCACATCATAGAGTCCCCTGTCTTCATTGCTGAGTACAGTAAATCATTATTCTTCTACTTTGTGCTTCATGGTGTCTTTGATATCTGCCTTGAGTCATATAAAAATCATTATTCTTTTGAAAGTTAACTACTTTTGCATATTACACCTTCAGTATAAAAAACATTTTTATTTTGATAGATTTAAGTAGAACTTATAAAAGGACTTAAGGGATATTTTTCATTTCTGTAATATTGCTTCTTGACATCCATTAACCCAATGCAAGAACTGTCTATATGAGGTTTCTCATTGCCCTTTAATAAGGTATTATTGATTTTACCAATGTTTTCCTTCTTTGGTTTATTTCCATTTTCACCATATTTTTATTACTGTTGGAAATCAATGCATTGCTCATTTAAATTCCAATAGGTCACCAGTTTACTGACCCTGTGTTATATAAGGCTTAATTAAACTAACTAGCATATTTAGATAAAACTTTAATCCTAAAATATTGATAGTAAATAGTCTTTTAGAATTCAGGGTTGAAATTTTTTGTCTAAATCTCATAATGCTTATAAATCTTTAAATAAAATGGTCACGTTTTCTTCCTTTCTTTTATTTTTTGAAGTAAAGTAGTTCCAGTCAAATGAAAATAACCCTGGCATGGATAGGCATATATAAATGATTTAATTAGAATGTAACTTAAATTAAGAAATTGCTCACTATATTAGCTATGTTAGTTGTGTGAGTTTTATCTTCACTCTTCAAATGACTGTTATGAAGGACTAATTTATTTAATGTTTACACATAATCAAGTGTTTATGAAGTACTTCCTCTATAAACCATACTTACAGAATTATTTGTCTATGTAAAGAATCAAAATGAATCAGTTTCTGATATTTTAACTTTTTGCATTGCTTCAGTGAAATATACAATAGTATACTTTTAAAGGTAGCTTGCAGTGTATTGTTTATTTCTGTGTACTTATTTATGAGTTTCATCAAAGAGGTTTTTTTTTTACCATTAAAATCTTTTACTTTCTATAGCAGATTACTGAGTGGAGGGGCTGATTATATATAACATTTCTGAATCATTAGCTTTGTCACAACCCAAGGGGGAGAAAACCCTTACAAGTCAACTTACATTTTCTTACAATTAAGAGAAATAAAATTTACTAATATGATGAACTCTTCATTTACAACTACTGTCATTTCTAAAATGTAACATACACAATGGGACAAGGGCATTTCTTTATGCAGTATTCGCTATTTCTTTTTAAGTTTAAAATTAAAAAACCTTAAATTCACTTGCACATGTGTGTCTGTGAGCATCCGCTAGATACTCATGGGTACCACAGAGGTCAGATGAAGGTACCTATGCCCTCAGAGCTGGAGTGACAGGTCCAGGTGGCTAGGACCCTCCCTGTAAGGATGCTGGGAATTGAACTGAGGTCCTCTCTGAGGGCAGCAAGCACATTTAACTGCAGAGCCACCTTTCCAGCTCCCCTGCTGTTATTTAAAAAGGATTTTTAAAATTTTTATAATGATACTAATTTTTATTCATCCAGATAAGGAACCTAACTTTCAAAAATTAGCATAGACAAAACAAATCTTTAAAAATCTAGAAGTTCTGTGCATTAGTCTCAATAACTGAATAAACTCTAAATAAAATTCTTCTTTATGGGCCAAGAGAGTAACCAGTTAGTAGAAAAACTGCAGATGCAATGCTAGGGTAGGGTGTGGGTGTGACTTTTGAGGGATGTGAGCAGAGGTGAGGGTACATTAAGAGACTTTTGAGGACCCAAGTTGGCTAGAGAATGCCAGTTTGGGTGGTGGGCAAGAGAGACTTGATAAAGCTCTCCAGCCTGCAAAGCCAAGTGTACATACCTGATCTCATGGACATGAATTTGTCCTCAGCCACGTCTTTACTAACCAATTTTAAGATGCATAAGTGCACCTTAGGAAGGTACTTAGAAACTCTGGTGCTGCTCCATGATAACAGGCCGTTTTCAATGCTTTTATGGCATGATGTGTTAACTAACGTGTTGATATTAGAGAATACTAGATGGTAAACTGCTCTACACTGACCACCATGAATTAAAAATGTAAGAAACATTTAAATCCAATATTATGTCATTGATAACTGCTTACTCATATACTCATTTCATTATTATACAAAGGCTTTCATGATGCTACCTCCAAGTCTTCCATTTCAGTGGACTTGGGGAGTGGCATGCATGCAGAAAGGGGAGGGAGGGTGGGATCGGGAGGGGAGGAGGGAGGGGCTTATGGGGGGATACAAAATGAATAAAGTGTAATTAATAAAAAATTTTTAAAAAAGGAAAAAAAGTACAGAATGAAAAATCTTAATTTAAAAATTTTCACAGTGCGGCTAAGATTTGTGACTGAAGCGAAAGAGGAATATCAACATCGATTATCTGTGAATCCAGAAGTTCAGTGTGAAACTCACTTCAAAACCATTTCAGAAACACAAATATATGCGAACATTCATAAAAATGGCCATAATTCTCATATATGTAAGTATCATATACACTAGATATAATAGAAATCAGGTTTAATGAGGATTTTGCTGAGGTAGCACTGTAAGACATGCCAGGACAGCACATTTATAAACCAACCCAGGATCTACCCTAATAATCCTGACCAGCACAGAATCTCCCTGCCAGACCGTCTAGTAAGCTAAGTGATTCTCTTTAAAAGGGGGACATTTATTGTTATAAAAACATGCATTTCACAAAACATTGACACTTTGTTATAGATACTTTCATTATTATCTTCCTGTAGATCCTATTCATTTAAAAACTTACTACCTGCTGAGCATAGTAGAGCACGCCTATGGTCCTGGCACTCAGGAGGCAGAGGCAGGAGGATCATTGTGGGTTTGAGGCCAGCCTGGTTTACAAAGCGAGTTCAGGATAGCCAAGGCTACATGGTGAAACTCTGTCTCAAAAAATCAACCAAACAAGAAAACAAACAACAACAAAAGCCCAAAACCTTAGCCCTTAAGGTCATTAAAGGAGTTTTATCCTCAATAATATTATTTAAAAAGCCTAGAGATTAAAAACAAGAGTGAAGAACCTCACTATCTTCATACATCACAGAGGACATATAGCTGTTCAGTGTGAAGAGCAAGGCACTACCACCAATGGAGCGTCCTCACCGGGGCAGACGTGGTGCACACTGCTATGTAGATTGTTGGACTGCCGTAAAGCATGTGCTAGTTCACTGACCAAGTGACGGCGCTGGCCTAACACACAGAACACAAACAGCCAGCGTGCGCTGCTTTGTATGTACACTTACCTATACTTGAGGCACTGCCGCCAAGAAAGAACGTGGGTTTAATACAGATGGGCAGAGAGATAAGGGTCTGTGAAAATGCCTTCATGGAAGAGGCTGGGATTCGCTACGAAGTATAATTACATAACAGTTCCAAGGAAGGTACAATGATTGTAAAAACTAAATTCGTCAATTTTCTGAGTCACGCCAAAGACTCAGTTACTTTTTCATGAATTCAGAATGACTAAGGGAAGAGTGCTTTTTCATTTTTCTCTTCTTTACCTTTTTGGGGTGTTTTTCATTTCTTCATTGGTTCTTTTACTTTTTCCTTTCCCTTTTTCTTTCTTCTGATACTTTTGTTTCTTTTGTTTTGAAGAGTCCTCTTCAGTGGAGCTGGAATAAGACTTTTTTCTCTTTATTTTTAATTTAATTTTCTCCTTGCTTGTTTTTGTTTTCTTCTCCTCCTCTTCATTTATTCTTTTCTCCTGCAGAGCCTGCAGTTTGCTCCGTTTTTCATCGTTTTTATCATGTCTTCACTACTTGTGCTGCTGACATGCACCACCATGTTGTTTTGGCAGTCTACCCAGAGAAATTTGCGGCTCTCAAAAGTCAGATGACCAGAGTGGCCACATTTTCTGCAGCTTGCCCTGACATTGTCCTTGTTGCAACCTGAGACTGCCTTGACACAGATGAGTGGGGTCACTGGAGTCCTGGGATTTCAAGATCCTGTTAGGTTCAAGTCCATTGGGAGGACAATGTATAATCAGAGCGATCTCTCCCACCTGGCCACAACTTCCATCAAAGAGTTTTTTCATTTAGTTCAGAGTGCCCATAAATTTGACTTGAGTAGCTTCAGCTATTGGTCCTATTATATTGGGTTTTTATAAGTTTTAAGGTCTTAAAACTATTTCAGCAATATATTAAAATAAATTTGCACATGAGTGTGTGGAATATGCACTTTCTTCTCTAGATAATTATCTAGTTCTTCCAACATCATTTGTAGAAAAACACCTAAGCTCCTAATTAATCATATAAATCATTTATGGTAAAAATAAATTAATGCAAAAAATAATTTGATCAATATGTTTATTAACTTTTCTTGATTTATTAATCTAGCAATCTTTCATTTAATCATAACTAAGCTGTGTTTTTTTATCATATGCTGGAGAGGATTTTTTTTAATTAATTACACTTTATTCATTTTGTATCCCCCCATAAGCCCCTCCCTCCTCCCCTCCTGGTCCCACCCTCCCCCCCCTTTCTGCATGCATGCCCCTTCCCAAGTCCACTGATAGGGAAGGTCCTTCTCTCCTTCTTTCTGATCTTAGTCATCAGAAGTGGCTGCATTGTCAGGGTTCTAGGTTATCTCCACGGGTAGTCCTTGGTTGGAATATAAGTCTCTGGGAAGTTCCCTGTGTTCAAATTATCCTGTTCTGTTGCTCTCCTTGTGGAGTTCCCGTCCCCTCCAGCTCTTACTATTTCCCACTTCTTACATAAAATTCCATTCACTCTGCCCGACAGTTGCCATCAGGCTCAGCATCTGCTTTGACAGTCTGCACTGCAGAGGCTTTCAGAGGCCCTCTGTGGCAGGTTCTGAGGTTTTTTCCTGTTTTCTTCTGGTTTTCAGAGGCCCTCTGTAGCAGGTTCCTAGGTTGTTTACTGTTTTCTTTTTCTTCTGATGTCCATCTTCTTTGCCTTTCAGGATGGGGATTGAACATTTTAGTTAGGGTCCTCTCTTTTGCTTAGTTTCTTTAGATGTACAGATTTTAGTGGGTTTATTCTATGTTGTATGTTTATATGAGTGAGTATATACCATGTGTGTCTTTCTGCTTCTGGGACAACTCACTCAGGATGATCCTTTCCAGGTCCCACCATTTACCTGCAAATTTCATGATTTCCTTAATTTTCATTGCTGAGTAATACTCCATTGTATAGATGTACCACAATTTCTGCATCCATTCTTCAGTTGAGGGGCATCTGGGCTGTTTCCAGCTTCTGGCTATTACAAATAAGGCTGCTACAAACATGGTTGAGCAAATGTCCTTTTTGTGTACTTGAGCCTCTTTTGGGTATATGCCTAAGAGTAGATTGTAGTATGGTTATCCTGTTCTATAGCTCTAATATCCACTGTTTTTACATTTTTTATTAATTACACTTTATTCATTTTGTATCCCCCCATCAGCCCCTTTTAAGTGAGCACATGCCATGTGCATCTTTCTGGGTCTGGGTTATCTCACTTGAGATGATCCTAGTTCCATTCCATGATCTTGAGAATATCAACTTGCAAAGTTTTCAGAAGGTTTGAAACAATTCAGCATAGACTCATAAAATATGGGCAGCATATATTCTATTCTTCTTCAGAAAAGTCATTTTATATTGATTATTGAGAACACATATAATATTGAGAATAGGTAACACTATTTTGGCGTTTTTTTCTTTTGGAATAGATTTTACAGCTGATTATTTAAATGGACCTAGGGACAAGTATTTTCCAATTAATGCTTGAATATCCTTTTATGCATTTTCTGTTTTAGGGATGGAAGATGGCCAGAGTGTAAAAGCTCTTGCTGTGCAAGCTTGATTTTTTTTTCTATTATCTTAGAATAGACAGTGTTACACGTTCAACTCTCAGTCTAACAGGCCACAAATGCTAGTTATCTAGACTGGATTCTATCCGTTCAAGCAGAGAAAAGGCAAGATGCTAGCTATTGACTCTCTCAGAAGGGACTCCACCATTTCTAAGTAAATGTCTTCGTACATGTTTTGGAGCTTTGCTGTTTGTTTGTGATTGACCACCTCCATGAGAAACTGATGAACTTCACATGATTGTTGTACCATTTGAACATAAATTATGTGACCAATATCCATTCACATCTTTCTACACCAATATGTGGTGTCCCAGCTTCTAGATATCATTACTCAATGTTATTTTCCAAAGAATATTTATGGTGTCTGGACTCCACCTATTGATTAGAGAGTGAGACAGGAGAACTGTTTTAATATCCAAGTTCTCTGTCCTTCAATGTGTGTTAATTAAACTTCTTGTCACTGTGCTTAATATCTTAGACAACTTTTAAGGCCGATAGGCTTTTGTGGGTCCATAATGTCAGAAGTTTCAATGCGCCCCTAGCATGTTCTTTTCCACAGCCCTTCCCCGCTACCCTCTATCAACTACTGCCATGCCTCATGCTATTGAACTGATAGCCTCTGTTTCTTTAATTATTATTACTGTTATATACATGCATGTAAGTCAGCTTTTGGTGGTGGTGTTTGGTAAATGGTCTCAAGGCTGATCACTTTGTGTTGGACAACCAACAAGGAGCTACTCCCTGGGAGAGCATAATTTTCCTATTCCTGAGGTAAAACCCCAAGAAATTTCCCCCTTCCATGTTAACGTGTCCATTGATAAAAGCATTGTTCCAGTCTTCTTTATGCAGCTAGTTCTAGGAAACTACACAGCATACTTGTTTTGTTTTTAATATTAGTTACAGTTTGTTAACTTTGTATCCCTACTCTATCCCACTCCCTCTTTCCCTCCCAATCCCACCCTCCCACGCTCATCTCCTCCCTGCTCCTTTCCAAGTCCACTGATAGGAGAGAACCTCCTCCCCTTCCATCTGATACTGGTTTATCAGGTGTCTTCAGGACTGGCTGCAAAGTCCTCCTCTGTGGCCTAGGAAGGCTGCTTCTCCCTGGGGGGGGGGGGGGTTTAAAGAGTTTGCCATCGAGTTCATGTCAGAAACAATCCCTAATCTTTCCACCCACTCTTTTACAATCTTCCCTTAGCCATAGACTCAGGAGGGGTGGTGTATCCATCGGGGATGTGTTCCCACAGCATATTGATCTCTCCATCTCAGACATTTATAAAGCAGTTTGTCCATAGGAAACCATGACTGTTTAAAAACTGACTCCTTTTGAATTACTCCATTACTAGTGGTAATAGGGCCCCAGTCCAGAAAACCTCTTGGATAAATTCAGCCTTAGTTTCCCTTGTCTTCTCTGTCCTACAGGACACAAGGAGCAAATACAATGTCCTCAGTCAATTTGACTTTACCCCTTTCCATTTTCTTTCATTGTATTAATGTTTGTGACAAATTAGTATGATAGTAGTTTGAATCCTGCTAGAATTATTTATCAATTACCACCACAAATATAGGTACAGAGACTCAGTTCAAATACAAATAATTATGATGGGAAGATAGTGATATTCAGGGCTCTAGTATATGGAAAGAGAGTCTTTGTGAAGCTTGTATATAAAAAGTAACTCACTTTCCTTACATTAGGCAACAGTGTCTTGGTTTTTGTTTTTTTTTTTGTGTGTGTGTGTGTGTGTGTGTGTGTGTTTTCTTTATTGAGATGAACAGTCTTCTTGCCCATTCAGTACAATCTAAAAGTCATTAGCCTTCACCTTTCATATGCTAGCCCTGTGGTTTGGCACAAGGCCATAAGGAATAAATCAAGAACACAGGTGATAATGAGGGTTCTATGGCCCTGACCCCTCTGTGTAGCAGTACAAACAGCAGAATGTTCAGGAAAGCACCTTCTGCTGTGGTTATTTCAATTGAGTTAGCATACTTTTAGCATGAAGCCATTACAGAAATGATTTGGTTCTGGGAAGCTGTGTGCTAGAAATATGATGAGCGGGTTGGAAGATGTTCAGCACTGAACATCAGGAGTAATTAAGGGAATGGAGAGATTGATTTATGAGAAAAGATTAAAGGAGCGCAATCTGTTTAGCTTGGCTAACAGACAGCGAAGTAGGGATGTGGTAATTGTTTACAAGTGCTTATAGGATGTAAATATCAGGGCTGAGGGAGAAATGCCCAGGCTGACATCAGAAAGCCTGAACCACTCCCAGTTAATAAAGAGGAAATTGAGGTTGACAGCTATCCAGCATTTGATGAGAGTTGAGGCCTTTAGGGAGAAATTGTGTCTCAAGACAAAGTGAGAAAATAAACAATGGGATACTTAAATATAGAGTGGCTTTTTTGAATCTATAGCAGTTTCTAATTCATTATCAACTTTATTTGATGATTATTTAAACTGTACTATCACAAGTGTGAAAGTGAATTTCATCTAAAGATGAATCACAGTATTTCAGAAAGATATTGCATAAAGTTTTGTAAACATTTATTTTATCTACTTTTAGAAAAGTTTTATTAACAGCAATTTCTTTTTTAATAATTTTTATTTTTTATATTAATCACAGGTTTGTTTCCCAGCAGTAGCCCCCTCCTTCATTCCCTCCCACTCCTACCCTCCCTCATCTCCTCCCTGTCCCCTTCCAAGTCCACTGATAGGGGAGGTACTCCTCCCCTTCAATCTTATCCTAGCTTATCAGGTGTCATTAGGACTGGCTGCAATGTTCTCCTCTGTGGCCAAGCAAGGCTGCTTCTCTCAGGGGGGTGGGGGTGGGGGCTTGAGTCAAAGACCCAGCCATTGAGTTCATGTCAAAAATAGCCCCTGTTCCTTTTACTAGGACACCCATTTGGATACTGAGCTACCATGGACTACATCGAGCAGGGGTTCTAGATTATATCCATACATGGTCCTCGGTTGGAAAAACCGTCTTATAAAAGGTTCTTGTGCCCTGATATATTTGGTCCTTGTTTAGCTCCTGTCCTCTCCAGGTCATACTAACTTCCATAACATTCTTTCATATGATTCCCTGAACTCTGCTGAAGGTTTGGTTATGAGTCTCAGCATCTGCTTTGATATACTACTAGGTAGAGTCTTTCAGAGGCCCTCTGTCGTAGGCTTCTGTCCTGTTACTTGTTTTCTCCTAATTCCAGTGTCCATCCCATTTGTCTTTCTAAGTGAGGATTGATCATCTTAACCTGGGTCCTCTTTCTTATTTATCTTCTTTAAGTGTACAGATTTTAGTATGTTTATCTTCTCCATTGCTGGTGGGAGCATAAACTTTTACAACCACTTTGGAAATCAATCTAGTGCTTTCTCAGACAATTAGGTATACTGCTTCCTCAAGATACAGCTATACCTCTCCCAGGCATATATCCAAAAGATGCTCAAGTACACAACAAGGACATTTGTTTAACCATGTTTGTAGCACCTTTATTCGTAATAGCCAGAACCTGGAAACAACCCAGATGTTCGTCAATGGAGAAATGGATACAGAAATTGTGGTACTTTTACACAATGGAATACTACTCAGCAATTTAAAACAAGGAAATCATGAAATTTTGCAGGCAAATGGTGGGAACTAGAAAAGATCATCCTGAGTGAGGTATCCCAGGAGCAGAAAGACACACCTGGTATACACTTACTTATAAGTGAGTACTAGACATATAAAATAGGATAAAGATATTAGCAACAATTTCAAAAGTAGGCATTGCAAAATGAATATAATGTTACTGTCCTGTGCTTTGCTTCACTCCACTTTTATCAAATGCTGTAAAAATTTTCATTAGTCTTTGAGTCATGCATAGACTGGAAAGATTGTAAGTACCTACCTTTATTATTTTAATCATACTAAAATATAAGACTTGAACTTGGTATGTAGCAGAGGTTGACCTTGCTCTAATGCTTCTCCTACCTCTGCCTCTCAAGCGAAAATTACATGTGTGTCACCAAACATGAATAAACATTTTATGTGTGCTTTGATTTATTCTTTCTGTGCTACTAGACACTCAAATCAGATATTCAGACAGGCCACGGTTGCAAAAGGCATAAAGACACTTCCCTAAAAATGCAAAGTATCTAGAAAACCTCTCTTTAAACAAATAATTATGGTTAAAGATAGTAATTCAAATAATTTCTTACTTCTTTTTTTTCCTTTCTTTTTATTTTATTTTATTTTTTTCTTATCAGTTACATTTTATTAACTCTGTATCCCAGCCGTGTCCCGATCCCTCATTCCCTCCCAATCCCTCCCTCCCTCCCTCATCTCCACCATGCCCCTTGCCAAGTCCACTGATAGGGGGGACCTCCTCCCCATTCATCTGATCCTGTTTTATCAGGTATCTTCAGGACTGGCTGCAAAGCTCTCCTCTGTGGCCTAACAGGACTGCTCCTCCCTTGGGGGGGTGGGAGGCCTAGCAACCAAGGACCATGTATGAATGTAAGCTAGAACCTCTACTCAGGTGTAGCCTGTGGTAGCTCCTTCCTTGGGGGGTGGGGAGGTCAAAGAGCCAGTCATTGAGTTCCTGTTAGAAATAGTCCTTGTTCCCCTCACTATGGGAAACCAATTGGTTACTGAGCTACCACAGGCTACATCTGAGCAGAGGTTCTGGGTTACATTCATACATGGTCCTTGGTTGCATGTCAGTCTCAGAAAAGACCCTGTGCCCAGATATCTTTTGTCCTTGTGGAGCTCCTATCCTTTCCTCATCAGTCTAACTCCCCTTCTTTCTTATGATTCCCTGTACTCTGCCAGAGGTTTGGTCATGAGTCTTTGCTTTGAAAACACTGCTAGTTAGAGTCTTTCCAATGCGCTCAGTAAACTCCTGTCAATGTTCAATGCGTATCCCATCTGTCTTTCAAAACGAGGATTGATAATCTTACCCCATGTCCACTCTCTTGATTATCTTTTTTAGGTGTATAGATTTCATTATGTTTATTATATCTTATAGGTCTATATAAGTGAGTATATACCGTGTTTGTCTTTCTCCTTCTGGGATGTTTCACTCAAGATGATCTTTTCTAGATCCCACCATTTGCCTGCAAATTTCATGATTTCCTCCTTTTTGATTGCTGAGTAGAATTCCATTGTGTAAAAATACCACAATTTCTGTACCCATTCCTCTGTTGATGGACATCTGGGTTGTTTCCAGGTTCTGGCTATTACAAATAAAGCTGCTATAAACATGGTTGAGCAAATATCCCTTTTGTGTACTTGAGCAAACTTTGGGTATATACCTAGCAGTGGTATAGCTGGGTCTTGAGGAAGCACTATTCCTAATTGTCTTAGAAAGCGCCAGATAGATTTCCAGAGTGGTTGTACCAGTTTACATTCCCACCAGCAGTGGAGGAGGGTTCCCCTTTCTCCACAACCTCTCCAGCATGTGTTGTCCCTTGAGTTTTTCATTTTGGCCATTCTGATGGGTGTAAGGTGATATCTCAGGGTCGTTTTGATTTGCATTTCCCTGATGGCTAATGAGGATGAGCATTTCTTTAAGTGTTTCTCTGCCATTCGATATTCCTCTGTCGAGAATTCTCTGTTTAGCTCTGTTCCCCATTTTTTAATTGGATTACTTGGTTTGCTGCTGTTCAGCTTCTTTAGTTCTTTGTATATACTCGCTATTAGTCCTCTGTCAGATAAAGGGTTGGTGAAGATTCTTTCCCAATCTGTAGGCAGTCGTTTTGTTTTGATGACAGTGTCCTTTGCTTTACAGAAGCTTTTCAGTTTCATGAGGTCCCATTTATTGATTGTTGTTCTTAGAGCCTGTGCTGTTGGTGTTCTGTTCAGGAAGTTGTCTCCTGTGCCAATGAGTTCTAGGCTGTTCCCCACTTTTTCTTCTAACAGATTTAGAGTATCTGGTTTTATGTTGAGGTCTTTGATCCCCTTGGACTTTAGTTTTGTGCAGGGTGATAAATAGAGATCTATTTTCATTTTTCTGCATGTGGACATCCAGTTGGACCAGCACCATTTGTTGAAGATGATGTCTTTTTTCCATTGAATGGTTTTGGCTTCTTTGAAAACTGCATGGTATTGGCATAAAAACAGAAAGGAGGATCAATGGAACCGCATAGAAGATCCAGAAATAAACCCACACACCTATGAATACTCGATATTTGACAAAGAAGCCAAAACCATTCAATGGAAAATTTCTTACTTCTAACATGCACCAACTAAAAGAAAATAGTATATTATCTTAGTTGTTAATTAAAATTTGTATCAATATTATTATAGAAATGCTTCTTAAATTAATAGAAAATCTTTGCAACTACTTAGATGAATTTTAAATTGTTTTATTTAAAACAGAAATATGATAATTAAATAACTCATAAATAGGTTATGAAACAGGTTGTGAATAAGAAAATTTGTATTTCTAAATTTAAAAAAGTTGAATTATTTAGCACTAGCGCCACTCTAAACTATATGGTATATATCTGAGCAGGTATATGTAGATATGCACTCATTTTTCCTTATGTTTCTAACATATTCATACCAATTGTAGTATTTTAAATCTGTGTTGCATACTCAAAAATATGTAAGCGGTATTTTTAATTGTTACCACTTAAAAGTAGGTTTTTTTATTTTTTCATTATTGATTTATTATTCACTTTCCATCCCAATTGCAACCTCTTCCTTCCTCTCCTCCCAGTCCCTCCATACCCCTTTCCTCCATCCTCTCCTCCTTTTCTCCTAACAGAAGGGTAGTCTTCCCCCCATGGGTACCAAGCAGCCCTGGGCAAATGAAGTCTCAGCAGGACTAGGTGCATTCTCTCCCCTAGCGTCCAGACTAGGTAGCCTAGTTAGAGGAGAGAGATCCAAAGGCAGGTGATAGAGTCAGAGACAGCCCCCACTCCAGGTGTTAGGGCACCTACATGTGGACCAAAGTACACATCTACTCCTTAAAAAATTATACGTGACTATCAGAAATGCTTAATTTGAACTTATTCAAAGCTCACGTATTCATTGCTCACGTATTCATTGCTTAAAATTCTTGTACCTATGCATACTCATATGAGATTGTTTCACATTACCTGCCTATGTCAGCATAATAAAGAGGATTTAAAGTATAAATACATATTCCACAGCAGCATATAGCACAGCAACCCCCCCATCACCCACACTCACACACATAGACATGCACTGTTTCGTCACACACACAGGTACAGCACAGATCATCTCTCTGTGACACACATTTTCTGTCATTCACACACGCACACTATCTTTGTATCTCACACTCACACGCTGCATCTCGTGCACACTCACAGTCATTATTTCTCACATGCACACAGTTGCACAAACAAACATCTAGTTACACATGTTTCCTATCTCTCTCTCTCTCTCTCTCTCTCACACACACACACACACACACAACTAGTTTGCATCATGGCTACCTAGAGAACATTTTCTCCTTAATTGAAAATTTCTGACATTTCAAATCATACATAAAGACTCACATTATGTTTAATCATATGATTTAAAAAATAATTTAAGCTAAATGGAGAATTTTATGTAGCACACAAAAGCGTTCCTTTAGGAATACTGTACATAGATAAAAAGAACTATTACAACTTTATATAAAATATATTATGTTAAATTACTATGGAAATGCAGCACTAAAACTCTAAGCTCTCATAAAATATACAGCAAACACTCATTTACTTGTCAAATAACAAAATTGTTTGTGCTGACATGTAGGTGAGCATTTAAATTAGAGTGGATAGCACAACAAAATACATACAATGCCTGAGTTAGATGCACAGAAACACTGGCATGCACCACAGCTGCAGGAGAATAGGAAAAGACAGGAGCTATCAAGACTTCCAAGTGTGAAGTTCTGGGAGGTTCATAGGCCTCACACGCTGCACCAGCTGAGATGTGTTAAAGTAGATATTTAACAAGTTGACAGTGTTACTGGGCATCTGAACTCACTTCTTACATGTCTCTGGACACATCTTCCAACAAATTTATACAGAACTCATTCCTCTATGATTGCAAGTGTAGTTCTAAGTATTCTAACCACATTTTTCAATCAAAATTGATTTGTGTTAAATACTGTGTGTAGTATAGGACTACATTTTCTTTAATCCTACAATTTTCATGATGGGGTAGGCAAAGGCAGTAGAATCCATGAATATTTCTTTCTCTTCCTCTCTCTCTCTCTCTCTCTCTCTCTCTCTCTCTGTCTCTCTCTGCTTCTGTTTCTCTCTCTCTCTCTCTCTCTCTCTCTCTCTCTCTCTCTCTCCCTCTTATTCTCTCTCTCTCTCTGTGGTACCCAGTATTCCAGATGAAATGGTGAGCTCCTGGTTCAATGAGTCCCTATCTCCAAAAATAAGGTCGCAACATTAGATAAAGACACCTCTTCAAGTTTCACTTTAACTTCTGTGATAAAATACCATGGACAAAAGTAACTGGGGAAGGAAGAATTGTTTCAATATACAATTTCAGATTGCTATTTACTATTGAGGAGAAGTTAATACAGGAAATCAAGCACCTTCTTACATCACATACAAAGTCAAGGGCAGAGGGAAAAAATGAATATACTCATACTACTTGTTTGTTTTCTGCTAGCTTTCTTCTGTCTTATGTAGTTCAGGATCTACAAGCTATCTAGGGAACACTGCCACCCCCAGTGGGCTCTCTCTTTTCATTTAAATTAACAATCAAGACAATTGGTGATTCCCAAAGACAACCAGATCAAAATTGAATCTCTCTCAAGGTAAATATTTTTCTCAAGTGATTCTATATTGTAGTAAATTGGAGTTTTAAACTATCCAGGTAGCTGACATCAGCCTCTGGCCTCCACACATACAGGCACATACTAACACACCCTTGCTCACATATGTCCACACCATTATATATACCATAAACACACACATATAACATGAACGCACAGCTCTATTCTTAAAACATCAAAACTCCTTGAATATTGGTGAGTTTAACGTAATTGCACAGACACCTCCCCCAGATTATTTACTGATGCTAGATAGACATGTAAGGTGGGCCATAATAGGGGAAGTGGATCACTCTAAAGCTCAGGTGAGGTGTCTTGGATTGCCTGGACTGTAAATTATAGGGAGAAGAGGCTTTTCCATTTCCCTTTTTTGAGGAGCAACATCCAACATCAAATATTCACTTTCTACTGAATATAATACCTTCAATTTCCAGCTTGGAAGGTTGCAAAGTGCCCAAGAATTTCATTCTTTCTAAGTGCTTGAAGCCCAGTTTTTGAAATCACCTGTATTGGCACTTGCTTGAACACTACCCAGAATGCAACATGGTCATCAAAAGATAGTCTTTCGATATGCTGATAGTTTGACCTCATGCTTACTTTGTAAGTGTAGACAGTGATAAGAAATAGAATATTTAGAGGATACATCTCAACACACACCATCTGAAATGAAATGAGAGATGAGGGGGCGCCTACCATTTGTTTTGTTATTAACCTCATTCATTAAATTCCCTAGTGAAGTTTGTGTACTTAAGCATATTGCATGACACTGGAATTAGTCCAATATTAAACCCTGATGGTCAACAGAAGGCTATCTCATGAGATATGTGTATAAGGAATTCAGAAACAAAATCATGGATCTTCCTAAAACAACATTCTCAGTGTTGAAACATAAAGCTAATATTCAGAAAAGATGAATACTACCAAATACATCTGATTTATATTTTACAACTTAGCTAAGGAAATGCACAGCTAGTCTTTTATATTCCCACGAAGATTACAGGAGCTTCTATGACTTGGTGAGTGTAATTTGTCCTAGAGCCTACTCTGCAGTATGACTTATTGTAAAGATCTGCTCGCCCAGATCCAACATCATGGACAAACTTGTCTGGTAAAGACTCTGGGAAATAGATGCTGAGTTTGAATGGAAGTAGATACGAATGGTTTAAATCTGCTTTCATTGTTCATTTCCTGTTCAGATGTTTTAACAGTTTCTGGAGAGGAAAGATAAATCTCTCCTTCTGTGTTGTAATTCCAGGGTCACAAGTTCTTGGAGAGTGGGGAAGTGGGGAACTTCTTCAGGCTAAGTGCAAACTGGACAACTTGTGTCCTGTTACCATGAAGTAGCTCCTATTGCAAGAGACAAACGGCTTGTTGCTAACCCTGCAGTCTTGCTGAATATGACGCTGCCATGATGACTGAGTTCCCTTCAGCAACATGTCCAATAAGTTTCTGGAATTTTTAGAATTTTAAAATTATTAGCATTTCTCAAACATTCCCCTACAATAAATTTGAACTATGAGTGTAAGACAAAACTAATAGGACAAAAAAAAAAATACTTATCAATCAATTCACTGAAACTTAACAGTAAAGAAAATGCCAAAATAAAACAACTGAAAACAGAAAGTAAAAATCAGTGGATAAGTGAAAACATCAATTTTCCCCACAGCATTGTGCCAGCACTGTGGAGTAAAGAGAGGCAGCTGGAGAACGCCCCTGGGCTTGGTTCTAAACCAAGTGAGTTTTTAAGTGAGTCTTGCATCAGCATGTACACATGACACTACATAGATTATTTCCAAATTCTGAGATTCCATGTCCTTTGGGCTTTTCTGAGATTAGATGGAAAGAATACAAGAGAAACCTATAAGCATATGGCCCCTACACTTATAGAGTATTATAAGATACATGGCTTCCATACTTCAGTCTGCCAAGTGATATCTTATCCACTATCTTTCAGGAATTTTAGAAAAAAAAATTGTTTATTTTACCAAAGTGTAAGAAGATACAAATTCAAAATTGGAAAAATAAAAAGCATAGTAATTGAAATTACAAAAAATATGTATAAATTGAGCCAAAATTTTAAGAAAGATAGTACACCATAGATTACTGTTTGTGTTGCCAGAATGTGAGAGTGAGGTCAAAGATTTGGAATTTTTTCGCCAATTCCTCACAGTTACTGAGGAAGTCATCCCGCACTCATTTCTGGTTATGCTCAGTGTTTCTGTGACTGCTGTGGTTGACAGGTTTTCAAACCTCTACATATAAATGAGTTGTTGCAGCTAAGTTCAAGCAGGAGCCGTGGGCAATGCTTTGCTGAGTGTGCTTTGTTGACATCAACAGAATGAGAGTTTACAATAGATCAGCAAAAACCAGAGGTGAGAGGACCTATGTAAGCTTATTAACTACTTCCCTATCTCAGACAAAGTGTAGAGTATTGAGTGAAGCAAGACAGGCCTCTCATAATTTACTAAAAGACAAAGATCACACCTGCAGGAAGGAACTTATGTGCAGGATATTACAACTGGGCAGCCTGATCTATACAGAATGGTGATGAAGTTTTACTAATTTCTTTAAATTTTAATCAATGGATAATCTGTTATGCAGACTAAATAAATCATTAGATCTAGTAAGTAAAATACAAAACTGTCATTGTAAGGAATTTGAACATCCTGTGGATATGTATAAGCTGAAGCAGAATGTAAATGAGAAGGAAAAGGCCAATAGTAGAACATATCTGATATGTCATGTGAAAGATGATAACAGCAGCAATCATGCAATGGAAAATGAACTTATCAAGTCCTGTTAAAAAAATCAATGATTGAGCCTCGCTCATCACCACATAAGCCAGAGTTGAGTTCAGGCAAGAAAAGGGTTCCTTGGTGCTGGTATGTAGCACTGTCTGGATTTGACTCTCCTTCCTGGAAGGAGCCTTCCAATTTTTTCCTGGGAAACAAGAATTCCTATTTAAGCCTCATGGTTGGTAGTAGATTTCTATAACCCAGAACAGTTCTACTGAAGTTACTCAATGAATCTCACCTTCCAGGCAGAGGAAATTTATGTGGGGATTGTGCAGAGTCAGAACCCTTAAGATATCATACACTATCTACTGGTTGATCTCATGGTTAATCATCTATGTCTACATTAGCAGCTTTTGAAGGAGAGCTGTCTTCTTTCTCTGGACATTGTGCTGTAAGGTTGGAAGCTCAGAGACAGCTGCACACATGTGGTTCCTTTAAGAAGTCCAAGGTAAAGATGGCTTTGAGCCCAGAGGAAAGGCAATGGAGATTGAAAAGAAATGGAGCTTGAAGCCTAATGATGAAGCTTGGAGTTCAGAACCCAGCCACATTTACAGCTACAGCTTTTCATGAACTATTCAAATAAGACAGCAAGTCAATTTCTTTTGTTTCTTTCATCTTCTAGTATCATTAGAGCCTTATTCTAAACAGTAATATAAACAGTTCCATTTTTCATTTATGAACATAGAAATAACAGCAGTGCAGTTGACTAGGTTTCCAGAAATGAAATTTCTGTGCCAGTTCCATCTACAATTTGCTAATATATTGAAAAGCTTGTGACATTTCTCAGTGTGTGTGATTTTGACCTTTTCTTCTTATTTTTTTTTCATTCTTCCTTCACACTTTTCTCTGTTTGTAGCTATCATCTGTTTGATGCTATAACACTGTGTTAGGGCCTGGATTTTCAAGCATAAAGCAAAACATTATCGCATCTTTAGGGATTTTCTTAAGAATAAGAGCAGCACTGATTTCCTTGTTTTTAATTGTTGAGTTGTACTCCATTGTGTAAATGTGCCACAATTTCTGTATTCATTCCTCCTTTGAGGTTCTGGCTATTACAAATAAAGCTGCTACAAACATGGTTGAACAAATGCCCTTGTTGTGTACTTGAGCATCTTTGGGATATATGCCTAGCAGTGGTATAGCTGGATCTTGAGGAAGCGTTATTCCTAATTGTCTGAGAAAGCACCAGATTGATTTCCAAAGTGGTTGTACAAGGTTACATTCCCACCGGCAATGGAGAAGGGTTCTCCTTACTACTCAGCAATTAAAAACAAGGAAATCATGAAATTTGCAGGCAAATGGTGAGATCTAGAAAAGATTATCCTGAGTGAGTTATCACAGAAGCAGAAAGACACACATGGTATATACTCACTTATAAGTGGATACTAGACCTATAAGATAAAATAAACATACTAAAATCTGTACACCTAAAGAAGCTAAAGATGATCAATCCTCACTTAGAAAGACAAATGGGATGAACATTGGAAAAAGAGAAAACAAGTAATAGGACAGAAGCCTAACACAGAGGACCTCTGAAAGACTTTACCCAGCAGTGTATCAAAGCAGATGCTGAGACTCATAACCAAACTTTGGACAGAGTACAAGGAATCTTATGAAAGAAGAAGAAGAAGTTAGTAAGACGTGGAGAGGACAGGAGCTCCACAAGGAGAGCAACAAAACCAAAATATCTGGGCACAGGGGTCTTTTCTGAGACTGATACTCCAACCAAGGTACATTCATGGATATAACCTATAACCCGTGCTCAGATGTAGCCCATGGCAGCTCAGTATCCAAGTGGGTTCCCAAGTAAGGAGAATAGGGACTGTCTCTGACATGAACTCAGTGGCTGGCTCTTTGACCACCCCCACTGAGGGATGACCAGCCTTACCAGGCCACAGAGGAGGACATTGCAAACAGTCCTGGTGAGGCCTGATAGGCTATGGTCAGATGGAAGGGGAAGAGGACCTCCACTATCATCAGACTTAGAGAGGGGCATGGGAGGAGATGAGGGAGGGTGGGATTGGGAGGGAAGGATGGAGGGGGCTACAGCTGGTATATAAAGTGAATTAATGTAAAAATAAAAATTTAAATAAAAAGAGCAGCGCTGACATAAATCCATGCAGCGATGGCATCAGCCTTCCAGGGTCTCCAGACAAGTAAAGTGCTGAAAGTGCTCAGAGGTCCCGGCATCTTTCTGTAGCCGTTGTGGACATACCAGCACGATATGAAAATTACAGCTAATTTTCTGACCCCTTCCTTTTCTTTTCTTCTTATACTAAACATATCCTTCTTCTCAGTTAATGTAGATGCTGTTGGTCCCTCCTATTCCTAATATATAACGGACTCATAATTCACACCTGACAATCTCAAGTTTCCTGTATCACATCCAAGCTGGCCAAAGAACACACAGAAGAATACCTGGACCATTTAACCATGGTAAAAGAACCTTTAATATTCCATACTTAGGATGGAAGTCCCTAACACAACACGCCTGATTCCCAATAATGTTACTTCTGTGCCCAGTTAGAGAGAAAAGTTATTGTAACAATGGAGGGGAAGCAGAAAAGCACACTCCCACACACCCTTTTCCATTTGCTCACTTGCACATTATGTATATCATATTGCTTCTCGCATTCATAAAAACAAGTTACAGATGATTTGTATAACAAAAAACATTCAGGGTTTTAAATATATTTTTTGCTTGAAAATAAATCAAAATGTAGTTTTTATAAATGACCAAGATTGTCAGATAATTCTAGGAAGCTTTTGTGACCCTTAACATCCTAGCTCACATTGTATACATACAAATTCTACCTTTTAATAAACTATGTAAAGAGCACATTAATGTTTATTAAGATGACCAGAAGATATTATTGACTTTACACTATAAGGATGTGTTTCACAAATTTTTACTAGCATATTGTGTACAGAGACGGTGATAGAACACAATGACTTTTCACTTGAGTGCATCATGTTCTTTGACAATACAAACACCCAAGCCAGTTCCCCAATCTATGCCATTCCCTGGGACCCAGCCCCATCTGAGGCAGCATGGATCAAAAAACAGAGGATTGTGACCTTCTGGGACCACAAGATCTACCTACAACCCCAGAGACCTATTACCATCAGAAACCACCAGGCCTGCTAATAACAGAGTCAAACAAATTTCTAAAGGCCAGCACAAAAACACCAGCAACAAAAACCAGGGATATATGACATCACCAAAGCCAATTATCCAACCACAGCAAATCTTGAGGATACTATCACACTGGGAGCACAAAAAGGATCTTAAATCTGAGATTATGAAAATGATAGTGGCCTTAAAAGAAGAAAATAAATCCATTAAAGAAGTTCAGAAAAATACAACTAAACAGGTGAAAAAATTGAACAAATCCTTTAAAGAAACACAGTAAAATACAACCAAACAGGTGAAGGAACTAGTAAATCCATTAAAGAAATACAAGAAAATAAAAACAAACCACCCTGAGATTTTACCTTACACCCATCAGAATGGCCAAGATCAAAAACTCAAGTGACAACACATGCTGGTGAGGATGTGGAGAAAGAAGAACCCTACTCCATTGCTGGTGGGAATGTAAACTTGTACAACCACTTTGGAAATCGATCTGGTGCTTTCTCAGACAATTAGGAATAGTGCTACCTCAAGACCCAGCTCTATCACTCCTAGGAATAGATCCAAAATATGCTCAAGTATACAAGGACATTTGCTCAACCATGTTCGTAGCAGCTTTATTTGTAATAGCCAGAAGCTGGAAACAACCCAGATGTCCCTCAATTGAAGAATCGATACAGAAATTGTGGTACATTTACACAATGGAATATTACTCAGCTATAAAAAAAAACAAGGAAATCATGAAATTTGCAGGTAAATGGTGGGATCTGGAAAAGATCATCCTGAGTGAGGTATACAAAATTCTTAACCAATCTATCAGCAAACACAGTGAGTTAGACCTTAGTGAATGTAAGGCTGATAAACACAACCCACAGACAAAAACATGAAAGTTTAGTACTTGTGCTAAATAAGAAAAACTCAATGGGAATCAGTCCTAAAGGAGAGTCTCCCTGCACAGAAAACAGAAAGGACTTTTACAGGGAACGTTAAAACATAATAAAGAAGTAGGCATATTCCTAGCATGTCTATTCAGTATCATGCTTTCAGATGTTCAAACATAATTCACAGCAACATCCTCCTAAGACATATCATAAGACTATCATGAGAGTACAGTGAAAGAATCTTATGGTAGGACACTCAAATGTGGACCTACCTTGTCTCAGCTGATTTAGCCTCTTTCTAGTTCCATGTTTCTTCTAGAAACACTTAACTCAAACACAGACACACTTTGAAAGCCTTAGCAGTTCCCTTCCCCACACCCATTCTTTCCTAGATGCTACTATGTATTAAATTGATGGGAGGGTGCATAGGTGTGGAATGATGTAGAGGAGATAAATGCAAAGGTTGGAATGTGTATATTTATAGGAGCCTGAAAGGTGAAAAATATAAAAGAATATATGCACTAATTTGTGTTCTATGTTTTTACAAATCAAAAACTAGGATACACGCATTTGATGAATGATGTCTTCAAATGATCCTTTGGGGGAGGTGCCAGACTTAGGTGCCTTTGTGATTTTGTGATATTCCATTTCTCTCAAAAACAGAGAAGCTTGAGAAAAGTATATCACAATGTTAACATCTGTTTAATCTTGGGATTTGGAGTACAGAGGTCTGTTTTGTTATTTTCTGAATCTTGCCATATGTTTAAAGTGGTTTGTAATTAAAATAATACACGGATGAGTAGGAATTAGTCTGGTAGAAAAAGACTGAAAATGCATTCGCAGGCAGCAGACAGCAAAGGAGGCAGGAATCTGGACAAGAAAAAAATATTTTCAGAAAAAAATAGTACAGATAATTTGGCATGATTTTGTTCTAAAGATCTGGGAAGGGATTAGGAAAGAAGCAGGAAGAATAAAGTAGATTTGAATTTGGCAATAATGAAGACCTGGGTGTTATTCTATCACATTTGGACTTCATGGTCAATAAATGAGTAGCATAGCTGTTCCATAACACTGTTCACTCTCTAACAACCTCCGGAAAGCAAGTGTATAATGCCAAAAAGAGAGGCCTGTAGATATGATTACTTTATGAATTTGATATGAAGACACTTTTCCATGTGAACTAATGCAATCACAGGGGTCCATGTAGAAAAGTAGTACAAATCAGAAAAGGAGAACTTATCTTAGAGACAATGATCAAGTTGGGTTCAAAGATTCCATAGCTCCTAGAAGCTAAAGCTAAGAAACACACTTCAACTGGGTCGCCGTGATGGTTCAGTGTAGACGGGCTTGCAAATGGGTTAATATGATTAAAGTTCACTGGTTTTGAGCTACTAATGTGCGGCAACATGTCCAGAGCAAATTAAAAGTGGCAGAGTTGTGCTTTTAGACTCTTGTTCTCTTAGGTAATTTAGCTCAATGTAGTGTGGTAACAGAAAGGATCCACATCTTTGGGTGAGTATGTGTAATAAAGCACACCAAAAAGGAAAAATATTAAGGGAAATAAAAAGCAAGGGCACTAAAATTACAGTCCAAACTACTCTCTTGGGTGTTGATTGGATGTGTAGAAATTATACAAGAAAAAAAAATCATGTCATTTTATGATTTACTGGGAAAGTTTCAGATAAAGACAGCCATGGAACATGGCTATATAAAGAGCATGAGAAGGTCACAATACACTATTGTACATTTCCATTCAAGTTGTAAGAAGGGTAAAAAGTTCCTTTTTATTCATCTGTAATAAGTTAAAACGTAACGTGTGCTTAAGGCTACACATATAACTATTACATAAGGTTTGGTGACACTGACCCTGACCTACACTCTGTAACTGGGGTAAATTTTTAAACATTATTTCATTGAATCATCAGATAGTACTTGAACTGTAATGAAACATAATGAATACTATTATGATATAGACTTTTCACTGGTTGTTTAGTTATTTTGATAAAAGTACTGATTTGTATTAGAAAACATGATATAATTGTTTTTATGTTTGTTTTTTTATTTATTAATTACACTTTATTCACGTTGTATCCCCCCATAAGCCTCTCCCTCCTCCCCTCCTGATTCCACCCTCCCTCCCCAATTTTCACTCATGCCTGTCTCCAAGTTCACTGATAGGGGAGGTCCTCCTCTCCTTCCTTCTGATCTTAGTCTATCAGATCTCACCAGGAGTGACTGCATTGTCATCTTCTGTGGCCTGGTAAGGCTGCTTCCCCCTCAGGGGCAGGTGATCAAAGAGCAGGCCAATCAGATTATGTCAGAGGCAGTCCCTCTTCTTATTACTACATAACCCACTTGGACACTAAAATACCATGGGCTACATCTGTGCAGGGGTTCTAGGTTATCTCCAAGCATAGTAGTTGGTTGGAGTATGAGTCTCTGGGAAGACCCCTGTGTTCAAATTTCTGGTTTTGTTGCTCTCCTTGTGGAGTTCCTGTCCTCTCCAGATCTTAAAATTTCCCACTTCTTACATAAGATTCCATGCACACTGCCCTATAGTTGGCCATAAGTCTCAGCATCTGCTTTGATAGTCTGCAGGCAGAGCCTTTCAGAGGCCCTCTGTGGCGGGTTTCTAGCTTGTTTCCTGTTTTCTTGTTCTTCCGATGTCCTTCCGGTTTGCTTTTTGGGGTGGGGATTGAGCATTTTAGTCAGGGTCCTCTCTCTTGATTAGTTTCTTTAGATGTACAGATTTTAGTAGATTTATCCTATATTACATGTCTGTATGAGTGAGTATATACCGTGTGTATATACTCACCCTGGGAGAGCTCACTCAAGATGATCCTCTCCAGGTCCCACCATTTACTTGCAAATTTCATGATATTCTTATTTTTCATTGCTAGTAACATTCCATTGTGTAGACGTACCACAATTTCTGCATCCATTCTTTAGTTGAGGAGCATCTGGGCTGTTTCCAGCTTCTGGCTATTACAAATAAAGCTGCTACAAACATGGTTGAGCAAATGTCCTTATTGTGCACTTGAGCCTGAACAGAACACCAACAGCACAGGCTCTAAGAGCAACAATCAATAAATGGGACCTAATGAAACTGAAAAGCTTCTGTAAAGCAAAGGACACCGTCATCAAAACAAAACGACTGCCTAGAAATTGGGAAAGAATCTTCACCAACCTTTTATCTGACAGAGGGCTAATATCCAGTATATATAAAGAACTAAAGAAGCTGAAAAGCAGCAAACCAAGTAATCCAATTAAAAAATGGAGAACAGAGCTAAACAGAAAATTCTCTGTAGAAGAATATAGAATGGCAGAGAAACGCTTAAAGAAATGTTCAATGTCATCAGCCATTAGGGAAATGCAAATCAAAACGACCCTGAGAGTTCACCTTACACCCACCAGAATGGCCAAGATGAAAAACTTGAGTGACAACACATGCTGTAGAGGTTGTGGAGAAAGAGGAACCCTTCTCCACTGCTGGTGGGAATGTAAACTTGTACAACCACTCTGGAAATCAATCTGCCGCTTTCTCAGACCACTAGGAATAGCGCTTCCTCAAGATCCAGTCATACCACTCCTAGGCATATATCCAAAAGAGGCTCAAGTACACAATAAGGATAAAATTGTTTTTTAAAATATATTGAATAAAAACAGACAACAACTAGTAAACCAAATGCACATGCACTTTTGTTTTAAAATCATTGCTATACACACAGGGAAAACTTAAGTAAGCTGCTTACACAGTAAGTGAGTAACTTTGCTCATAGATATGCCTTTAATCTTGTGACAATTCCATAAGACATTTTGCTATAAAGCAGACAACCGACATGTTTCCTATAACTGTATAAAGTTGTGACTAACTATTGATTATGTTAAATGTAGACTATTTAAGAGTGGAAGTTGACTTATAGTGGATATATAAAATATTAGAAACACAGATAATTACTACACTACATTCTGACTTGGATGCTGCACCATGTCAAGCTGGTCAAGATGCCTTGCAGGACATAGGATGTCCAAATATGAAAGAACACTTTCACCTGTGAGAGAACTTAAGGGCAGCCTTAAACTGCTGTTACCCTACGTTGAGAGTTCCGCTCTGATAATACCTGCTTCTGACTTCGTAGAATTTTATCAAATAAGGTGTAACCATGAAATAGTTTAAGTGTTCTTTGCATCTATGGTTACAGTTTTCTACTATAAAATATGCTTCAAATTATTAGGCTAGGATAAATTTAATGTGAAATTGTATATATCTTATAAGCAAGAATATTCATTATTTAAACAATAACAATTTATGAAAACTACTCAAAATTAAAATTAGTATGAACTATGAAGTTTCATTTTGTGATCTTATTCTCTAATTTAATATTTAGCTACTTATATTACAGATCAAACCAAACCACTGTGGAAAAAAGCAAATGTTGAAATATATTTATTATTTTTAAAAAAACACATTTAATTTTACTTGGCTATTTAAGATACAACTTCAAACATTCTTAATTTTCAAAATAAACTCTCTGTGAATCAACTATAGATGTAGAAAAAGTCAGAAGATTTGTTCAGAGTTTTGGGGAACTCTCAGCCTCTTTAAGATGATGTCACCTCCTCAAACAGTCATAATGAGTTTGTCAAAGCCAAGGACATAGCACTGTTATACTGATGGACTAATACTTGCCCCTCCAACGCTAGCACCTGGTAATATTTCACCGTTTCTTGAACACCAACCTCTATCTAGAACTCCATATTTCACTCTGTTGTGCTCTATGTATTTATTGTTCAATCTAGTATATCACATTACAATTGGCATAATATTTTTTTAAAGTTTTAGAATATGCTAAACTTTTGTTTTTGATGCATTTTTAAATGTTCATCACCATAGCCATACTGCCTGAGTTTGATCCACCTCCATTCTTACTAGGTAATAGAAGCCTTTCAGACTCAAGTCTATTATATGAGATCAGAGTCACTAAATTATAGCTCTTTGTATTGTTAAACACGACAGATTTTACATCTATGTGAACAGCCTGCTTTTGAAAAATCATGTGTTTCTTTCATGTTTTGAAGATGGCTCCCTTTAAATCGTTGTTTGGTTCTTCAAGTAATTTGAAATGAAGGTTGTCTCTTCTTTCTAAATGACATAGGATCTCTTCTTACTGGGACTCTGAGCTAAATTTTTTCTCGACATGCCTACCTATCCTTTTCCATATAGTTTCCTTAGCCATGTATGTCTCCTGTTTTCTGTATTAAGTTTTGCTTCAGACCCTTCTCTTTATAAACTATTTTAAATGACTTATTTTATAAACTATTCTATATGACGTGACAAGACTGGGACTTTTCTAATAGAGAAATTTCACTATGTAATGTTCTAATCACATCTACTTCCACCTTCAGATACAGAGACTTGTCTGAAACCAAAATCTTTATCCCATTCATTAAACACCCCAATATGTTTCAAGCCTAAAAGAAAGACACTATACCTTATTCATGGGGCATCTTCAACTGCGACAACAGCAACAAAAACAGTGTTATAAACAGGCTCATCCTGCTCCTTGGTAGCTGTATGTCCACAGAGCTGTAGCCTTTGGCTGTTGAATTGTTGGCTTGGAACTAGCATCATTTCAATTTTTGTAAGTGAATCACTCACTTCCTAGTAGTCAGTTCTTGCCTCTGACACTGTTCAAGGCTCGATAAAAGGCAGCGGAGGACTCCTGTCCTACCCTCATTGAGGCAGAATCTGGATGTTTTTGAAATACTTATGTACAAGAATGAGGCCATCCCTGGACATCAGAGGAACCCTCCCTTTTCCTAAATTACCTAACATAAGCTGTTGCTTTTCCTTCTTTGGTACTTTGCATCTGCTCAGACCTCTTGTCAGTCTGCATGCTAGTTCTTCTTGGCTACAACTCAGAACTAAAGTTACAGCTGTGACTGCCTCCTGGTGATGTCAGCTGCAATCAGAATGACCGACCCTGCTGCCCCCTCTGCTCCCTGCTTGCTAGCGACTGCCTTCCCACTCTTCTGAACTGCAGAAGGCCAAGTTTACATACAGAACACACCATGTATCCACCCTGATTAAAAAAAACAAAATAAAACTGTAAACTGGGCACAGTGTCCTAAACGGGATTCTCATGGCTATCTTATGCATAGAAGAAATCTCTTTTAGCTCCTTTTTTGGAATTTTGTAAGCTGAACAATAATCTGTAAGATGGTGCATATCTATGGGAAAATAAGACAAAACACCCATCTAAAGGATAAGTTCCAGTAAACACAGCCTGCAGATTCTTATTTTCCAATATTCTTATTTTCTTCATGATGGAAGAGCACATAGAATAAAGCTAATCCACATGTACTAAATGAAATCCTCTACTGAAAGTTTATGTTTATTTAAAAAATAGTCAAAAAGAATTTTCAAGAGAATATTACATTTAATTTAAAACTGAAATTTTATAAATATAATTTTACAAAAAATAAAATAACTGTATGTAACTGAAGTGAATTAAATGCATATATCAATATATAATAGACTGTAAATATGTAGTGAATATAAAGATGGGCATATTTGAACGTCTACACTAGCAGGTTTTAACACATTTTATATATAATTTATATCACATTTACATTCCATACATTTTGTCCTGCAGCATTCTGTGGTGCTTTGTGAAGATAGATGCTAAAAAAAAAAAAATGTTTGTGGACTGTTTCAAAATTATGCAGACTTCTAGTCGGTTTCATCTTCAGAAGTAGATAAAAGGCAGCTCTCAGTACACAAGCCTGTCTTCAGCTTTCTCCTGGGTACATCAGCTGGACTAGTAGCATTTTACTTAAGATAATTCCCTTAAATCAACATGACAGAGTTGTTTCCACTACTCCCACAAGCTTTCAGGCCTTTATTCTCTTATTTCCTTTTATTTTCTATTTACTTTGCAGTTTGTGCAGAAGGAGTCCTTTTTATTATTATTATTCATACTCAGTTTCTCCATCACTAGATCTGTTATGCTACCTCTCCCTCAGGTGGCCCTTCAAGAACCTTTTCTAAATGCTCAAACAAACAAGAGGGAAATGTCAGCTTCCATGGCTGGTTGGCAAGACAACAGGCCTAGGGGGAGGAAAAAGCTTCCCAGCAGGCAGCCAGACCAACAGGGGGAAGTGGGCACTGGAGCCAGAGCTGATTTGCTAGCAACAGGTGCAGAAGAGCCAGTCTACCATTCCTCAGACTTTATATTCATCAAATGCTGCTCTTGCTGTGGTAGATTTTTGTTAGGCCTGTGTCAAACTGATCAGAGGAATCAATAAAGCGGAGACGCAGCAGAGTGCATTTACAAACACGCTATGCAGTGCAACCTATTTCTAACACTCTGGTTCAATTCTTACAAAATTTCCTTTTTCTTTTTAAAACATTAACGTTACCTAAATGTGCATCTATGATATAGTTTCAGCTAGAAAGATGTCATGATACTATGACAACAAGATAACCAAGAAAAGACTTCAGAGCAATTTAGTATACTGTTTCCTCCCCCAGACATAAAATATTCATTCACACACTTATATACTTGTTTACATATACATATAAAAGCACACATGCACATAAACACTTATTTAAACACAAATACACAAGCATACAAATAACACGCATGTACAATACAAGGGAAATCAGTGTATAAAGTATTCAGTTTATATGAAGTTCATTATAAAAAATTCAGAACTGAGAACCAGAGTTCCCTTGTGTTTCCAATTAATTCCCAGACTCTGTATGAATATGGTTTTGCGCATGACAATCCATTCTGAAAATCTTTGACATTACTAAAAATGTCTGTGGTCTTCAATGTATGCAAAAAATACAAATGGAATGGGCTAATAATTGGTATAACAGTATAATGTACTTTTATTTTCATTATGAATGAGCATTTAGTTATTTTGTACAATATATTTATCATGTTCCTTACCATACCCAAATCCTCAAAACCCTCCCCTCCTCCCACCCAGTTTAAATTCTTTCTATCTCTTTCTACTTATCTATCTATCTATCTATCTATCTATCTATCTATCTATCTATCTATCTATCT